>NC_053171.1:68489626-68812126 GCF_016835505.1 Polypterus senegalus | reverse complement strand
CATTCAAAAAGTGAAACTTGTATATTAGATTCATTCATTACACACAGACTGATGTATTTCAAATGTTTATTTTTTTAATTTTGATGATTATAACTGACAACTAATCAAAGTCCCAAATTCAATATATCGGAAAATTAGAATATCAATTAAGACCAATACAAAAAAAGGATTTTTAGAAATGTTGGCCAACTGAAAGGTATGAACATGAAACGTATGAGCATGTACAGCACTCAATATTTAGTTGGGGCTCCTTTGGCCTGGATTACTGCAGCAATGTGGCGTGGCATGGAGTCGATCAGTCTGTGGCACTGCTCAGGTGTTATGAGAGCCCATGTTGCTCTGATAGTGGCCTTCAGCTCTTCTGAATTGTTGGGTCTGGCGTATTGCATCTTCCTCTTCACAATACCCCATAGATTTTCTATGGGGTTAAGGTCAGGCGAGTTTGCTGGCCAATCAAGAACAGGGATACCATGGTCCTTAAACCAGGTACTGGTAGCTTTGGCACTGTGTGCAGGTGCCAGGTCCTGTTGGAAAATGAAATCTGCATCTCCATAAAGTTCGTCAGCAGCAGGAAGCATGAAGTGCTCTAAAACTTCCTGGTAGACGCTGCTTGACCTTGGACCTCAGAAAACACAATGGACCAACACCAGCAGATGACATGGCACCCCAAACCATCACTGACTGTGGAAACTTTACACTGGACCTCAAGCAACGTGGATTCTGTGCCTCTCCTCTCTTCCTCCAGACTCTGGGACCTTGATTTCCAAAGGAAATGCAAAATTTACTTTCATCAGAGAACATAACTTTGGACCACTCAGCAGTCCAGTCCTTTTTGTCTTTAGCCCAAGCGAGACGCTTCTGACGCTGTCTCTTGTTCAAGAGTGGCTTGACACAAGGAATGCGACAGCTGAAACCCATGTCTTGCATACGTCTGTGTGTGGTGGTTCTTGAAGCACTGACTCCAGCTGCAGTCCACTCTTTGTGAATCTCCCCCACAGTTTTGAATGGGTTTTGTTTCACAATCCTCTCCAGGGTGCGGTTATCCCTATTGCTTGTACACTTTTTCTACCACATCTTGTCCTTCCTTCGCCTCTCTATTAATGTGCTTGGACACAGAGCTCTGTGAACAGCCAGCCTCTTTAGCAATGACCTTTTGTGTCTTGCCCTCCTTGTGCAAGGTGTCAATGGTCGTCTTTTGGACAACTGTCAAGTCAGCAGTCTTCCCCATGATTGTGTAGCCTACAGAACTAGACTGAGAGACCATTTAAAGGCTTTTGCAGGTGTTTTGAGTTAATTAGCTGATTAGAGTGTGGCACCAGGTGTCTTCAATATTGAACCTTTTCACAATATTCTAATTTTCTGAGATACTGAATTTGGGACTTTCATTAGTTGTCAGTTATAATCATCAAAATTAAAAGAAATAAACATCTGAAATACATCAGTCTGTGTGTAATGAATGAATCTAATATACAAGTTTCACTTTTTGAATGGAATTACTGAAATAAATCAACTTTGTCATGTTATTCTAATTTTATGACCAGCACCTGTACTTTGAATTCTTGTATGTATGACATCTCCTTAAGTCCCATGATGCACCTGGTTGTTCTCCTCTGCACAGCTTCATGTGCTGCTGGGTCTTTCCTGAAGCGTGATGACCAGACGTGGTCTCACGAGTGCACAGCGTCTCTCGATTTATTTCCCACAGTTTCGTATGCTGTAACCTAACATTTATTTACACCAGAGGACCCCAACTCCAGACCTGGAGGGCTGCAGTGGCTGCAGGCTTTCATCCTAACCCTTTTCTTAATTAGCGACCCATTTTTTTGCTGCTATTTTAACTCTTCTGACTTTGTTTTAATTGGCCTGCTGCTTCAGGCTCAGACCCCTTAAATATTCCTTTTTTTCCTTCATTAGCATCCAAACAATAAGAAGACACAAAATGAGCGAACACCTGAGTAGCTAACCATCTGAAAGTAAAGACCAGTGGAGGTCTCAGCATTGCGCATCTGCTCAGGTCCACAAAACGTTTTGATGGTGCCCTTAAAAACACAAATCAGCAGTGTCGGAAACATCTGCTGGGGCAGAATGAGAGCAACAGCACGCCATGGAATTAAAAAACGGCTTTAATTAACAATGCGAATCGTCTTCGAATTAAGAAACTGGTTGGAATGAACTTGTTTGGCGTTTGACGCCCTGACTTAGCTGCTCTTTTGTTGGCTCAGTTCACACCTCATTTGTGTTTGGGTGCCGTCTAAGAAACAAAAGACGCAATTCAGAGGTCTGAACCTTAAAAACAAATCAGTTCAAATGAAGCAGAAATTGGCCACTAAATAAGGAAAGGGTTGGAATGAAAACCTGCAGCCCTCCAGGACTGGGCTTGGAGACCCCCTAGCTTAGATGAAACTGATGAAACTGTTGTGTCAATAGAAAACCCTAAATCCTCCTCAGTGGTCTCTTCCTCCATTCATCATTGACATTCCTTGTGCCCACGTCAGATTCCACATGAGACGACAAAGAAACCTTAAACCTTAGTAAGCATCAACTCCTCATGGGCTTCGGATGGAATATGCAGCGGCTGAAAGATGAATGAATGAGGAAGGAGAGTGAAGAGAAAAACAACAGACTGCAACTTAGTTTTAGAAATAACAGAATATTTGAAAATCGGCTTCATTAAATTCTGGGTCACAGAGAGGCTGTATGAATAAATTAGGTATTACCAACAATAATAGTAATAATATGAATGTCTGTGATTTCTAACATGTCTGTCCCTATTTGTAATTCTTCGGCATGGTAACGTCCCACTTTGCAGGCACATTTCTGATCTCAGCTGATCACACAGTGGGCTCAGTTTAAAACGTACAAAGTGCTGCTTGGTGACGGTTATCAGCAGACGTCAGTCACGCCTTTTGAGTCTTGTTTTAATCTTTTTTTCAGATCACAGCTGACTTCTGTCACATTTGACCCCTTTTTGGCACGTCTGCTTCAGAGGGTGAGTGTGAGCAAGAGAGTGAGAGTGAGAGTGAACGTGAGAGTGAGAGTAAGAGTGAGCATGAGATTGAGCATGAGAGTGAATGTGAGCGTGAGAGTGAGTGTAAGAGTGAGCATGAGAGTGAGAGAGAGAATAAGAGTGAGTGTGAGAGTGAGAGTGAACGTGAGAGTGAACGTGAGAGTGAGAGTGAGTGTGAGAGTGAGAGTAAGAGTGAGTGTGAGAGTGAGAGTGAGAGTGAGAGTGAACATGAGAGTGAGAGTGAGAGTAAGAGTGAGTGTGAGAGTGAGAGTGAGCGTGAGATTGAGAGTGAGCATGAGAGTGAGAGTGAGAGTAAGAGTGAGTGTGAGAGTGAGAGTGAACATGAGAATGAACATGAGATTGAGAGTGAGAGTGAGCGTGAGAGTGAGAGCACCTGTCCTTGGACTGTTCCTCTTTTGTGCCCACTGCTACCAGGATGGCCTCCAGCTCTTTTGGATTAGAGGTTTCAAAGTGGATGGAGTGTTTTAAAAGCTGTTAGGATACTTGTGTGCAAACATTTGTGCCCCTCTGATCAAATCATATTTTTCTCACCCACAATCCCTGCAGAGTACAAGTGTAAGAGTTACACATTTCTGTGCATTTCAACACACGCTTGCTGATTTTAACAAATGAAAACAAAAACACATAAAGTGGTGAAAGTGGCAGATGCAAAACGTTTGGGCACTTGATGACGTATCCTTTCTTTCCAGTGTTTCTTGTAGTTGGTGTGAAAGACAGGGGGCGCTCTTGAGCCCCAAACCCCAGACACAACTGACATGCACACAGTCACAGGTTTGAATAACAAACTTAACGTCATTCTTCCAGACAGTACAGAATGTAAGTGGATGGTGAATTCTTCCTTTTTTCTCTTCTTCTTCTCACAAGCGTTGTCCTCTGCCTCCCGACTCCAACTCCTCTGAAGTGAGGCAGCGCGGATCCCAGGAGTACTTCTGGTTCTGTCCACAATCCAATGGAAATAGTTCTGGGTCAGGTGGAAGTCTCTAGAAGGCAGTGATGGTCCCATGATGGTAGTCATGGTATACCACAGGGCTGTAATGTGAGACTACACTTCCCAGCATGCCTGTGGGTTGAAAAGCAGGGGCGGTGAAGTAGGAATGCTGCCCTCCAGTGTATCAGGAGAGTATTGGCTCCAGGAAGGCCGACTCCTTCAATCCCTTCATCCTTCTGGCCTCTCTTCCTGGCAAGGGATCAGTCCTTGTCCTGGCTGGGTTGCCACACGATCCCTGACGACACTCACACAGCTAATGGTATTTCTGTTTTTCCTACAGAAAATGCTCCTAATTTTTTTTTTTGGTGCTGGATAATTTTTTCATCCAATGAATGACGTGTGCTATTTACTCAATCAGGTGTTTTTATCTGTTATCAGATTTGGGTTGAAGATCTTAAAATATTCAATGATGTCAAAGATTTGCAATAAGAGAAGAAATTGGAAGGGACACACATACGTAGTTTTTCACGGCACCTTACGCTTTGGTCCTTTTCCAAGCACTGCATTGTTCCCAGTAATATTCAAGTATGGGAGCTGTGATGTCCTTTCCAGCCCTTCATGTTCTGTTACTGTTGGCGCTTCAGGGCTGAATCAAGGCGAGCACTGCAGTCTTTTTCCAGCTCTTGATATTTAATTCTTTTTGCCAGCAGCAGATTTCTTTCAGAGGACATTAACCGCACAATGTATTGGTCGTACCCTAGGAGGAAATTCAATTGGGACATCTGCACAATACAAATGCAACCTACCACTAGGTGGCACTCGAGAAGTCACGTTTTGGTGGCTGGCGTGGGTGCCATGCTCTTTAACAGCAGGACTGGACTAAGTGCAGCCTTAGAGACTGATGGGGGGCAGCCTTCTGTGACACCTCCAGGATGTCATATGGCATCCCTCGATATCAGACCTTGGGGTGAAGGCTAGCTGGTGCAGAGGAAGTGCATCCAAATAACCAAGAGGGGTGTGGGCAAGTGGGCAAACCTCTAAAGTCAGGGTGATGCCGAGGGGCCCACGGGTCTATTTTTACACAACGTCTGCTCCTGTTCTAATCCTTCCCTTGTATTTCAGCCCAGGTTTAAATTTGTTCCATCTGTTACACAGTTGAGTGGTGCTATATCCTTTATTGTGACATTATTAAACATTATAAAACAACGCTGTTGTAAACTGTTTTGAATTAGCATACATGACCAACTCGCTGCATTTGCCTTCAGTGCCTGGCACGGTGCCACCCTGGGCCTGATATGTGTGTTAAGGTGGCCATCTCTTCAAACTGCATTAACCTCAATCCGGTGCCATGCCTGAAACACTGCCATGCTCTCTTCTAGTTGAAGACGATTCTCTTTTGAAATCCGACCCACCCTGGGTCTCGCACGCGAAAGCCACATCTGTGTGTGTTTCAAACGTTCGGCTGGCTGCTCTCGCTTCAAATCAATACAATGAGAAGGTGGACGCCTGCCGTGTGGCTGCCCAGCACTATGATTGGTGAAGGCAGGGCCTTGGATTGTATAAACGTGTCTAGACAGATTAAAACATGCACTGCCGTAATCTTTATTTCTTAAAATGAAACAAAAAAAATATATAAAAAATTAGGCCAAACATAATATTTCATATCCAAAGACACGTCAGCCAAGATTTATTTAGAAGTTGTCCAAACACCATTAATGTAACAAGCAAGCCTTGCCAGTGTTTTTTTTTTTTTTTTTATCCTGTTCAGCCACTCGACTTGTGAGCTTAGTCATGTAGAGCGAGGGGGGCACAGCGGGCACCAGGCCTAGGCTGTCTGGTACCTGGCATCACAGGGCAGCCCTGGCAGTCGGAATGATGACCTGCAGCCCTAATAAGCACTTCCACTGTCCTTCTACTAAAAACTAAGTTCATTTCCACAGTGGTCAGTAGCCCACCAGACCAGTAGGAAGTTGATTTTATTTTATAGACAACAATGCAGAAGTTTAACGAAACAAAAGTAGAGAAATTTATTAAGGCAAAAAGAGAGAAATCCAGCAAGAAAAGGCCTTTATCATCAAGAGGGTAAAAGTAACAAAGACCCGGGGCTCAAAACCCACCTAAAATGGTAAGGAATGGCCATCCAGCACTTTTCAATGTGAGCACCACATTAGTGAAACTGCGCAAGATTTGACAATACAATACAACAGAAAGGATTATTACTTATTACAGTAAGTACCGAATAAATGAAGAGTAAAATGAACAGGAAACTGAAGGAAGTGGAACGACTGGAGTAAAACTAAACCCATCGGGTCAAATGAAGTCAAGGAGCGGTCCTGGGGGTCTCGATGCTCCTCTCCACTGAGTATCTCTGAGTGTTTTTGTGTTCATTTCTTTCTCTCTGCCATCCAGCATGTGTTCTGTGTGGTAACGGCTCCGTGGCATTGTGCTGGTTTTAAATAAATTATCGAGTCTCGAGAGGCACAGAACGGGTACAGGTGGGTGGGCGCATGATGGGCGCTGCCCCAGGGTTGACTGCTATGATTGGCTGATCGCTCATGTGGCCCGTGGTGCAGTGTCTCCGACAGAGGGCAGGAGACGGGTGAAGGAAGCACTGGGGCTCAGATTTTTAAAGAAAAGAGCTGTCCCTGGATCGTAACCTCATTTTATGGATTATTTATCAAAATGGACTTTTTAACCCCCATATTTTCACTGGTTTTCTGGATTACTTATTCATTTATTTGAAGACTTTGATACACTGCACTTAAATTTGATCACGGATTGACTTTCTGTTTGCTTGTAGTAACAGCACTTGACTTGACTTCTGCACCTGCCCCTCGCTATACACGTGTGTCCTCATTTGCTCGGCTCATCTCAGTTCACGGTGATCGGAGGTTCAAGAGGCCCCCAGACGCAGCAGGGAGCATGGAGCCCACCCGGACTGTCACACTTTAGTAGGGCAAACAAGCAGCCGGCTGCCTTCACTTGTAAACGCCGTTGAGTGTGTGAGTGTGTGTGAGTGTGTGTTCACGTGCGGACACTTGTGTGTGCATACAAGTTTACTTAACTGCTGTAGACTTCTTTACTTTATTGTTGAACATCCCGCTTTTGAAGGACATGGAGACAAATACTGGGCCAAAAGCAATAGGCTTGGAGCCCTGGAACAAACCCAAAGTGATGCGACTCGTCTGAAAAAGATCCATCAGTTTTTCATAAGTTCTTGTCGTACGTGGGTTTGCACAGACATTCTGTCGTGAACTTGGCGTCCCAAAGCACGTCAAATCCCAGGGAGTTCAGTGACATGAATACCTTAGCCAGATACTGGGAAAGATGCTATACAGTATGTGATAAGCTCAGAGTAGGAGTATGGAAATAGTGCATTTTGGGAAAAAAAGGCCAAGAAAATGAAAAATACTGAAATGGGAAAAAGCAATAATGATGTCAAAAAACAGATTAGAGGACAGAGAACCGGAACGTCAAAGTAAAAATGCTTGGCAGAAACAAAATGAAAAGAGTCAAAATAACACTAGGAGTCGTAGTGGACTCATCACTGCCTACATGAAGACGGAGGACAGAAGCGATGAAGACAGTGACCGGGGTGGTAGGGCATGTCCTCAGTCATGATGTGCGTGCGTAGTACAAGTCAAGAGAGGTTATGCTGAACTTGGGTGGGGTAACACACTGGTGAGGCGTCACCTGCAGTACTGAGGGCTGCTTTGGTCTCCATAGTACAAAAAAAGACATGAGAGCACTAGAAAGGTCCAGAGAAGAGAAAGACAAAATTAGAGAAGAAAAGTGGTGTGCAGCCAAGAGATGGAAAATGGCAGGCACAGGGGAAGTTTAAAAATGGATCAGAAGATAAACAAACATAGCAAAGTCAGAACGAATCAGTCCAGTCTGTCCTTCATCAAAATCAGAACGTAGATTAGAATCGTAGTCACAAACACAGTCGCTGGGTTGTTTGCTTTAAATCAGTAAACTGAAATAGAGTAACCGTTAGGAGACAATGCCAAAGCTTGGACGACCATCACACTTCATCAACTGTCGTGCCGCGTCCTCAGCAGCCATGCAGTGCATTGTGGTTAATGGGACACCCATAATGGAAACAAAGTAATAGTGTTACAGTAATGTCCTGCCGAGAAATGAAGAGCGAACCGGGAGTAGCACACATAACATGAAACCAAAACGAACAGAAATAAACCAACGGATCGAAGTCGAGAAACCGAGCGACGAGGTCAAACCAAATGAAACCTGCGACAAGCAGGAGAGCACAGAATTGTATTTTTTTTTTTCTTTTTATTTTAAGAGGTTGTTTTCCGCAGATCGGATCATGCAGTGAGTTTCGTGTCACACTGATTACCTGCACGACACAAACCCTTGAAGCGGCGGCGCAGTAACAACGGCTCTCAAATTGGCGGTGACAGAAGCTCCTGAAAATAGAATTTACAAAATAAAATCACACAAACTTAATCATGGCAGACAAATCCCAAAACAAAACATAGTTTGTTTAATAAACTTCATAACAATAATTTATAGCAACAAATAGAAAAAAATGGAAATTACACCTAAATATACACAAGAAAAATATTGTAATGCGGAATTCGCAACCTGGGGGAGTAAACCGTTGATATCACCGAAGCCAAACACTGAACCGTCGAAAAGTTCTTGAAATCAGCACGAAGCACTGCACACATTTTTGGTTTTTATCCACCATCTCGGACAATTGGAAAGCAGGTGACCTTTACACTCCGCCTCAAGGCAGCAGCCCCATTAGCAACGACAAAAAACAAGTCAAGTCAAGCTGAGGAGCAGGCGTTGCTGCACCCACTTGTGACGATGCGGATTCGAGTCCATGATCCCATCTGCTGTCCGGGACCCCTTGAACGCAACACCGTTAATAGTTATAGCCGAGATGAGCTAAGCAGCAACATAGCAAGGGGATGGTGAAAAAAGTGTCAAGTGCTTTTATTAAAAATCCAACAAAACAAGGTGTTCAAATTAAATCAAGCGCAGTGTCTTAAAAACAGTCTTCAATAAATAATCCAATAAAAAAGGAAAATGAGTGAAACACGTGGAGGTTAAAATATAGGAAAACAATCTTTAAAAACGAGGTTAAAAACAACCCTGGAAGCAGTCCCTTAAAACATTTACAGAGCCCGGTGTGTTCGTCTGTCTAGCGACTCCCCTGCTTCTCCCTATCTCCCTTGTCAACAGGGGGAGCCCCTCTACCTGCAGCTGATCTTCTTTCTCTCATTCGCACCGGTCTGGAGGCCTCTCGATCCCTGGCTTCGGTCGTGCACTCAACCCAGACACGCCACTTAGCTTCTCTCCAACGGCCGGGACTCTCACGCTGGAGATTACCCTCCCAAGTCTCCCGACTCCCGCTGTCCTCCACGGTGAGTCACCCCCTCACTAGTCGCTCCCGCTCCCCTCGAAATGCTCAGCGGGAGCGACCACCATCAACTGCCCTAGTGTTAGATAAACACCTCACTAGAGCCCACAGTCCGGCTGTACTCGAGCCTGCTCTCGCTCATTCGCTCTCCCACAACGGCTTTCTCTCTCCACTTCCTGCTTTCTCCCTCAACCTCCGTCTTTCTTTCTCTTTTTCATTTTTTTTCCTAGCCGACCTGCGCTTCTATATATCAAGAGGGCGTAGCAGCTGCGGCAAATTAGCAGCCCCAGGAACAATCACGGATGTGGGCAGTCTACCACCAGTGCACTTAGGTGAGAAATACCCACACCGCACATCGCCCTGAGAACTGCTTCAGCAACACAACCACCATGCCCCCTTGCTAAGCCGCGTGCGCTGTGATTATTCATTTAAAACTGGCCTTTGCCGAGAGTTGCCAGCCCGCTATACCACACCACTACACGGCGAAACAACTCGTGATCCCAGTTGGCAACCCATCCAGGCAGACATGCGGTCCAGTCCTACCCTCCGGAAATGACCCTCCATCTGCCACAGACATGTGTTACGTGGGTGACCCCTTGGCCTGGTCCTGCCACTCGGGTCCCCAACAATGAGGGGGCAGTGCGGACAGTGGTAGCTATGGGCTTCATAAAAGGCAATAAATTGAAAGTAAAACAAAATTGCCAGAAATTTGGCATGAAAGGCAAAAATGAACACTTAGTGGGTTTAACTAAATGTCCACCAACCAAAAAAAGAAAAGATTCATTTAATCAACTTTGGTCTGCTTCTACACGAGCTATAGAAGAATCAGAATCCACTCTGTTCTCTCGTGGCTTAGTAATTTGTGTGTTTTTTCCGTCTGAATTTTGCTTCCTTCAAAAAATGGGTAATGCTGGTTGTTAAATTCCACTTTCAAGTTAACGGCGACTTGCAGGTGGACAGCAGTATCGGCGTTTTTAAAAACAGAAGGAGGTGTATTTCTGAGTTATTGTCAGGTGTGATGTACACCGTAAAATGGAGTGCACACTTGACAAGGCGCATGCCCGTGGGGCGAATGTCGCTGCGCATCTCAAATGTAACATCATATCAGGCAGGGAGTGGCAGGCAACGCTGCATTAGCCAGTCTCTGAAAACAGCGTAGATGAAGAAAGAGGGAGGAAAAGTGTCTTATGTACTTAAATGCACTTCGGTATAACACCACTGACGATGAGAGACAAGACGTACTGTAAGATAAAAGCTGTAGTCCGGCGAGGGATTGAAATTATCATCACAAAAAGCTGAGGAAAGCCGCTCTCTCTGATGACGTTTTCTGGTGCGAGTACTGATGCTGCGCTCGTCATACAGCACAGCTGGGCACCTTCACGCTACCCAAGGTGGGAAGTAAACAAGGATGCCCCTCTGTAAGCTGGCGTTTCAGCCACAAATACAGCTTAACAGTTCAATAGTCCAGATTGAAGATACAAAATCGGGAGTGGTCTCCCCTCAGACAGGGGGATGGATGGATATAAGACAATGATTATATTTTATATTGTGTACATTAAAGAACCATCAACTACAAATCAAATTAATAATATATTGAACAATTATTATTAAGTAAAGTTGAAAAAAATGGATTCTGCAGCTGCATGAATAAAAAAGTACCAGTTACAGTTAGTGGAAATAGCTCTGAAGTTGACAGAAATCGACATTTTGTACCAAAAACTTGTATGCAAAACTTGTTTGACTGAAGTGACAGCGTACTCAAGTTATGGTGTTTACACACACAGACAGACAGACAGACAGACACAGACAGACACACACACACAGAGACACACAGACAGACAGACACACACACATAGAGACACACAGACAGACAGACAGACAGACAGACACACAGACAGACAGACAGACACACACACACACAGACACACACAGACAGACAGACAGACAGACAGACAGACAGACACACACACACAGAGACACACACACAGACACACAGACAGACAGACACACACACACAGACACATGCAGACACACAGACAGACAGACACAGACACAGACAGACAGACAGACACAGACACAGACAGACACACACAGACACATACATACAGACACACAGACAGACACACAAACACAGACAGACACACACACACACAGACAGACAGACACGCAGACAGACAGACACACGGAGACACAGACAGACAGACACACACACAGACATGCACACACGCACACACACACACAGATATAATACCAAAACAGTTTTTTCAGACTCAGGGAGGTCTAAAACGTTGAGAGTCATTAAAATCTCAAAATGGAATTTTTGGAGGATTCTAGTACTTTCCCTGTACTTCATATACAAGAACATAAAAACAATGAGCAAGAAAGGTACAGAAAGTATGTTGTCAGGCCTTAAAGACTTGTCTGCTCTTGGGTCACGATAAATCGTTATATTTCTGCTTGGAAGGTGCAATTAAAAAAACTTCACAAAGCAACCATTGAGCGCAATGTTCTAACAGTAAGACGCCTCACCCTAACATCGGTTAGTCGGTTACTGTTCGCTCTCATTAGTCAGTATTGAGATGATTCATTTACAGCAAGTTCTTCTAATAAACAAACTAAACCTATAAAATGTTACCGTCACCGTTTTGGATTGACATCAAATCGGACAATCTGAGATTGAGAGACCAGGCCTGAATTTGTGAGAAGGAATTCTGAGTTCGGGTGCGTTTTCGTTCCATTTTTCCGGGTTGAAGGTCAGAAATTACAAGCTCTGAGTTTTAATCAAATGCATTATTGAACTGTGTGGGCGCTGATGACATCATGCATGACAGTGCATGATGGGAGTTGTAGTCTTCAAGTTTGGAGAAGACATCTCGTGCGATTATACCTCATTATAGTTTTATGTACACCGTTGCTGTTTAGTTGTTCGGTGTGCGCCTCATGCCAGCTGCTTACTGGTGAAGTGCCTTTGCAGGCGCCTGACGTTTGACGTCATCGACACGGCTCGTAAAATACCGGTGTGATGCTCTTCTTATTACACATGTTTGGGTAAATAAAGAAGCCATCTTTGATCTTTATTACAGTTTTTTATTTTGTATCACTGGTAATTAATTTTCCGCCATGACTTTTTCACTTTGAGTTTGGTTTTGCATTTCGGTTTAGTCACTCCCTGTCCTCCCAGTAAACCATTTTGTTTTGTTTTCCTGGTTTCAGTTCCTGTCTTCTTCTTACAAGTTCGGCTCTGCCATAACAAGATGATATTCTTGATGTGTTCTTATGTAATAAGTTGTTTCCTTCAATTCTGGTAGAATTTCCGTCTGATCTTTTGCTTGGCTGTGTGTGGCAGTGTCTGTAATCGTTTTGCATTCATTGTTAGTGAAATGGCTCCCGCTTTTAGGTCAACACTGTGGAAAGGACACGGATGTGGTTGCTTTTCATGGTTAAACGGTGTGCAGGGCTTTGTGTTGCAAGCAGAGTGTAAAGTCGCAGAAGAAACTGTCAGTGTTTGTCCCACCTGCCCTTCATGCCCTTCACTTGATGCGTGTGTCACTGGCGTGCAGAATGTGTTGTTGCTGGAACTGTTTGTGGGTGCGCCGCTGCGATGGACTTCGGTCCGTGCCGTTAATGGCGCATGTTCTCTGCACACCCTCACCACCATCCTCTTTGCTCATGGCCGTCACTTGATGTGCACTCCTGCGTCTTTGGTGGCCTGGGTGAGAAGGATTCAAAGCCTAATTTTGGGGCTGCTGTGAGCTGGAGGTCCAAATCATGGGTCACGATGCATGTGTTGTGACACAAACTGTTAATGGTGACCGAGGTCAAGCTTCGAAGTTGAGGTTTTGCGTGTCGGACAGAGCCGGTTGTATATACTGTGTATAGTGAAGTGTTTAACTTATTCTGACTTAGGGGATTTTCGAGCAGGGATGTTATCGTGTTTTGGTCTCTCTCTTTAGTGCAAACCCTAACAGTCATCGCCAGTCACAAACTGAAGACGCTCTCGGTTAAAGGTGGGCACAGTCAAACCGCCTCATTCAGTATAAATCTTAGAAATGAAAACATTAAGGGAAGATGAGGTTTAAGCAAGTAAAAAATGTAAAAGTCATCAGTCAGCGTGACACCTACCCACTTGCCAAGTGCTGGATAGTCATGCTCGGGATCAAACAGGTGCTGCTGAAGCTGGTATTCCCTACTAAACGTCGCCGTGTCTGGTGAATTTTCCAGGCATCCGTCTTCAGCTGCAAAAACAAGGAGACATGTTGAACTGTTAGGCAGAAGCAGCATTCCAACAAAATGAAACGCTAAGGTACAATCATAGGAATGACATTTTTGAAGGCCATTCACAGGTATCCAGTCTAAGAGGATGGCAAATGTTTGTCTTTTACCTGACAAAGGGAGAATACAACATTAATGATGGAAAGAAAAAAAAGGGAAACATTTACAGGAAAAACAGTGTCACACGCACACGCATAAGGGCTCTAGTGACTGTAAGTCCTCCGCCACACCAGCGGTTGGCGCTGTGTCTAAACATCTTAGTCTCTTTCTGCCTGTGCAGACTGGATGATTGACAGCTAGAACACCTCTGACATCACTTCCCGTGTCCATCCACCTGGACCCGCCTCTTCCTGCCAGGAGGACTGAAAGTCAGAAGCTCTGCCGTCTTTGGCAGTTCTGTTCTGAACTCACGTCTGCCGAAACGGCTCTGCAAAGACTTCATGTTTTTGTGACTTTCACTGTGTCCAGTTATACGGGGTGGACGTCTTGGCACCCCAACGCTTTATCGTTGTCCTCTTTTTCTTTTACAGCAGATGGAATGCATCGGCCTGTTTAGCAGTAAAGGTTCACAAGTGCCGTCCTCCTCCTCCTGCTGTCTCCCTCAATCTTTACTTAATGGAAGGGTGTTTTGAAAAGCAACATATGCGGAGTAATGTCCACAGGGCTTATGTTCAAAATAAAACTTGTTTGGTTTTAATGGTGTGTCTCTTAATAGATAAAATGTGCTGCTGAGTCGACAATTAATTTAATAGCAATAGGGAGACCAACAAGTGTCAGGAATGCACGTGCTGTGTAAAATTCCCACCTACTGCTTTTGTTTTTCCATATGTTTATTATTTTTATCACTACTACAATCAAGCCACATCATCGCCATTTTGAATGCGTGTCTGTGAACATGAGGGCTTGGCCAGGTAGGCGACCACTTGGGGATTTAGGATGGCATCATGCCAGATGTGGCTTCCTAGTTTGGGGATTTAAACTATAAAAGAAGAAGGTGAGTCTGAGTAATGTCATGTTTTATAAGTTTATCCGGGCTTAGAGTTTAGACTTCACAGGTTTTTGATGAGTGGCATTCAGACCAATTTTTGGACCCAAACGACATCTGTTGCTCTCTCTTATTTGTTATAATTTTATGCAATTTGGTACTGTGGTCAGTATTTTGTCTTCTTGTTTTGGTTAATTTTGCCACTTTTTCCAAAATTGCATTTGATTTGTGGATACAGTTACCACCATAATGTAGTTTGTTTACATGGACAGCAACTCTGGTCGACTTGATTTCATAAACTTTGTTAATCCCCAAGTGGAAATTGCCTTTTCGCATGATCTTTGGGGGAGTCAGAGCACATTGTTCAGTGCCCTTGGTTGCACTTCTCAGGTTAAGGGACCAGCAGGATTTGAGTTGGTAAGCTGGCATCGAGATAGCAGTGCCAATCTTTAGCCACAGGGGCCACCACTCCATGATGGCTGGAAATCGTGTGGATGATGGCAGCACACAGATGCGGTACTGACTACACAAGGTGGCGCACACTTTAAAGTTTAAAGATCAAAGCAGAAGATGGATCTGTTCTGCCAGCCAGGCTGGCAAGATGTTTTAGGAGAGGACCAGGAGATGGATATTTCTATGAATTGTGCACTTTTTCCCCCCATAAAATATTTTGTACAGAAGTTTATTATGTGGGAAGTTAGGCTGCTTTTTCTCTAGCACAGTTATTCCTTAAACTTGGCAAGTCTCTCTTGTATTTAATGGGTCGCATTGAGTCTTTGTGGTTTGATGAAGCAATCGTCGTCTCTCATCCTCAGTCATCCTCAACCTTCTAACTATAGTCAGCGCTTCTCCTAGGGGATCCAAGGGTCACTCGTTCATTTAATAAGTTTGGTTGGCAACAAAACAAAGTTTAGGAAACCCTGGTCTAGCATTTCTTATGTTGGTTCTTTGCAGTTATATGCTTCCGGAATGTACATTGTGCACGGTGTCACGAAATTATTTTATTTTACGATCAAGATGCCTCTGGGTTTTTACAATCAGATGCCGCAGGGTTATTACTCCTGTTACCGGCACGTGGCTCCCAGTTGCCATTTAAGTTGCATAGCACCAGGGCTGGGTTAAGACCTTTAGAGGCCCAAAGCACTTACAAGATTGTGATGCCCCCAAATAAATGAGCTGCACTCACTCTCAGTGGATGGTTGAACTGGACAGCTGACGTGACAAAGACAAGAACGATCACCTGAGCCTCCGTGGACCGTGTGCCAGTTATCAGATTCTAATTTTGTTGTAATCCCAAGAGTAATATATAGCATTAACTTCTATTATTACTATTTTATTATTATTTAAATTATTGTATATACTAGAGGGCTTTGCCTCCTCCTCGCTTCGCTTGCCAACCCTCCGGCCTGCGCTACGTGCCAGCCACTTCACATCTCTTCTGCCTGTGTATTTGGATTTCACTTTCACCAAACAACAAATCTCTAAATCTCGAGGATAGGCCTCTTCATTGGGAGGAAACACTACTTTTCCCTGATGGCAACACGAATTAGACGATCCGCAAGTCTTCGAAGTTTAAAGCCGAACAATATCTACATACTTGTCTTATCACCTATCTATATATATAATTCACTAAGACACGCAAAACGCACGGAAGACAGAGAGCCACGCCCACCAACTCACAGAGCCCCACCCGCCAACTCTAACAGAGCCCCGCCCACCAACTGTAAGACCATGGGATACTATGGGATACGTACAACAGGGCCAGGCCCGCCAAGTCCTCTGATGGCCAATGAAGAGCACTGCAAGAAGTAGATACTGCGGTAGGTAGGCCAATGTTATGTTCTTGGACAGGAATGGTGGTATCTTCTTGAAAAGCAGCGTGAAACTGAATGCGATGACTGTGCATGGGCTTTGGGAGTTGACACTGAAGGGAATTGGAATGAGTTTGTAAGTGCTTCTTGAGAGCATGAGTTGTTTTGAAGCTTTGCTGGTGTTCACATTGCATAATTCGTTCAGTGGAGTATGATTTTAAATGTGCGTTGAGATATCTCTGCAGTCAGAACGTTTTTGAACAAATAGTGCATTGAAAGACCTGTGTGGAATGTGTTTGTTCAGTGGAGTGTGTGTTTAAATGTGCTTTGAGATATTTCTGGAGCGTGAAGGTTTTTGAGCAAATGTTGCATTGAAATTCCGGCGTGAAATGCATTTGTAAATGTTTTTCAGTAAGAGAATAGTGGGAAGGTGACACCACATCAGTGTGGCTGCAGACAAATGTTTGTGTTGAATGGATTTGCACATGGTTGAGGAGATGCGTCTCTGTAATGGCACTAGACTTTCTGCTACCAGCATTCACCGCAATGTACTGGAATGTAAGACTATCACAGCTGCTACCTCACAAACTGTCCTTATTCCCCGGATTTCCGTGACCCCATCAGATTCAAATTTGCCTTTTACTTTTACATGCAGACAACTTCCTGTTAGATTGGCCTTTGCAATGACAAATAATAAGGCACAGGCCAAACTCTCAAAAAGATATACCTGTATCTGCCAAAACCAGTTTTCAGTCACGGATAATTGTATGTTGCTCCCTCCAGAGTTCCATCTTTTCATTCACTCACAGTCGTATCCTCAAACCCACCCCATTTGGACAACTGTGTCTTTCAGGAAGTGTTCACACATCAATAAATAATTATGCTGCATATGCTACACTGTGGATTGGCTAGTGTCCATATATTTGATCTCTTTTTGCTGTTCTGTTATTTCACCAAATAATCATTTCCATTTGTTAGCACTAATGTGATCTTTACTATCAGTTTTTGGAGACTTTCGAATATTAATACTTTCATAATCTCTAACCTGCTCTGCATGTGTAGCGCGCCAACGTTTTTGAACCTCTTTACGATATTCTACTTTGTCGTCTACTCTTTGTCTTTTATTTCCGACCCCGGTTGGAGCCGATAGCGCAGGAACTGTGTCTGTCAATAGCATTTACACGAAGGAGAAGTGATTGGACCATGGGTGTGGTTGTAAATGTTTGAGAGGAGGGCGGGACTTGTCAAAATCTCTTGGCAAAAAGTCTCGTCTCACGGGACCTGAAATTATCTCTTGCAGGAGTTGAAATGATCTCCGAGAATGTCTTGTCCCAGGATTTCCTTTTATAATAGAGAGATATGTACGTCATTTTTTCATTTAACGTGGGAGCCCATTTTTGTGGAACCTTTTTCAGCTTCCCCATTTGCAGTTTTGCACCATATCGTCTATGATAAATCTGGCAATGGAAAATTTCTGTGGTGCCCCCACCTAGTCCTTTGATGTCCTAGGTATGTGCTTATTTTGCTTAGTGTCTAATCCAGCCGCTGGATTAAGGCAATGCAATAATGCAATGCAATAAGGTGCATTGTTATTCTTCAATCAATAAATAAATAATCTGATAAAATACAATACTCAACTGGGATAAAAATTCAAATCGATTAGTACATCTAAAAAAAGTTTCTCGCTTCGTTCTCTCCAGTGAGCCTCAATGCTTCACTCTCTCTTGCCTTCCCCGTACACCCATCAGGTCTTCTGAGTGCAGTCAACCCTCAACCCTCAAGTTGGTGTTCATCCCAGCCACCTCAGCCCGGCTCTGTTGTCCCACCTCCACCCCTCGGTGTACATGGAACAGCCCCTCAAAGCCATCGGCCACTCCTGCTCTTCACAGGATCCACCTGACTGCCAAGCCTCCCGCTCAAACTCTCAATTGTACCCTCTCTTTTCTTCAGCTTGGCCCTCTTGATTTTCCTCCCTCATATATTTCTTTTCTCATTCTTTCTCCTTTGAATTCTTTTTTATCTGTCGACTGATCTGCTCCAACTCTTTATACTCTGAGAGTGCAGCTGCTCAGTTTAAAGACTTGCAGATCGTCGTGTTTGCATGTAAATATGCAGTCAGCCAGTCTCCCCTCGCAGCTAAGTGCACCAATACCCACCGAGCCTGAGCCACACTGTTTTTATTTTAAAAAAGTCACTAACGCACTTTACCACAGGAGGTAACAACATCAGAGGATGCACCCCCTTCCCTGGCGATGGCAAACAAACATGGCGGCAATAGTTAAAATGTGAGATGGCATCAAAAATAATCCAGAAGAAGATACTGCTGGAAAAGTAAACAGCAAAATGACAAATAAATGTTAGAAAGGATGACTCCAACAACTCCTAAAATGAGTGTAAGATCATCCAAAACAATTACAATAAATGCTTAAAAATATTAATAATCACCTAAAAGTAGCAGCATGGTAACTTCTAGTCATGGGGTGTGTCAGGTTTACCAATCTCATTTCCAAACCGTGTCAGTTTAAGCGACAGAAAACCACTGGATGTGCCCCATTGGACAATTGTGTGCTGACCTTCCAGCACAGTCATGCTCCGCTTTGTCTGCTAGCGCCATATGAAGGATGAACAGCTATAGTGAGCTCAGCCACATTTCCTTTGCTTCCCTTTTCCATTCTGCTGTGGTATGTAAAACACGAGATATCAGACAGACGGGCTTTTCAGTCTGGGGTCCAAAACTCCCACATTCCTCATTATCCTCATGACTCAGGCGCCACCGTGCATGGCAGCTTTTCCAGCAGCTACGTGTATGATTTTTCTCTATTTCACTGATCACTCCTACCACTTTCTTTTATGTGGACTCGTTACCTGAACACTTTTTACTACTTTGATATGGATTTTTACACGCTGAGACTCGTCTATTCAAGTAGTCAACTTCTAGCGCTGAGAACAAATGCCTGTGCCAGTGTGGCCCCCTATTTACCCGCAGCAGAGCCGGCGCTAAGCTATAAGCTAAGCAGCTAACGAGAAAGTGGTGCTACAAGCCTTCGGTGCCTTCTGTGATCCTGGGAAATGTGAACTCACTGCCAAATAAGATTGATGAACTGGCTGTGCTGGTGAAAAATGTCAGGACTTACAAAGAATGCAGTTTGTTGTGTTTTTGTGAAACGTGGCTAACAACTAACATCCCAGATGCTAACATGGAGCTACCCGGGTTTAGCACAGTTAGAGTGGACAGAGACGCAAATACCTGCGGGAAGCGGAAAGGAGGAGGACTCGCTCTCTATGTGAATACAAGGTGGTGCAACTCTGGACATGTAAACGTTAAAATCTCCAATTGCTGCAGGGACATCGAACTGTTGGCTGTAAGTCTGCATCCCTATTACTTGCCCAGAGAGTTTGGACACGTGATTGTTATTATTGTTTACATCCCACCTCGGGCGGACATGGAGATAGCAGGTGACATCATCCATTCTGCTGTTGCTAAGTTACAAACACAGCACCCTGAGGCGCTTGTGCTAATCACTGGAGACTTTAACCATGTAACGCTGGACAAAACATTACCTGCCTTCTCCCAGTATGTGGATTGTAACACCCGGGGAAACAGAACTATCGACCTACTGTATGCAAACGTTAAAGACGCATAAAAGTGCCACCGCGCGGCCTGTGCTTGGGAAAACAGATCATAACCTGGTTCTGCTTCAGCCTCAATACAAACCTCATTCAGGAAGTGGTCCCCTGAGGCACAGCAGGCTCTAAGAGACTGCTTTGGAACTACAGACTGGGATATCCTGCTGGGGTCACATAGTGAGAACATTGAAGAGGCTGTTGAGTGCACAACTGATTACATCAACTTCTGTATGGACATTGTAGTTCCAGTAAGAACAGTAGGCTGCTATGCTAACAACAAGCTATGGATTACAAGTGACATCAAGGGACTTTTGAACCAGAAGAAAAGGGCTTTTAAAGACTGTGATCAGCATGAGCTCAAGCACGTGCAGAAGGAACTCCGAGTCCAGCTTAGGGCGGCGAAGAAGTAGTACAGGAGAAAGCTGGAGCAGAAATTGCAGAATAACAGCATGAAGGAAGTGTGGGATGGGATGAAGATCATCACGGGCTGAAGCTCGAAGTGCGGTGCCACCATCGAGAGAGACAGGGAGAGAGCAAACCAGATGAACAACTTCTTTAACAGGTTTGACCACCCTATCCCAGCTCACCTCGGAGTACTTCATCCTCCAACCATCCTTCTGCTGATACCAGCATAGGTGAGACATCCCCACCCACAATTACAGCAGCGCAGATGAGCAGAGAGCTGAGGAGAGTTCGTGCCAGCAAAGCAGCGGGTCCAGGTTGAGTATCGCCACGACTGTTGAAGGCCTGTGCGTTGGATCTGGGGAGTCCTCTACAGCGCATCTTCAACCTAAGCATGGAACAGGGGAGAGTCCCAAGGCTTTGGAAAACATCTTGTATCACCCCAGTCCCTCCCAAAGGTATCACATCCTAGTGAGCGGAATGACTTCCGGCCTGTTGCCTTGACGTCACATGTGATGAAGACCATGCAGCGGCTGCTGCTTCACCACCTGAGGCTACAGGTCCGTCACGCCCTCAACCCTCCAGTCTTGTTCATCCTATATACATCAGACTTCCAATACGACTCGGAGTCCTGCCATGTGCAAAAGTTCACTGATGACACTGCTATTGTGGGCTGCATCAGGAGTGGACAGGAGGAGGAGTACAGGAAGCTAATCAAGGACATTGTTAAATGGTGTGACTCAAACCACTTACACCTGAACACCAGCAAAACCAAGGAACTGGTGGTGGATTTTAGGAGGCCCAGGCCCATCATGGACCCTGTGATCATCAGAGGTGACTGTGTGCAGAGGGTGCAGACCTATAAATACCTGGGAGTGCAGCTGGATGATAAATTGGACTGGACTGCCAATACTGATGCTCTGTGCAAGAAAGGTCAGAGCCGAATATACTTCCTTAGAAGGCTGGCATCCTTTAACATCTGCAATAAGATGCTACAGATGTTCTATCAGACAGTTGTGGCGAGCGCCCTCTTCTACACGGTGGTGTGCTGAGGAGGCGGCATAAAGAAGAAGGATGCCTCACGCCTGGACAAACTGGTGAGGAAAGCAGGCTCTATTGTAGGCATGGAGCTAGACAGTTTGACATCTGTGGCAGAGCGACGGGCGCTGAGCAGGCTCCTGTCAATCATGGAGAATCCACTGCATCCACTGAACAGGATCATCTCCAGACAGAAGAGCAGCTTCAGAGACAGACTGCTGTCACCGTCCTGCTCCACTGACAGACTGAGTAGATCGTTCCTCCCCCACACTATGCAACTCTTCAATTCCACCGGGGGGGTAAACTTTAACATTATACAAAGTTATTGTCTGTTTTACCTGCATTGTTGTCACTCTTTAATTTAATATTGTTCTTTATCAGTATACTGCTGCTGGATTATGTGAATTTCCCCTTGGGATTAATAAAGTATCTATCTATCTATCTATCTATCTATCTATCTATCTATCTATCTATCTATCTATCTATCTATCTATCTATCTATCTATCTATCTATCTATCTATCTATCTATCTATCTATCTATCTATCTATCTATCTATCTATCTATCTATTGCCCATCGCTGCAATATATGAATTGTACTTCCAGATGAGCATTCATTGGTTGTCAGCTGTCAGCTCTATGATTGAAGACAAAATCAAACGTGTCTAAGGGGGAGTCGCAGGGCATATCAGATTACATGACTGCCCCTTGATGACAAAGCACCAGCAAGTGCACCCAACTAGCTATGAATATGTAAATGAAGGCTATGACTGAAAATTAGTAGAAAATCACGTAAGATGAGACGGCCTTTAATGTTGCTACCACAACTCTCAACAGAATAAGATCTGTGAATATGAGGATGACAACGATGATGATGATGATGATGAACACTCCCTACATAGTTTTGCTGTCTTATCCCGCACATCCTAGATTTACTGGAGCTTCTAAATGTTCCTGTGATGTAGGCAGGATGGTCTCTTGATACGTTGTGAATGGATGTATCCTGACTGTGCTGAAGTAGATTAGATACCAGTGAAGTCCGACTAGAAGTTGTCATACTTTGACAAAACAAATTACAATTGTGTGCAAAATGGCATGAAATAACTGAAACATAATGTTACTGTAACTGACATTACTTCATTAGAAAACTTACTTGAATTAGACTAGAAGTCGAAACAACAGTGGCACTCCCCAAACCTTCAACATCCGTGCTTTAGAAACAGTGGACACCTTACATCACTGGAAAGCTGTGAATATCATTTATGGGATGTGGCTGATTTTCAGTGTCAAAATTTAAATACTTAAACAGAAAAGAAAGGTATGAGAAGGAACAGAAGTTTGTGGCAAATATTAAAGAAAGAAGATGCAGAACAACATCCACTTCACGTTATCCAAGGACTCACATTCAAAGTGCAACTAACCTAAACATATGTGAAATATTTTTACTTTTATTTGAATTCAGGAAATTCAGGAATTGCATTTTTTTTTAATAATGAAACACTTGAATTCTAAGTTCAAAGTCGCTGAACACATCAGACCTCCTGGATTTTTTTATTGTCATGTGCAATAATCCAGTGGCTACCACGTCTCCAAAGAGCTCTGAGGGGATCGGATCTCCCTGACACATGAAGACTTCACTCTTGGACATGACCCAATTGCCCTCCCTGGCTGATATTGATGTGTATAAAAGATTAATGCCATCCTGTCTGACAGCATCCTCATCCCACTCTCACTCCCACCAAGCCACATGGCTTCAGGGGCAATGACAACCAGCCAAGCCGAGTGGGCAGAGTGTACTTCTGCTCTTGACTGGTGATTTTTCAGATTTGGGACTCATTTTAGGAATACTTTGGGACCCCTAAATGTCCTGAGGTGCCTGCATCAGGGACAGATTAAGGAAGTTCTCTCTCGGGGGCTTGGAATATACTTGGTAATTTCACTTCTAAGTTATTAAGTGTGTTTGCTGTTTACAAGTTCAAAACACTGGACTCGCATATGAATATAATTCATGTGAAATTAGACAAAAAAGCAAAATAACGCTCAATACAAACCAACACGAAAATATCAAGTAAAAGGTCCAAAAGCACATTGATCAGCAAAAAAACACATGCATGATCTATCTATCTATCTATTATATAGTGCCTTATCTATCTATCTATCTATCTATCTATCTATCTATCTATCTATCTATCTAGCTATCTTTTATACAGTGCCTTACTTTATCTATCTATCTATCTATCTATCTATCTATCTATCTATCTATCTATCTATCTATCTATCTATTTATATAGTGCCTTATCTATCTATCTATCTATCTATCTATCTATCTATCTATCTATCTATCTATCTATCTATCTATCTATCTATCTATGTATTATATAGTGCCTTATCTATCTATCTAGCTATCTTTTATATAGTGCCTTACTTATCTATCTATCTATCTATCTATCTATCTTTTATATAGTGCCTTACTTATCTATCTATCTATCTATCTATCTATCTATCTATCTATCTATCTATCTATCTATCTATCTATCTATCTATCTATCTATTATATAGTGCCTTACTTATATATCCATCTATCTACACTGCATAATGAGAGGTTGCTAGCCTGGCATGGCAGTACCAGGGTCAATGGCAGCTGTATTTTATGTGTAGACCGGGCAGCAGACAGGTCTGGCTAAACTGTGTTAAAATAATGAAGTCACACTGGTAACAAGAGATCTTGTCCAAGTGCCATTGTGGCCAGACAGCCGCCAGTAGACAGCCTGCTGTTCAGACTCAAGGAGAGCTCCAGAAGTAGATTGTCGTCTGGAGGCACTGAAGTAAGAAAGAGGCTGTGCTGCATAGGAGGCCAGTAACACAGACGCCCACTTGGTACAGGCTGTGGTCCCTTGCACTATTACAAGAAACGAGAAAGGTGAGGGACACCGGTGGTCCCTGGCCCTCTAAGTGTGTATGTGGGCACAGGAGCACAGGGAGAACGTGGTTTGCTATCCTGAGCTCTGGGGAAAGGCCACAGGACTTTTTGGGGTATCCCCAACCTCAGACAAGGTCACTGGTAATGTTCCTGAAGGAACGTTTATACTCCAAAGCTAAACAGATGCAGATGGCTACAGACGTGGTCGTTTCTATTTAAATTATAATTGGGCGTGTCCAGCACTGAGCTGATACAGAATTCCTCTACGCATGCACACTGGCCTTCTCTTCACACATGTCCATGTTTTGTTGTTTAGCACATGTGCAGTCAATGACCACAGAAGTGCACAGGACTGGACAGACCTAAAAACTTGGAGGCATGTTGTCACAGACGTGTGCGCAATGTTAATGCTGGTAGAATTTCCAACAGTCAGACATTTGTGGACGCAGCAAGTAAGACCGAGCCTTGAAGTCACCTCAGGATGGAGTATAAAGCCACCGCTTGGCGATTTTCCATTGAGCTAATGGCAAGGAGGTGGAGATACCACGTGGGTAGACAGCTGGAAAGACAGAAGCTCCCCACCTAACAGATAGGGTCTTAAACCTTTATAGCTAGGCTCACTGAAGCAGCATGGTTTACTTTCATAATATTTATTTATTATGTTAAAGTGACTTTTAACTCGTCCCTCCCTTGTATTATGCTTATCTCATACATGCTGTAGGCCACTCGTACTTCTGGGTCACAGTTGCAATAAAAGCAAATGTGTTGTCTGGGTTTGCTACTGGTGATGACATAAACCCGACAAGGTCCTGGGTGACTTGGTGAAGTGGCAGCAATGGCAAGTGCGCTTGAAGAAAATTAAAAGGAAAAGTAACAGGGTGGCACCAAGTAAGAGCCATTCATTCATAATGACTGGGACAGCAAGAAGAGACCCATTGGCGTCTCTCATCACTCGTGGGTCTTCAGCTTGAGGCCGATGGGGAGCCCACTGCATTGGCCAGCCTGGAATAAAATAAATGTACTGTAAAGTATATGAAACATAACCCTGCCAAAATAGTGTATGATGATTATATTATTAATGCATTTTTATATTGTAATTTACATTATCATTGATGTCATCAATATAAGTGGGCTGCTTTTAACATTCATTTACAATTTTTATTCAGTAAAGGTAGCATGGTGGTACAATGCCGCCCATCTTGTGTTCAAATCTAACTGTCTCTCTGGATTTTCAGCCTTTTTCTCTTTTCACTCCAGCTTTGATCCAGCAACCCAAACTTAGAAAAAATGGCAGTGCAGTATTGTGAGGGCTGTAATGGATTAGTGACCCATCTAGGGGTCCGTGCCCAGTCCACCCAGGACAGGTTACTACCACCTGCTCAAAGCTGGCTAGATGACAGTGACACAGTGACAGCGAAATGGCCCCCAATCCATGGCTGTCTTTGGCGTTCCACCCAGTCCTGTCACAATAAGCAGCAGCTCCCAGCATCCCCGACCTGAAGGTCTGAAGGTAAGATCCATGTTTTGAGTAGGCCCAAACTCCCGACTTTCTAAGGCATCTAACTTCTCTGTTTCTGTTGATGGTACGCTTGTCAAACCTGTTCTTGTTGTCAGAAATCTTGGTGTTTTATTTGATTGGTCACTTAACTTTGAGCTACACATTGGGTCTCTGTCCAACATATCTTTCTATCATCTCTGTAACATTACTCGACTGTGTGTATTGTTGTCCTTTAATGATGCTCAGACTCTGGTTCATTGTTTTATAATGTCTCGTATTGATTACTGGTATTCCGTCTTCATTAGCCTCCCTGCAAAATCTATACAGTACATTCAGAACTCGTCACCCACACAAAGCGTTCTGCTCACATCTCCCCAGCTTCACTGGTTACCAAGTCCATCAAGGATTAAATTCAAGATTCTGCTTCTCACCTTCAAAGCCCTGCATGACCTTGCCCCCCTCTACCTCACTCAGCTCCTAGCTCCTTACACTCCTTGTCGCTCTCTCAGGTCCTCACGCAGTAATCTCCTTACTGTCTCCACACACCAGACTCTCCACCCTGGGAGGCAGGTCCTTCAGCCTCTCAACTCTGGAACTCTCTTCCTCAGTCTCTCTGAGATTGCTCCTCTTTCTCCACCTTTAAATCTCAACTCAAAACTTTCCTCTTTGATTACATTTTGTCTTCTGTGTGATTTTTTTCCCCCCCAACTATATGTAAAGTGACCTTGGGTTTGTAAAAGGCACTCCATAAATGCTAATTATTTATTATTATTATTTCTAATCACTAATTACAGCACTGGAAAAAGGTGACCCCTGTAGATCTGACAATACCTATAGGCCTACATCTAAATGGGTTAGAAGCTCAATGGAGTGTACACATGGGATCCGAGTACAAAACGGTAAATAGCCAAGCGTACGTTAGTTGTAGAAGTGTACACAGACTGGGTTAATCTCTTCTGGTTGCACAGCCTACACATGTTTGTCACCCCTAGCAGCTCGCTCTTCTCCCTGCTTCCTCACCCCTCAGCCTCCCCTAGAACCTTCACTTTGTCCTGAGGTCACCTCCTTGGTCTGTCAAATGGTCACACTCCTCTACTGCTCGGCCCCTAAGCTGTTGGCTCTGCTGCCTTCAGAGTGCCCAGCAACGTTTTCTGTCTTCTGAGTTCACACAAGAAGTTCTGCAAGGTTCTGTCCTCAGCCCTCAGTTCCTCTGCATCTAAATGCTTCTCCTTGGTCATATTATTTGTAACTTTGGAGTGGGTTATCATTTTTATTCAGATGGTGCTCAGGTCTATTTTAATGTTAAAAGTAAAAGATCCTCAGAGTTTACTCAGGTCCTTACATGCCTCAGTGAAATTAACACCTAGCAGGAACATACTGTATGCAATAAAACGGACGTCATGCTAATTAGCACTAAACCTCAGCTTACGAACACAAGCTCCTTCTCAATCACTCTTGGTAAGGATGTCATCAGACCTTCTTCTACTAGGAATCCTGGTGTCATTTTTGATTCTCCCCTTCCTTATTCTACTCAGATGAATCCAATAAGAAACTTTCTTACTTCCACCTCCGTAAGATATCCCTTGTTCGCTCATTCCTCTCCTTTTCTAAGGCTTGAAAACATGTTCATGCGTTTGTTCTGCATCGGTAACTGTAACTCCCTTTTGGCAGGAGTGCCCTCTAATCTTTTATCACAGCTCCAGGTGGTTCAAAACACTCCTTCAAGAGTCCTTACACAGACCTGCAGCAGTCAGCACATAACGGCCATCCTGCTCCACTTTCAGTGTCTCCCTGTGTCCTACTGGACTGAATATAACTTCTAAAGGTTTAAATGGCTTTGTACCAGACCATATCAATAACATCCTCCGCCACTTTGCTCCTGTCTATCCATTAAGGTCCAGCAATTCTGGTAATCCATTGTTTCCCCAAACTGACCTGTTCTCTATGGAAGACAGAGCCTTCAGCTCTGCAGTGTCCAGACTTTGGAACAACGTATCTAAATTGATGAGATCGGCCGACTCAATTGATTCTTTAAAAAAAACAACTTCACACTTATTTGTTCAGGAAGGCATTGAACGTACCCTGATATTCTGACCCTTCTTCCTGTTTACCCACTTTGTCCAGATGCTCAGGGTAATTTGTGTTTGGATCACAAGCTCTGTTATTTGCTCAGGGTTTCCTTGTAGTTTTTGTACTTTTTATTATATTCTAATTTATTATATCTTCCTCTCCTTCAACACTTTTTATATCCTGCATTTACTGTATCTTTATTTAGTGTTTCATGAGGATATCATTTGTATCCATTGTTCCTTATGCCCTGTTCCTCTTTCTGTATTTCTGTGAAGTGCTTTGAGCATGACAAAGGTGCAGTATTACTATGATTATTATTATGTATCGTCAGATTTCATAATACATTTAATTACGCGTGTTTTTATTTAATTTTGTCTCAAATATTCCTCCATACCTTAAGCTCCTTCAGCCTTCATACCACTTTATGTCTACCCTGGACTCGTATGTGCACCATATACATGAAATAACGGCTCAGGCCTCTGCTTCTTCTCTGCCCATCGGGATTTGTCTCCTTGGCACGTCTTCTCCCTTCTGGACACCATTCCACAAAGCACCTGCTCCACCTGTTTGTCCACTTCATGTCTTTCCCAGGTTTGCAAATGGCTTCCGCCTGAGACGGACAGAGGAGATTAACCAAATTAGGGAACATCTCAATCTACGTCTAAGCACACACAATAGCTGTTCTTGGAAAGCCAGTCTTATTGTAAAAGAGTACAGCGCAATAAACTGAAAATATTCAGAAAATGCCAGTAAACGTTTAAAGCCTGCTTTGTGGACAACAATGCAGAAAAGCAATATAATTACCACATCATTTGCCAAAGCAGTTTGAAGACTTTGAGTTAGAACAAAATGTGGCAAAGAAACGACATCTCATGACAAACCACATTTCGCATTCTTTATGGCTTTTCCGGCTAACATTTCTTTCCATCCCTGGACCCTGGTCCTTCAAGAACAAGCAGATTAATAAACTCTCCACATAACCAGAAAGTCAAAATCACAAACTCTTTTCCAAGAAATGCTGAACTCTTCTGGCAAACAAAATGCAATGTATGCTTAAAAATCCAATCTCAGCCTCAAAAAAAAAAAAAAGAAAAAAAAAAAAAAAACGTGAAAAACAAATCTTGAACTTTAAAATTGAGGAAGAGGGAAAAACACTCAATATACAAAAAAGGCTATACAGAATGGAACCAAATGACTCCAAACATTCTGGGAAAGTACAGAGGAGCAACGCCAAAGAGACGTCGGGCGGTTATTGATGCAATCAGTGGCTGCACTAAATATTAGTGTTAAAGACACTTTCAGACTGCGCTGTGTTTGGAGTTTTTGGATTAGTTTCCTGACAGATGACTTTGCCAACCTTAATAATTAATTCCTCGATGAAATAAAGAATTTCTTGAGTTTGAAGTGTAATAAATGACAAATACTGAGGCCCTCTAATAAATCTAAACTCTGCTTTTCAAGGTAATCGGGGACTGGACGTGTACTGTATATGCGCTCTGTTTTAGGTTCCAGTTTTAGTTCATAAAGCCGCGTGATATGTATAACCCAAACTAGATCTGGAAATGTTGTTGCCTTTTGCCAGTAGAAATGAGTGAAACTGAGTAAACTCGACAGAAAGAAATCATAAGAAAATTCACAACTTTCACAATGCGCTCTCTGCATTTTAAAAGCTAAAAACCTCCATTGAATGGTCCATTAGGGTCCCAGAGCGCGGGACGTGCCAGTTAATCACATTAGTCAAAGTGCCAGACACAGCACAGGAAGGGACATCCTACCAGTATTCTACAATCCGTCAAATTCCAAGGGCAAACCAGGAATGCAACCGGGATAGAACGTCCCAGCAGCCAACACTGCTTGTCATTAGTGGCGTTTCTGTATTAACAGCACAAATAAGTAAAATGCTTGTCTCAGCAATGTAACTTATAAAAACATTCAGCTTTGTCTTCTAAGTGTTTTGTTCAATCTTTCTATCAATGAAATTTCTTATCTTGGAAAAATATGGCTTTCTGTCATATGGTGTGACGATGCGGGTTCTGCTCCATGCTCCCATCCAGCTTCTGGGAATTCTCGAACCCGACACCGTTGGTAATGTCATTGATGAGCTGGACAGTGAGGCACAACAATGAAGCAAGGGGGTGGTGCAAAAAGTGCAAAGTGCTTTTATTAAAAACAACAAAACCAAAACAGTGTTCAAATAAATAAGTGCAGTGTCTCTCAAAGGTCATTAAATAAATAATCCAATTAAAATGAGTGAACTGGTGGAAGTTAAAAACACAACAGAAAAAAAAAATCCTTTAAAACAACGAGGTTAAAAACAATGGTTGGAGGCAGTCTTTCTTAAAAATTACAGCCAGATGTGTTCTTCTACTGGCGGCTCCCCTGCTTCTCCCATTCGGGCCCAGGGAACAGTCGCCCAACCAGCAAATCCAGCTCCCTTCAATACTGGTCCGGTACTGGTCTGGTAGCCCTCCGATACCCAGCTATGTCGGGCTCCAGCCAGACCGAGACTTGGGTTCCTTCCCCATTGGCCAGGGCGCTCACGCTGGGGCTCAACACGCCCAAAGCCTCCACGACTCCGCTTCCTTCAGCGGCCAGTTGACTCCACTAGCGGTGACTCCAGCTCCTCCAAACTGCTCAGCTGGAGCAACCGCTTCAATCAGCCTCCTCCGAGAGTTGGCCAAACACTCCTCCGGGGCTCTCCTACCAGCTGCATTACCGTCCAACCTGCTCTCGCTCTCAAGCAATGACTTTCTCCTTCCTGCCACCTTCTTCATCATTAACCTGCATTCCTTCTCTCTCTTTTTTCCTCTTCTCTTCTTTCTTTCCTCCACCTGACCGCCTTGCACTTCTATTATATGCTCCGGGGACGTGGATCAGGTGTGGCAATCAGCAGCTCCCGGCAACAATTACAGATGCGGATGACTCCTCACCTGTGTACTTAAGCGAGGGCCGTCCGCATCACAAATCACCTGGGAACCGCTCCGGCCACACTACCAAGCCCCCTCTCTAAGCCACGAGTGCAGCGATGGCCTTTGATCTGAGCTGTGGACCCGCTATACCACATATGGATGCTGCCAGCCTGTTTCCTGCTGAGGAGGTGGATCAATTGGCCCTGCAGTGTCCCCTGCAGTGTCCTTCCTTTGAGTGATCGAGCTTGAAGGTATTAAAATGAGAACCACCCGTAGCGATGTATGGCCCTTGGTGGACACTTTGGATTTCACAAATTTTGAATCTTGCACGTATATTTCCAAGCCGCATAGAGCTAAAATCTGCGCATCTCTATGGAGTCTTTGTCTGCTATGATATCTTTCTGTCATTTTAACTTTTGCATCACTACATAACAAGCAGCAAATAAAGTTTAGATAAGCATTGAGACATACACAACATGTTAAAACAGTGCAGCTGTTTTGTAACGGATCAGCAAACTCCTTGATGCTCCAGACAGACGCACAGTTTGCAGTTCAAGTTGCAGTTTGCCTGTGGCTGGCTTTGCCACCTTGAACCCAGGACATCGCTAGCCAAACACCAAGATGGAGTAGTACAATGAAGACACACACACAAGCAAAGTAAGTGTTTCAGTTGAATAGTGCAGGTTCATTCCACAACAGGCAGCTCCCAATAAATAAAAGCAATGCAAATCTTCTTCAATAAATAAATAATCCAATAAATAAACCATAAAAAGAAGTGCTCATAGCAGGAATTAAAATCAGCTCGTAAATAAATAAATAGATCCACAAAATTGACAGAATCAAAGTAAAAATAATCAAAAGTTAAAATCAATCTCTCTCTCAATTCTCCTCCGAGCCTCGTCTCCCCGCTCACCCATCAGGTCTCCGTAGTGAAGCACAGCAGAGATGACAACAAGCTTGATCCTCCATCAGTCGGCTTTTGCCTAAGACACCTCAGCCAGAAACTTCTGGGTTCCTAAACTATAGAATGGTAATCAGACGAGACCTCTATCTAGTAGAAAATTGTGCCTCCACACTCCAGAAACATCCTTCAGCCCTAAAAGACCAGATCTACCAAGGAGGTCCTTCCTACACTCTTAGAGGGACAGCAGTTGCTGTTTGTGACTACACTATATGGCCAAAAAGTACATGGACACCCCATCAAAAGAGTGAATTCATTGTTAACAAGTTCATCAAATCAAACACATGGCCCTGATATGTCCATTGGCAGTAGCATGGATCGTACAGAAGATCTCAGGGACTTTGAATGTGTCAAAGGATGCCACAAGTCAGGAAGTGAAGTTTCTGCTGTGCCAGATCTGCCCTGGTCTACTGCGACTGCCCATATTGTGAATTAGAAGTGTTGAGGAGCAACAACAGCTCAGCCAACAGTGATAGACCACACAAACTTAGAGAGCGGGGCCACCGAGCACACAGTGTAAAAATGGCCTATTGTCTGAGGTGCCACTCATAATAGAGGTCCATACTGCCTCTTAGAGCATCATCAGCACAAGAGGTGTGCATCAGGATCATCTTGAAATGGCTGTCCATGGCCGAGCAGCTGCACACAAGCCTAAGGTCACTAAGTGCAATGCCAAGTGTTGGCTGAAGGGGTGTAGAGCACACCATCACTGGGCTCTAGAGCAGTGGAGACGTGTCATCAGGAGTGATGAATCCTGCTTCACTATTTGGCAGTCTGATGGACCAGTCTGTGCTTGGTGGATGCCAGGAGAACACTAAATTCTGAACTGCTTAGTGCCTACTGTAAAGCTGGTGGAGGAGGGATAATGATGGGGCTTCGGCTCGACGCCTTGGTTCCAGTGAAAGGCCCTGTTAATGCTACAACATACAAAGATATTTTAGACAACTGTGAGCTTTCCCCTTTGTGGCCATAGTTTGGGAAAGACAGCATGACTGTGTCTATGTGAGCAAAGCTAGGTCCATAAAGACATGGAGGAACTTGAGTGGTCTGCATAGAGCCCTGACCTCAAACCTACTGAGCACCTTTGAGATAAATTGGAACAGCCGGGTCTTCTCCTCCAGCATCAGTACCTGACCTCACAAATGCTGTTTTGGCTGAGTGGGAAAACAATTCTACAGACACTCGCCAGAATTTTGGGGAAAGAGGAGTGGAGGCTGTTATAGGGGGGCCAACTCCATATTAACACTCAAGCTCATATACAGTAGGTGTGATTGTCAGGTGTTCACAAACCTTTGGCCATGTTGTGCGTGTGACTTTTAGCAGCCACCTCTAGTGCTCTCTCCTTGGACTTGCATGCTCACATCCATCAGTACCCCTCTTTGCAGCTCTTCTGGGGTATTCGGCACACTCAAAGGACATTCTGCCCAACACTACTTACAGCCAATGCCACTCTCTAAAAGGGAGTGTAAGGACCTGCCCTGGTCCTGTATGGAGAAATTAAGGGCACAGGATTGATGAGCTTGTTTGGATGAATGGCCTTTTCTCATCGAAATTGTTCTGATGTTCTAATGAACCTTTTTGAAAAGGATGAGCTGAAGGAACAACCCTTATGCTGGGCCATTCTTTCTTGCCTGTAATACCTATCAAGACCTCAAACCCCATTACGGGGTTATTCCCTTAATATTTACACTTGTATTCAATAAGTATAGAAAATTATTTCTGGGATATCTCAATTCATTAGTTCTAACCAGAGAAAAAAAATTGAAACACTACCTGTTTTTCCCAACGGACATGGATTGGGTGGATTTGGGTAGCCCTGATCTTCACTGAAGTCTTTGGGAATGTTATCACCAGTCAGCTCCGCCACAATGTTCGGAATATTTCCATAAGGGCCTAAGTGCTGAAGGCCTTCGTGAGCACCTCCTAGTGGAACAAAACAAAGAAAGCACACAAATTCAGAAAAATATCCAATAAAAGAAAAAGCCTGTGAGATTGGCCATGCGTGAGCAACGTCTGTTTGAGATTGCCTCCTGAATAGAAATGTATTAAAATGGAAACCAAAGCCAATCGAAATGTATAGATTTCATTTGGTGGCTTTCTGATAAGAAATGCTTGGGCAAACTGCCACCAGGCTTAGGCCCGGTCCACACTACAAAGCTTCCCTTTAAAATCGCAAACATTTGTCTCCATTTTTGCTTTTCGTCCACACTTCCCTTTAGTTTGCAAACTTCTGAAATTATCCAGAGCTGATATGGTGATACAGTGTGGATGGGCGTAAGCTAAGATTTCTGGTATATACTGACTCCATCGCGCTCTGATTGGTTTACACTTATTATGTTGCTCTTCCTTGATTGGATTCTTCTTGTTAAAAATTTTAATTCCTTGACTGATCACCCTTCACGGAGGCAAAACACGGTGCTTTCCATGGTGCTTGTTTTGCTTACGTGTATACATCAAAATTGCATTTTTGCACGATTTTTAGAAACTCATGCTGCATGTCCGACAGAAATTCTTTTGATCATGCGATCACAACCACTTTCAAACTGCACGTGAAACGATGGTCAAGTGAAATCCGGGCCAATTCAAAAAACAAGTTGATGGCTGCAAAACGTGCCAAAATTGCGCAGTGAATGCCCAGTTTCAGAGGACCAATGCTGCATGCATGCCTAGTGTGAGCAGATGATTACACCATGTGCTTTATCGGTTATTTTAGTATGGATGACAATACAATACTTCTATAAAATTGTTGATTGTTTTCGTTTTAAATTTTTACAGAAAAGCATAGTATTGTAGACATAGCCTAAGTACGACTGTCACTATTGAGTGTGTGGGCATAGCAGCATTGTTAATTTTCCTTTGGCGTAATACATTTTACTCTGTTGGATATGCTTCGCCTTTGTGTCCTTGCTGCTTGAGGATCATTTTTCATTCCAGTAATCAAATAAACATTTTTAAGCAACACGCATACAGGTGATATTCCTCTTCCTGAACCTGACTTACTGCAAAATCTAGAATTTGCTGCACATCAGCCAATTAATAATCACATCCCCAAATCAGAAAAAGTCAGGACAGTAAGGAAAATGCAAATGAAAAAAAAAAACCCCAGTGAATCTTAAATTTGCTTTGACTTTTATTTCATTGCAGACAGTATGAACGCACGATATGTCATGCTTTGTCTGGTCAACTTCATTTCATTTGTTAACATACATCCTTTCCTGCATTTCAGGCCTGCATTGATGACTTTGTAATGTGGCCATTCATTCTCACAACACTTAAAAGATGTTTAGGCGCTGAGGATACCAAGCAGTGAAGCATTTCAGGTGTCATTTTGTCCTGTTCTCCCTGCAAACACATCCTAAGGTGTGCAATGGTACGGGGTCATCATCGTCGCAATTTTCGTTTCAAAATTCTCCACACATCCTCTACTGAAGACAGGTCAGGACTGCAGGTAGTCAGGTCCAGTACCCAGACCTCTCTTCTTCCACAGTCATGTCTTCGTAATGTGTGCAGAATTTGGTTTTGCATTGTCTTGTTGAAAAATGCATGGACATCCCTGGAAAAGATGTCGTCTTGAAGGCAGCATATGTTGTTCTAAAATCTCAACGTACTTTTCTGCGTTAATGCTGCCATCACAGAAGTATAAATTACCTTTGCCAAGGGGACTGACACAACCATGGCTTTTGCACTTGGTGCTGATAACAGTCTGTAGTCCTTTCACCTTTGGTCTGGAGCACACGGTGTCCATGTCTTTCAAAAAAGATCTGGAGTACCGATTCGTCTGAACACAATACACTTTTTCCACCGTGTGATGGTCCATCCCAGATGCCTCCAAGCCCAGATATCTCATGCAGGGGCTTGACTGTGAAGCATTTTGGAGCGTGTGTCACACGCTGACCCCTGCAGAGAGATGGAGAGCACAGAGCAGCTTCTGAATAACGGCAAGGCAGACTCAAGTGGATTTCAATGGGGTAAGCAGCTTAGTTAAGGACTTTTTTTGAAGATGATCCCAACTTTGACAAAGCTCTCCCCTCATTAAAGGTCACTTTTTTCCATGTGCACACACTTTGTAAACTTTCCCAGTTGTTTATATATATCTCTTTATGAGACATTGCTCTCCAGACAAGTGGGTGTTTTCATTCTAATAGGTTTAGAGCCTGTTTAGGTAAACATGCAGTTTCTGTCTAACGAGCGGGTCGGACACAATCCATCTAAATTGCCAGACACAAGACCTCTTCTCAACTTTTATTTTTTTCTTTTTATGATCAAAAACAAGGAAGTGAGCAAAGTGCAAAGCAGGTCAGGGTATGCAGCCAAAATATAAACAGTGTCAAGGAAAAAAAAAGAGCTGTTAACAGTAAAAGTAAAAACAAAAACTGAAGAGTGTCACGAGGTGCTAAGGTTATTTGGCCGGCAATTAGTTTCATAAATCGTGTAAAGTACTGCAGTCTCTCATATTCAGAGTAGATGAAAATTAAAATGCGTTGATAGGATTAATACTTGCAAGGTACTGTGTTTTTTTCCCATTGACCAGGAGCTTCATGTATAAACGGTGCATACTCCCGTTTCCACGCTCAAATCGTGATGTATAAAACCTAGACTTGGTGTAAAGCCACACACATTTTCACGGTAGCTCCAACCCTGGCATACGCAAGTTCTCTGCTTGGTTTTGCACCCAGCGTCAAAGCAGTGCTTCTGTTCCAGTGTGATTTCCCTCTCTTTTTTAGATTCATATCCCTGATGTGACTTTATCAAGTACACTGAAATTAACTGCATATTGTTTATTAGTTTAAGGCATCTGATTGTAATTAACCTGTAGCAATATAATGGTCCACAGAATGGTCAAACTATTCTAAATACCATAACTGCTTTAGCGTTGTTACTCTCACTGCACCACTCTGACTATTTATATGACTGTATCTGAGTGTGGAATCACAGCTCTACAGCAGCTGATCAGAAAGAGAATTATCGGTATACAGCATCAAACACATGCTGCCTCCACCATGCTGTCTATTTGAACTGCTCTCATATGGCAAACGCCTCAGAGCCTTTCCTGTACGGACCTCGCGGATCAGATACAGTTTCATCCCAAGAGCTCTAAACACACTCAATCAGTCCATCAAGTGCTCCTTGTAGAACTGTTTGTACTTATTAGTGCAATCGCCTCACTGTAAACTTGCGATACAGTTATAATATTGCACAACCTGTGCTACTTTATAAAGCGCATATTTACATATGATGATGATATCATTTTTAAGATGAAATGCAGCAAAATATGTTTATTACATTATACAGATAAAATGTTAACATCATTTAAATAATCTACATTGTTAATAATTAAACATGTGAGCACACAGTGTCGCAGTGCTTGCAAGGAGCTGGCGCTCCGTTCAGGAATGGTTCCTGCCTCGCGCTATATTCTTGCTGGGGCTGGCGCAACACTGGAAGGAAAGATGGATAGAATAATTAAACATGAACTACAAAGATATTTCAATGTTCCTTAAAAGTTTTGAAGAATTGCCATTCTAAGCTTACAGATGGCTTAACGTTTATTACAGAACAGATTGAGTGGTGATTGGTTACTTGGAGAAAGAAAGTAAGGAAAGGAATTGGAGGTTAGTACGTTTGAAAGAAACAGTATTGCTACAATAAATTATTTCATCGAAGGTTGCGCACTGCTCAGCAAGCATCTTGCATGAGACATGAACAATCATTGCGTCACTGTGTTCCCATGTTTAATAACATGCTTTAACTCCTGTCATCATGAAAATGATATTAAGTATACATCTCACTATTTTAATTATTCATAGAACTGTAATATCACGAATGTAATGGATTCTGTGTCCTGTCAATCTTAAGAAGCACATAGTGATTCACACACATAGAGCACATAGAAGAACACGTACAAAATAAAACATTTAATGTGCTACTTTAGTTATGATGGGATTTGTGAAACTAGTAAATTAAATGATTTTAGGATGAAGTTTATGATGTTCTACTTTAATGACAAAATAAACTACGTGATTAAAGTGTAAATTTCAAGATTAAAGTTGACATTTCGTGCTTTTTTCCCACTGTGTGCCTATTTTTTTTTCTCTATACCCTAATAAGCTTTCATATGACACTCAGACAGTGGGCTATGACTCACCTTTTCACAGCAATTTTGATATCTGACAACTTCTTTTTTATTTCGGACACTGTGCGACTTTGTGAACTTGAGCTTTCAAGTTTCTCTGACACGCTATGTCATTTGATCAACTTCCTTTTGTTGTTTATGCCACTGTTTAAACCAACAAATAGTACATTTTTCCTTGCCTCCACTTGGTATTCGCTGAAATTCTTCTATTTTTCCCTGTGCTTTTGCCATTGCCTTTTCACAGAACACTGAGCTTAAGGGCTGTTTATATTGATTTGCATATTCAAAGAGGCGTAATTCTGGGAGGAGTTTGGGTGGGGCAGCAGGCGTGTGCACATGCGTCACTTTTCATGCTGGAATCTGTAGACGGGGACAAGGAAGTTTGGGCTGACCTGCTTGGCCTGCTGCCACTGTGACCCTCACCAGAAAAAGTATTTTTGAAGATTAGAGGAGAAGTTGCATAGAGGTATGAATTAAGGCTAACTGCTAACAAGCTTTATTTTCCATATCTCCTTTCTGTAGTGAGTGATTTCCTAATATACAAGCATAATGCAATTGTAGTAGAGTGACTCAATGGTGGGGATTGGTCCAGCTTGGCTTCACCATCACTGCTGTCATTATCTTGAATGCACCGATGTGTGAAAGTTCAGCACAAACAGCCACTCCTCTGGACAGGTGATGCAAATGCAACTAGAAAGAGGAGCATGTTCAAGAAAGCACATCTGCTCAACTACTGCAGTGTGATGGCCCTCAAGATAGGAAAGATACCGAAAACAAGCAATGAAGCAACCAAGAACAAAGCTTTGGTCAGTCACTAGCCATTTAGACTTTCTGACTTTGAGGAGAACACACAGCTAACAATCCATGCATTTACAATTCATAGCATGAAATGTTACCGTTGTACCGTCATATCTTTAATGACTCATTTATTTTCTAGCAAGTGCTGGCATCAAATGTATGCATTCTCTTCATAGAATTGAAGAATAAATGAAAAAAAAATGAATTATTGAATGAAATAACAGATAACAATGAAAAATCCCTAAAAAAAGACCCGAGACGAGCTACTAGTGTGATTCCAGGACTTTGAGGTAAGATTGATGGAGCTGCATCCTTCAGTGCGGGATTAGGATTAGTTATTTGACAGGACACAGTGAAAGGTGGCCGAGGTAATGTCATAAAACCTTACAAGGTGAATCAGTGTAGATACAAGGGCACCTTTAATGTGCCGATAAACTACTGAGTCTGGAGCTGGGAAGAATATGGGCAGAGAGACGTGTATGCAGGAAGACTGCTATGTACTGCACTCAAATACTGGGCGTTTATTTTTATGTCCTTGGACACAGTTTGGAAATGAATTGGCTATTCAACAGCCCCTTCTTTCCTTTTTTGTTTTTTTCCAAACTACAGGAGGAGAAATAATAGCATGTGCTGGTCAGTGTGGCCCCCTGGTGGCCAAGCAGTTGAACTGTAAATCATAAGGTTCATTCTCCTGCACTACTGACCCAAAGTTGCCAGGACTGACATTTAACAGATTGGTAAGCAGTTATCCTTTACATGGAGTTCACTACAAAATGGCACGACGTGAAGTGAATGTGTTAGTTACATTTGCTTTGTGACTGGCCTGGTTAACGCGTGTTAGACATGAGTTTGCGATACAGAAAAGTCATAACAACATTGATGGACTGAAAGCCAGAAGTCTACGTGACCATCATCATCAGGTCCTTCCATGAAAACCCTAAATACAAAGAGGACTATTTGACTTATGTTAGGTAGATTGCCCAGAGGGGACTGGGCGGTCTCGTGGTCTGGAATCCCTACAGATTTTATTTTTTTTCTCCAGCTTTTGGAGTTTTTTTGTTTTTTCTGTCCACCCTGGCCATCGGACCTTACTTATTCTATGTTAATTAATATTGACTTATGTTTATTTTTTATTGTGTCTTCTATTTTTCTATTCATTTGGTAAAGCACTTTGAGCTACATTTTTTTGTATGAATATGTGCTATATAAATAAATGTTGATTGATTGATTGATAACGTCTTACAGGTCCTTTAGGACAGTAGTTGTCATTCAGCCTTAACCTTGTGAATATAATGGTAATAGTCATCATTATACCTGCAATAAACAATAATGATTTTGATGCTCTAATTAGATGCACAGCTACATTTAAGTGCACTGTGATAATATTGGGACCCTGGGAAATGGCGGCTCTGCCAAAGTCACTACACATGCAGTCCGGTGGCAGGGGAGGTATCACATTGTGTCCACACAGGTCCTAAGAGTTTGATCGGCACCTCGAGTGAGACGCGGCAGAGACTGCAGAACTGCTGAAATTAGAGCCGGGCAGCACAAGAGCTGGAAGATCCCTCAGAGAAGCAAGACACACACGGAAATGTCGAAGCCGAAGGGAGCCAGGATTGAGAAAAAAAGAAAGGGCACCACTTTTTTTGTGTGGCTCTTCCTCACCAGCCAGGCAGGTTTGCTAGCCTTGTCTTTGGTAGGTGCCCATCTTTCCAGTCTCTGCTTTACCAGTTCTGCATCCTGCTTGGCTTTTCAGTGGGAGGATATCTCATTGTGAAGGCAACTCCATTAAACAGGAATAATGTTTTTCTGATCATTTATGTCTTTTAAAATGATTATTTATCTAAGGAGAAAAAACAAAGCCTTTTATTTTTAAGTGGCATAAGAAGCTTTTCCCACCCTATCAGTAAAGTAGAGCAGCATTGTTGCCTTAACTGTTAATTGATTAACTCTGTACATTCATACATTTATTTATTCATTCAGGACTGGGTTGTGGGGGCAACAGTCTTAGCAGTGAGGCCCAGACATCTCTTTACCCAGCCACACTTGCCATCTCATGCTGTGGGATCCCATGGCCATCTGGGGGATGTAATCTTCCCAGCAAGCTCTGGGTTCTCCCCAGGGTCTCATTCTAGCTGGTCATGCCTGTAAAATATCCAAGGGAGTCATCTGTATCAGATGCCCGAACCACCTCAACTGGCTACTCTTCATGCACATGGATCAGTGGTTCTACTCCGAGGCCATCCTGGACATTGGCACTCCTCACCCAGTCTCTAAGGGAGAGCCCAGCCACCCTACAGATAAAGCTCATTTCAGTTACTTGTATCCACGATCTCGTCCTTTCAGTGATTACCCAATACTCTTGACCATAAATGAGGGTACTGACGTAGATCGACTGATAATCTGAGAACTATGCCCTCTGACGTAGCTCCTTCCTCACCATTATGGATCGGTATTGGAATGGGATATGTTGAGGTTTCATTTCAGGAGTCAACATTCTGGGCACCCAACATGTTTATCTGTTCATGAAGAGGTGAGGTGACACATAACTAATCACTATGGTGTATGTTATCACACAGATCATTTATGTTTTGATTCTCTATTACAATTCCCTCTACAGTAGAAACAGTGTCATCTGTCGTCTGTGTCGAGGCTGGCCAAACGTTGGGCCTTCTTCAAGAAACGTTGTGCCACTATGGAATTGTACAGGTCAGTGTCATGTCATATCATTATCTAACTCGCTTAATTCAGACCAGGTGTCGTTGTGCTGAAGCCAATCCTGGCTAGCAAAGGGTGAAAGGCAGGAACAAACCCTGGACAAGGGGCCAGTCCATCGTGGGGCGAACACACACACACACACACTCATCCCATTAGGGCCAATTTAGCATCACCAATTCACATAACTTCCATGTCTTTGGACAGAGGAGGGAAGTCAGAGCACCAGGAGGAAACCCACACAGACACAGCGAGAACATGCAAACTCCACACAAGGAGGACCTGGCACACTAACATAAGTCCCTTTGAGGCAGCAGCGCAGTACGGCACACAACTCTGTGTTTCTTTTTTAATCGTTTACCTGAGGAGTAAACTATGAAAAATAATGGAGGTTAAATAAAATCAACCAAATGCTGATCAAAAATCAAAGAGGATGAATCAGAAAAAAACATCAGAAATAACCTAGAAACAAAATATTTTAAACAAAAACACTAACTTTAACTTATGCTATGGCCATTGTTAGTTGTCTTTTTAAGACTCTGCTGTCGTTTTGATGATAATCATCTCCCTGGGGTTCAGTACAGTATTGATTTTCTAATGAGGGTCCTCACTCCAGGCAGCTTGAGAACCCCTGCTATGGCTCATGTGAAGACTGTGAGCGTGTAAGGGGACTGGTCCAGGTACAGGATGACATGGTGGCTTCACATCACAGACTCAGCACTGTCTGCATGGTGTTTGCTTGTTTCTCCTGTGCACTTGTGGACTTTATCCCACATCCCAAAGACGTTTAGATTAAGTTGACTGATGGGTCTGAATGGTGACCCATTTTAGTATGTGGACAGACTTTCTGTTTTGGACTGAAAAAATAGATCCAGGAATGCTAAGAACACTCACACAGTTAACCTCGCTAATCCAGGGTGAAGCTCTTAATAAGACGACAGGCCGTTTTGCTTTCCGGCTCGCCACTGCCTGCGCCTCTTTTGAATTATTGATACTCAGCTATTGAGGCCTTTAACTGCACACCTAAGGCAAAGTGACTCTCTTTTTAATCTAACAGCGCCCTCTGCTGGCTTCCTTAGTTTTGACTCAGCCTATGTCGCATACAGCATTTCTCGCTCTCCTGATTGTTGATTGTTGGAGACACTGGAGTGGAAACTGCCGGAGGGTTTTGTGCTCCATTGTACCCTTTTTTAAAAATAATAATAAAAAAAAAACAACAACACCAGACGTGCGCCCCTGGATTTACGTCAGAAGACGGAGGTAACAACGTCAATAGTCTGGCTGGCCTTCTCTTGGGGGATTGTCACAGATACTACGTGTGAAACGTCAGTGAGGCTCGGTGTGAAGACGCTGTATGGCTTTACTGGTTGGGCGTCATTTTGGTTGACTCACAGCTCCTTTTCTTTCTCGTTTCTAAAGGGTTTGCATGGCAGTTCACTTGTTTCCAGTCCCTCTGTACTTGGATGACTTGTTGATTTTGACCTAAATCCTTTCAGCTAACTCTCCTCTTTATTTCTCCACTGGCTTCTTCACATGTAAACGTTTCCCTGTCAAGATCCTGGATATGATCAGAGGGTCATATAACCTGAGGAGGGCTGCCAAAGGTGGTGTGAAAGTGAACTCCTGGAGCCAGAATGGCCATCCAGACAGGCATAGGTCACCAAGTAAGGCCTTTGCAGAGAACTTCTTCAGGCGGCCCCTCGAGGTACACAGGTAACTCGAATTGTGTGGCTGGGAACAGTGGCTTTGTTTTGTTACTTTGTGCTCTAGATCAGCGTTTCTCAACCTATTCCCATGTGTGGGGGGTCCCCCTTGATGAATCGTGGTCAGTCATCAGGGAGGGGTTGGAATGAGCACAGCGGTAACCCATTACAGACAAAAGTATCTTGCAGCCCACCAGTGACAGCCCCCAGTGGCTGAGAAACACTGCTCTAGATAAATCACTTCCTCCTTGCATTGCCTAAAATAAAATCGGGGTTTCAAGTCAGTGGGTGCGCACCTTTATGTTTAAAGTGAACTGACAACTGGATTTTACCTGGGTAGTTCCAGTTAACCCCCCAAAAATTCTGAGGATGTTATTTTTTAGTAGCACATACCCCACCTGTAATGTACTGATAGGTTAGGGCAGCTTTTTTTCAAAATGTTGACCACTGTGAACATCTGCCACTCCAAATTCTCCCATATTCCAGTTTGGCTTTGGCAACATTTCCATACCTTTTAGCACTATTTGGGAGTGCTTGGAGCTATAGTTGATTTCAGCAGCTTTGGACAGCACAGGGCAGAGACCAACCCTGGACCAGGCACCCATCTGTCACAAAGTACGGTGACATGCAGAGAGCTGCGCTTCCATGGACTAATGGCAGCGCCAGGATGGTACAGAATCTTGACATTTGTGTAGCAGTTAGGTCCTACTGATGATGGATAAGCACATCAACACTACAGACTTGGCTCAAACAAAACACAAGACAGAGGAAAATAAATGTTATCAGTAACTCTGATGTGCCCTTTTGTCCACTAGAGGGCAGCATATGCCAAACTCATGAGGCTACTGGATAGAACAGCTAGTGGGGAGCTCCCAGTATAACACTGTGGTACGGGAAACAAGCAGGAACATTAATGCTGCGTTCTATTTTCCTCAGAAGTTCAAGATGGGAATGAGTTCAGTCCCAAGTTGACTGTTCCAGTAAAATAGTCAGAAAACCAATATAGACACATCCAGAAAAACCTTGGTTGTGCTTGCTGAATCAGGATAAACAGCAGCCGATAACACATTACTTAGTATTTTGTGTATCCAAACAGCACAGCAACATGTCCACAAGTGGACAGCGATCTGTGTGCGGCTGATTTAAGAGACACAAATAGACTAAAGTGCTACTAAACAGTATAATACGACAGCTTTCACTGAAGTGTGAGGTGTACGTCACCATTTTGGATTGATGTCATGACCTGAAGTCAGACAAACTCGGACTTGACAGATCGACCAGCCCTAAGTTCCTGAGTTGGAAATCCTACTTAAGGGGGCTGTTCGAGTTGAAAATTCCAACTTCCCATTTCAAATGGAACACAGCATTAGTACTACTAGGGGAAGCCAGTGATGGGAGGATGAAGCCCCATGAAGCTTCTCTTTGAATTTGACATCTAGTGGTTTACAGAAATCAATGCAACCAGGTAGCCAGTATCTCACAAGCCTGTGTTTGTGAACGCTACGTGTGTTAATTTTGATTTTACGATAGACATGCTGTCATTAAAATCCACCTAAGCATCTGTGTATCTCTGTATCTGTGTATATATTGGTTGCTGTGTATCTTGTCATTCCAACAGATGGCACGTCACACACGTTCGTAGCAATAAAATACATTGCATTTGCTTTTCCAACAAAAGGAGCATCACAAACATTAACACTGCATTTACAAATCTGATACAAATGGCATATAACAGAGACATATGCATTGCATTTCTCATTCCAACAGATGGCACATCAAAAAATTTGTATTAATGCAAATGTTTGTGATGTGCCATCTGTTGGAATGACAAATGTAATGCATTTTATTACTAAATTAGCAAAATACCCGCTCTTCGTAGTGGAAAAGTAGTGTCTTAAAGAAGTTATGAAAAAGAAAAGGAAACATTTTAAAAATAACGTAACATGATTGTCAATGTAATTGTTTTGTGACTGTTATGAGTGTTGCTGTCATCAAGGATTTGATTATCATTATTTCTTTCAATCAGGTTCGTATTTGGAGGATGTGTTGTGTTCAAGTTATATTCCGTGTTTGTCAATCGTTGTAAAGATAACAGGTTTCATTCATCGAAGTGTTCACTACCCAAATCGGTACTCCTGAATCTAAGATGTTTAACAGGCATTCCCGGTATTAAGTTGTGGATTTGCCTGTGAATATTTAGCGGCAGCGTGTCTATGAACGTAATTTAAACTTAAGCTTTACACCTTGCTTTCCTATTGATATGTCTACAAAGGCTTGTTCAGCGTCAGAGGGTTGTTTGTCTCCTACTGCATCAATAAACAGCTTGACTTCCTCTTTATCTGAGACATCACACACTGCATGCACAGGTTTACCTTTCCCAGTCCTGCAAACTTTAGCGAAGTGGTTCAATTTACCACATTTTTTTGCACTGTCTTCCTTTAGCTGGACATTGACTTTCTCCACCGTGTGCTTTGTTTCCGCAGTAGCTGCACTTAAGAATATGCTTGTATGCGTCACTCGCTTCATATTCTTTTGCTGCCGTCTCAATTGTGTAATGCGTTTTTTGTTCAGTGCTCTTTGGAGCTCTTGCTTGTTGTCTGCATACTGCGTTCACAGTCAGTTCACGTGAGCCTCTCAGAGTACATGCATCGAAGGTTCTCAGCTGTGCTTGTGCTATCTTGTGCGATCTTGTGATGTCCACGGCTTTATTTAATGTTAGCTAAGACCCGGCACTTAAAAGTTTCTCTCGCACTTTTGCTGAGTTTTTGCCAAACACTAGTCTATCCCTGACCATCTCATTTTTGTTTGCATTAGCACAGTCCTTCACCAGCGAATATTTAGCGGCAGCGTGTCTATTGGATTGCTGCTGACGGACGGCCTTATATGGGCAGGCACTCAATTATATGGGCAGGCACTCAATTACATGGGCAGGCACTCAATTACGTGGGAGGTGTGATGATGGGGGATGCAACTCCGCCTCAAACAGCGACCGAGCTGCAGGCTATGGTCATATATATGTACTGTAAGTAATTAGGATTCAGTTATGGCCATTATGCGTAAAATTTTGAAATGAAACCTACTTAACTTTTGTAAGTAAGCTGTAAGGAATGAGCCTGCCATATTTCAGCCTTCTACCTACATGGGAAGTTGGAGAATTAGTGATGAGTGAGTCAGCCTGTCAGTCAGTCAGTCAGTCAGTGAGGGCTTTGCCTTTTATTAGTATAGATAAAACAGATGGCGCACCTCTAGGTTTACCACTGAGGTCTACAGGTATGTTGACTATTTAGATTTCAACTCCTCTTAGATGGGTAGCACAGTTAGTGGTGCAGTAAACATACGTTTTAGTATTGCCAATAACTTTCTACAATAAAAAATGTTTAAATGTAATGTCCTAAAGATATAATTTGTTGCCATTATGAATATTGTAGCACCACACAGGGGGTGCTGGAGCCTGTCTCAGCAAGCAGAGGAGTGCAAGGCAGGAACAAACCCTGGACATGGTGCCAGTCTATTGCAGGGTGAACACACACACACACACGCCTTGGCCAATTTAGCTTTGGCAATTTGCCCACCCTGCATGTATTTGGAAAGCAGAAACCCACACAGACATGGAGAGAATATACAAACTCCATGCTGCGAGCACGCTGGACACAAATGCTGATCTCCTATCTGCGAGACAGCAGTGCTATCCACTGTGCAACTCTGGTGCCCCAAGAAGAGAGTGAATTCGAAAAATACAGAAAACTTGCATTTCTTCTGAAGTTCTCGCCTGTGAAGAAGTGGGTAACCACCCAGCAGTAACAGGAGCTCCTCTGGAGGCCCTTTGTGTTTAATGAGGCTAATCAGCGGATACGTAAACCCTTAAAGTGTTTTTTTTTTAAACCACCACACACTGAAGGAGTTTCCTAAGGACTGGAAAATGTTATCTAAGTATATAAAAAGGCAAACGGTCTGATTCAAGTAGCTATAGGCCAGAATTTTGAGTAAAACTATGGAAGCAATTATTGAGGAAAAAATGGCGAATCACACGGCAAGAACAGGTGCGTTAGTAAACAGTCACAACCGGGAAACACCAGGCAGCTAAGGGTTAAGAACTTTTTTAAGAATTAGGTGATGTTAAAAGTGGTGCCCCTCATGGGTCAAGTGCTGAGGCTGCTGCTGCTTTGCATATTTATACATAAATGGAGAAGGATATCAATAAAAAGCTGGTTAAGTTTGATGACCCTAACCCTGCATTAGGTGGTATGATAGATAATTTAGGATCAGATGAATCATCACACAGGGACCTGGGCAGCGTACAAGCCTGGGCAGATTTGTGGCAGATGACATTTAATGTAAGTAAATGTGAAGGATTACACATAGCAAGAAAAATGCAAGGTTGGGAGATCAGAAACCTGAAAGTACGCCTTATGAGAAGCACCTGAGAGTCGCAGTGGACTGGTCACTCGCTACATCCAGTCAAGTTCTATAGATAGCACCCTGATGTGTGGAGCACAAGTAAAGGTGTTGTTATGCTGTGACTGTAGGCCACAGCCATTACCTGGGTACACTCCCAGTGTCTGCTTAAAAGGAGCCACCTCACGCCATTCGGGAAGCCAGAGTCGGGAGGAAGAGGAATGAAGCTTGCCAGGAGGAGTGGAGGCAGATGACAAAGAGAGAAGGACCGTGTACTGGTGCTTATTTACAGGCCATCTTAACGCATGGGCCCCATGCTAATCTATGTATGTTGTGTAAGCAGGGGCCCTAATGCAGTACTTTGCCCAGGGGCTGTTAAGACGGCCCTGCTTGTTTGTACTGTGCTGCTGTGGAGAGCAACAGAAAAGTGTTTCCCCACTGTAAATAAAGAGTCTTGTGTGTTGCACCTGCGCCAGTCTGTGTCAGGTTGGCACGGCTGTATGTGCCCCGGGTTTCCACAATGCTTTAAGGTTTGTAACACTCTAGTGAGGCCTCATCTGGAGTTTGGTGTGCAGTTTCGATCTCCATGCCATTAAAACAGACATAGCAGCACTTGAGAAGATCCAGAGAAGAGCAACTAGGTTGAGGTCTGAGCTATGAGGAGAGACGGAGCGAGATGAACCTTTTCAGTTTAAGCCAACAGAAATGAAGATGGGATACGACTGAAGTGTTTTAAATTATGAAAGGAATTAATTAGTATGGTGGATCCAGGCTGTGGCTTTAAAAAAAATTCTTCAACAAGAACATGTGGAAGCATTTGGAGATTCACACAAGTGTGTTAGAAAGGTTTTGTGCACAGAGAGAACCTCAGACACATTTAATTAGTGACCAAGTCGTTTGACTGAGGGAACCTTCAGCTCTTGATTTTGGAGAATCTAGCAGGAATGTGATTGTTGGGTTTGTTGGGCTTAATGGCCTGCTCTCATCAAACTGTGTTAAAGTTCATTCTCTAGAATACCAGTATATATTCTCGAAAGCCATTGACTTTCAAACAAGAGAAGTGTCTCCCTCAACCATAGGAATGGTTACAGTTTTTGTTTAAGATAATGGAATTACCTTCAATACTCTGTGGTCCCACAAGATTTGTGGCCTGATGAGCGGGGTACTCCACCCTGGGCCGAGCTATACCCAGCTGTTCCATGACTCCATGCAGCAGTCGCTGAATATCAGCCTCAGATACTTGGTCTGGGGAGCGTATGCTGTGACTGGACACCAGAGCCCATCCACTTGCTATGATGAGCAAGAGCCCACGATGAAGACCAGTGAGGGAGCCCATAGTGAGGGAAATCTGTAAGAAAAAGGTAAAGCCAGCCAGTCATACCACTGTAGTCATTGTGATGCTCAGACAATGGCTGTAAGGCTACTGATTGGTCAGTCATTCTTATCCATTCTGGGCGTCCCTTTGTTCCAAGATGGCTCTCTGAGCTCAGAAAGGAAAGACAGTTGACTCTTTGCCCTCTCTTTGGAATACATGGACTTTATTACTGTATGGATTGTACAACCACAAGTTCAAACAAATTGGGACAATATGGAAAATGCTAATCAAAACAAAAAGGAGTGGTTTTGGAAATTCTATCCACCCTGCACTACTGAAAGCACTACAGCGACACAGTATTTGATGGTTTTACCATTTCATGTTTTGTTTATTTTTAACATACACACTCATGTCAAATGTGATGATCCTGCTCCAAAAAAGAGTTTCCCACTGTGCCACGTCACCATTTCTTTTAATAACATGTATGAAAGATTTGGGCACTGAGGACACAAGTTCCTTCAATGGAGACAGCAGACGTTTCCCACTTCATCCATTAGGCAGGCCTTCAGCTGCTCAGTTGCCGAATTTTGTACTTCATAATGTGCCGCGCGGTCAGGACTGCTTATGCCAGCCATGCATTTGTAATCCGGGCAGCATGTGCTTTGGCTTTCTACATTAATGACAGACATGCAAGCTACCCATGCCATGGGCACTTTCACACTGCCATGGCATGACAGATGCTGGCTTTTGGAGAAACAGCAGAATATCCCAGCACTCTTCTCAGGAAATTTGCTCCATGGTCTCGCCAAGCAACCTCAAGACATTAGTCCATAAAATCACCTCCAACCGCCTATCAGTAGCAAGGAATGATTGCATGGGATTGGCCACCTGAATTCCCAGTGTCGCAAAAGGCCAGAAAATCAGCCAGGGCACCACCGGTGACGCATGCACCTCTGGGGAAAGGGAAGGGAAACTGGAGTACCAAGAAGAAACTCAGGCAGATACAGGAAGGTGGGGCACACGCTCTGCAGACAATGACAAGACGTAGAATTCAGACCCTGTGCCACCATACTTATTTAGAGTTGGCAAGGAAGAGTGCTCTAAATGTGGAATTACTCACAGGGCTAGTAACCAATACATAAAAAGATCACTTTGCCTGACCCAGCATAGATGAATGTTGATTATTCCATTGTTTTATCCACCATTCCCTTACTACATTAGCAGAAGCTGGCAGTAAAGGGCTAATGCCAGTTAACCACCACATACAAGAAAATTAATGGCCTCATTTGTGTGCCAGAATACAAAATGAACAAATGACAGAATGGAACGGTAGCAGGATGCAACCTACCACCGCCATCTCCCACTCAATAATTAGTCCAAGAGAGCTGTAAGGAAACTCGTGAGGAGGAAGTCTGTCCTCATCTGTCCTTGTCAGTTGTGTTCACCCCCCAAAAACGGCCAGGTCGGGTTAACTGGTGTCCCTAAATAAGCCCCAGTGTGCAACTATATGGACAAGATAGTCTACTTTGGAACCCAAGGTTTGGACCCTGGGGGTCCCCGTGGTTTGCTTTTTTTTTTTTTCCTGTTAGCTACAGTTTGCACACCCAGATGTCTATTTGAATTCTCTACTGCAACAGGAAATCGAAGACACACACAGTCCCACCGGAGCAATGGCGGAGCACCTGGTGTGATTCATTTGTAACTCTTCATTTGCAATCATTTTGCATAAAATGAAAACCAACAACTCGCTAAAGGCTTCCCAAATCATTCGCAGTTGTAAGTAAAATCCAAAGGTAGCGTATTTTAATAATAGGGACACAACATATTCTAAACACAGTCTTTGTTATTTTCAGTAAGAAACACAAATATGTTGTAACAGTGCATCCCAGCCAGGATGGATGGTTGCTTACGAGGCCGCAAGGCTTTTTTAAAGGAAGACTGTGTGTGGACGGGCATCCCGACCAGGTTGGTTAGTGGGATCTTTCCCATTAAAATCGATGGACAGGGGGAGTCTGCTTCCCAGGGCCATTTGTTTCCCGAGTACACTGGATGGTGACATCCCTCTGACACTTATCCCTTTCAGTCACCTGCAGGACTAGATGGGAATTGTAGTTTTGGTGGGCAGCCCTGTTGGGGTCCTCGGCTGCTTCTAGCAGGATCAGCTGGAGGCAGGCTGTCCTGTCATGGGGAGCTTCTGCCTGACCCGGAAGTGTTTCCTGGACGCAGTGTGATAACGCCGGAGGTACTCCACTTCACCCAAGGGGTCAGAGTCAGGCGGAAAAGGTGACAACGCTTGCTGGACGGTGTGGAAGGAGTATACAGGAATGGTAAACGTCAGTTCTATTTGACTTGCGCTGTAAAAGGTGAACACAACACAACTGTATTTGAACCCGTGACTGTGTTGGTGAAGTTATGTCTGAGGTTTGGGACGCTGTTGCGTTCCCTAGTGGCCACAATGTTAATATTTGCAAACTTGACAAAGAATTGTATGATGTTGAAGAATGTGGATGCCAGAGGTCATATTCTCTTCCATTCCTTTGAATTACTACTACTAAAGTATTTAGGAAGCTGATATGTGTATCTTACATCCATCCATGCGTTCCTTTAAAAATGAAAGACAGGAATACTGCTCGGCCAAAGAGCCACTGCGTCTCTCTACTCACTCAGTCAGACTACACAAAAATACACGTTTTTAAACAGTTCGGTACCAGCATTTCAGAATTTTCTGAACCGGAAGTTGACATCAGATGTCTTTTCAATCCCATCACTCCCTCCACGTGACACTCATTATTGTAACTGAGGAAAATCATCTGTTTTATAGACTTCACAAAATGAAACGACACCCTTTAACATGATTGGAACTTCACGGGCGACAACCCCCCACTGCTTTGATGCAATCAGGACTTCACGGGAGACCCTTATGGTTTGACATGATTGGAACTTCACGGGCGACCCCCTTCTTATTGGTTCAACACAATCAGAAATCTACAGGACTCCCACCAATTATTGATTTTACACAATCAGGACTTCTCAGGGGACCCTAATTACTTCAACACAATTAGGACTACACAGATATCAAAAGTGAATTGGTGTATAGTGCAGAGTGTACAAGGGGGCCAAGCAATTGTGTGGCGCACCAGGGAGACTAGAGGAAGACATTAGGGGTTTGGACGTTTTCATTATTTGTTTTGGAACAGTTTTGGCACCAGCAATGAGGCCTGAAAGTCAAAACTGTAGCACCAATCCAGCAGTAATTCAGACACACATGTTGAATTGTACTCGGTTAGCTAAAACAGGCCAGTCAGCCTAACATGCACATCTTTTAGGATATGGCAGAAAGCACACAGGCTCCACGTAGACACTGGCCAGGGTGGGGTTCACACACATTTGTCAAGTACTCAGGGCAGTACTGTTCCAACATTATATAAATACATCCTCCTCAATAAAAGGATAAGTGTCTGTGTGCCTGTCTGTGCGTCTTTCTAGTTTCTATGTCTCTGTCATTCTAACAGATGGCACACCGCAAACATTAACACTGCTTTTACGAATCTCATACCAAATGGCATGTAACAGAGACATACACATTACATGGTCCACAGGAGTCGTTAACGTTGAGGTCTACATTAGTTACCTGTCTTAGATGTGTAGCACAGCTAGTACGTATATAAACTGTCACAGTCCCAACGCCTCTCTGTGAGGAACAAGTAGGTAGCAAATATGAAACCAGGGACAAAGGACAAGGAACTTCAGAAGCCCCTGGAGCACTTTCTTCTGTGTTTTTTTATAAGAGGAACTAGAAAAGTGTGCCCCATAAGGGGACCAGGAGTCCCAGGGATTCCTCCAAACCTGGTGAGGCCATTCCTTCCAGTCATACGACCAAAGGGTATTATAAAAGAGACTGTAACAAAGAAGGTCAGGGAAGGTCAGTTCACCACATATAAATGAATACCACATCTGCTCTGGCAAGAAGGAGTGTGACCAAGAGTCCATGAGGACCTTCCACAGTACTGAATAGTATGCTGAAGATTGAACTGAATTATAAGAGAAACGTGGGTGACAACTGGACAAGTGAAGACATACTGCATAACTTAACTTTCAATATGGGACCCCAAAGCTTTGACACAACAGCACCGACACTAGTCACGGGTTCCAGTAATCTCAAATCTTTAACAATGTCTTTACACAGTTTCAGCAAAAACACATTACTCTTTCTCTCTGCCTCTTCCAGGCAAGGCCTCACCACCTCCTCCTGACTCCAAATCCCAGAGTGAGATGGAGGAGCAGGGGGGCCAGAGTACTACCAGGGCCAGAATATCTTATGAATGAAGCAATTATGGGTCTGGCAGAAGCCCCCCAAATTAGGGACCACCATTCCCTGCCGCTCTGCCTGGCAGTACCCGCAGGACCCAGCAAGGGCTGCTCACTGGGAGTAGTGTTACCAGTACGCCTTGCAGGTGTGTTCATGGGGGAACCGGCCCAGAAATGTAGCCTAGAGTGGAGGGCTGTCTCTGTCATCCATGCTTTTTGTAGTCCCTTCTGGGAACATCCATCCCATTTGGGACATCAGTCCAGTGTTGCCTCCCATTACGATACGATATGATTAGATTAGATAAACTTGATTAATCTCCTGGGGAAATTTACACTCATACAGCAGCAGAAAAATAAAAAACAAAGATCCAGACTCATGTAACAGACAATACAATCAATCAAAAGAGGGGTGAAGAATAAACTGATATTGTGCAGAAACCGCAAATTAAAGTGTACAGGTATTTAGTCTGAGATGCCAGGTGCAGAAAAGACCCCCAGAGGCACTTCTAAGCCCACCGTGGAGAAATGAGCCTGTGGCACCTCCTGGAGGAGATGGAGGGTATTGTTATAACTTTTATGCTTTATTTCCTACAGGGTGCCACTATTTTGAACTGTTTGTTGTCGGGAACAATGCTTGGTGGTACGATGGAAGACACAACAGGTGACCTCTCTGTTACAAAATAAATTGTGATATGCCATCCACCTTTTCCAGGTTTCTGGATATAAAAACAAATGTCTGTAAAGTAGTTAATATTTAGAAATCTCTAAAAATGTAAGATTCCTTTATGTGTTGGGCTCTGGTTGCAAGATTCTTTTGGTTAGTTTTAGTTTTGACCTCAGCCCACTTGACTCTGATCTTCTCTCTCAACTCCCCGTTGATGTGACTTCTCATTTGGTGTCAGTACTTGTGACAAGGCTGTTTAAAGGGTATCCCCAATGGCCGGGCTGGCAACTCTGTTCAAAGAGTTTGTGTTTTGGTTGTCTGGGTGCTGCCAACACTCACAATGCAGTTTTTAAATTGATTTTAATTGCATCACATTTAGCGTAGTCAGCAGTGCAGGCTCTTTGGTTGACTCCCATGCCCGGTCCTTGTCTGTGCCACAGTTGTGTTTTCCCTCCTACATGCCCAAAGACGACAAGGTCGGGTCAGCTGGTGTCCCTAAATAAGCCCCATTATGTCACCATATGGACAAGATAGTCTACTTTGGTACTCAAAATTTGGACTCTAGGGAGTCCTAGTTTTCTTTTTTTTTTTTTGTTTTTGTTTTCCTGTGAGCTACAGTTTGCAAACCAATGCCACCTGCTGGCTTAGAGAAAGTATAACACTCAAACAGAATGAAGTCACACTAGCAGCAAATATGAGCAGAGCTTAACAGGACTTACCCTGGTAATGCTTTCTATCTTCTGTTAGGTGAAATGAAGTATTGTGAACTTTTGCAGGGAGCGTTGGGTGAGCTTTGGTCGAGAGTGGAAGTGCAGCACAACACAAAGGAGTATCAAAGAGTTTGTCAGCTCTATGAATTGTCCACCTTGAACTATGAGGACTAGTCAGACATGACAGTGTTCACAGTTATAACCCAGCAAGGGAGTTACCACAATTCTGGAATCCAATCGGACCCCAAAAACAACAAATTCCCAACTCATAAGACCTTAATAGAGTGGCATTGTGGGTGACGACTGGGACAGCTAGCAATAATCAACAGGAACAACCATTTAAAATGATTAATCGATGCAAATATTATTATAAACAGTGCTTTATGACAGCCATGATCAAGATATTACACAAGGTGGATATCATATGTGCAACAAATCAGGAAAAAGAGTGTCCATTGTTATCAAATGTTTAATAACAAAACATGTCATGGGAGATGGGCAGAGGGCTGGACGAAATAAAATGGTCCACCTTTCCATGATCAGAACCGCCTAACTCCACGCAGTATTAGGGATTATGGACTGAGCAACTGAAGAGGGCAACTCCAAATCGAATCAGTCTTTTCTTTTAAAACAAAATTAATAAATAATTTTAAAGGCCTTTGGAAATAGCATAACAAGGCGTTCTGCAAACGTAGGCAACAAAGCAGAAAATAAACAGAATCGTCATGAGACTTCGAAAGCAGACCTGACGGGGCCTCGTTTACAGGCTTTCTACTAAACAGACTAAACGGAATCCATTTCCCAAAGCTGGTCGCACACCTTCATGCTCAGGTGCCGAAAGAGTTGATGTTCGCACAATATCTGCCCACAATATCTTTACTCATCCATGCGGTCTTTTCCTTACCCGCTTATCCAGGTTGAGGGTCGCGGGAGCGCTGGTGTGGGGTCTACCTCTAGAGGACTGGGCACCGGCGGCAACCAACCGCGCACAAACTCACGAATACGGGGCCATATTTGACTTGCAATAATGCATAACAACCAGGATGTTAAAATTCACCAGCAAGTAAAACCTCTGCTAAGAAAAATGTCAGGTTCAGAGGTGAGACTGGACCTCCTCTTCTGACGCACAAATTCAGATAATTTAATAAAAACGATTAGATAGATAGATAGATAGATAGATAGATAGATAGATAGATAGATAGATAGATAGATAGATAGATAGATAGACGGGCTTATATATATTTTAAATGAAAAGAATAAGAAAAATCTCAGATGCAGTGCAAACCCATAAAGCCTTCGGTGACCGTCACATAAAAATTGATGTTACATAAGCAGTGCGAATAAAAATGAAAAAAATGGATTGACATCAAATAAATAAAACAGCCCATTTTCAAGATTCGTATTGTGCTCATTTCAAGCAACATCCGGTTAAGGTAAACAATCGATTGTCTTTCGTAATCCTTATAGTAGAAATCTGATCCCCCGCAACTTGGCAGCAGCTGCCATGGACGAAAGGAGTGACGCTCGTCTGCACCTCAACACATTCCCAGCAGCATGTCTTCCTTACCTTTTTACATCATATTTTTTACACTCTAACATACTAACGAAATATAAGGTGTGTATGTTTTTGCATCTCTTAACAAAGGGACGCGTCTCTTCACATAACGGTTTATCCTTTACGGGTAGCACCATGTCATACAACAGCAAACGTTCATTTTACCTGCTGTATAAAAAACGAAGTCGTCTGCTCCCAGCCGGATCCCCACAGCTGAAGAAGAGCAGCTGGCAGGATGGCGGATGGATGCTCTCAGTCGGGAGGAGGACAGGGCAGCTCTGAAAAATTGATCAGTTCCCGTGGTTTCCATAGCAATTTTTTTTTTTGCTTTACTTTCATTGGCCGCTGGCCTGGCGGGGCGTGTTTACCAGTGCAGCAGGTGCGTCCTGGGCCTCTCCGAAAGAAACGAGGCTAAGTAAATTATCCAGGCTACTGAACACCCTTAATCCGTTATCTATCTATCTATCTATCTATCTATCTATCTATCTATCTATCTATCTATCTATCTATCTATCTATCTATCTATCTATCATACTGTATCTTCCTATCATATAGTGTCTCATACCTATTTATCAATTTTATAGTTACTTTCCTATCTATTTATTATATAATTTGTTAGTCATTTTCTAACCTGCTTAGTCCTGAACAAGGCTGATGTAGGCTAACCCAGTCAGCGTAGGGTGCAGGAATAAACACAAGGCAAACACACACTCGCACCAGGGCCAACTTAGCGTTGCCACTCTATCTAACCTACATGTCTCTGTACCCGGATGAAGCTGATGCAAACATGGGAGGAACATATAAACTCCACAAGGGAGGACCCAGGATGTGAACACTGGCATCTTTACTGCAAGGAAGTAACGCTACCATTGCATCACCATGCCGCCCTATTACAGTATATACAGTAGTGCCTAATCTATCTATTTTATATAGTGCCTTTCCTATCTATCTATCTATCTATCTATCTATCTATCTATCTATCTATCTATCTATATAAATATACATATACATATACATACACATATAGTGTATGTACTGTATGCATTTAGAGGCTTAAGTAAATGGATGACTGAAAATTTATATTTTCAGTGTACTAAAAATATAAACTAGCCAAATATATAATGTATATTTCTGTACTTGATATATATTTATATACACAGATGTATCCTCATATATACACACACATACACAGACACACATGGTAAATAGGTTTGTAGGGTCACATGTCCAGAGTACTTCATGAGACAATCAACATGCATCATGTTGCCATATGTTTTTTTGACCTGAAAAATCTCAAAATGTATGCCACATACAGATGAGAATAAGGACATTGATATTATGGTTGGAGTACTTTGTTATGCCCTGATTTGCCTTTTTACCCAAATGAAGTCAGTTTATTAATCTGAAACAGAAAGCCTGTCCCAGTGCCAAAATGGGCCAGTTTAGAGCCACCAAGCAACCTAAACTCAGTGTCCTTGGAATGAGGGACAAATCCCACAACTGCAAAGAAAATGTGCAAATGCCATGCAGGAACTGAAGCAGGACTATCTGCCGTCTGTCCTATAATAACAATAATAATAATCATAATAACAATAATAATAATCATCATCATAATAACAATAAAAAACAATAATAATAATAATATATAACATAATATATAAACATAAGGGCAGCACGGTGGCACAGTGGGTAGCGCTGCTGCCTCACAATTAGGAGACCTGGGTTCGCTTCCCAGGTCCTCCCTGCGTGGAGTTTGCATGTTCTCTCCGTGTCTGTGTGGTTTTCCTCTGGGTGCTCTGGTTTCCTCCCACAGTCCAAAGACATGCAGATTAGGTGCATTGGTGATCCTAAATTGTCCCTAGTGTGTGTGTGTGTGCGCCCTGCGGTGGGCTGGCGCCCTGCCTGGGGTTTGTTTCCTGCCTTGCGCCCTGTGTTGGCTGGGATTGGCTACAGCAGACCCCTGTGACCCTGTAGTTAGGATATAGCGGGTTGGATAATGGATGGATGGATATAACATAAGACACAACACCAGATAAAGGTTTGCGGCACCAGACAGACACATTGAAAGTTAATGAAGATGTTTCCAGATGCGAGTCCATTACAGAGATGTGGCCTTTACAAAGGTTGCTGACCAGAAGTCTGCATCTAAAAGAAGAGAAGACGTGAATGACATCACCATCTTTAATTTAACAAGAACTGAAGTCCTGAAGAGGAGGAAGAGCCACAAGGTTCGAGGTATTCATAAAAAAATGAAAATCAACAGAAGAAGAAGAGGAGGCGTGGGGTAAGTATGTGCCACCCATTGGAAAGCCAAATGATATACAGTATATACTGTATATTTTTATTAATCATATTGTGATTTTGACCTTTACTTGTATTGTGGACTTTTACCTCTTAACTGCTCAGCAATCCTCTGCTATTTGTAGTCACTCTCTCTGACGTTTACAAAGAAAGTGGACAAGAAGGGTGTAACTGACCCATCACCATGCCCTCCTCTTGCCACCCAAACGCAGGTCAGTGTTTCAGTCAGTAACACAGGCGTGAACCCTTTCACAAAAAAAGAAGAATCCACAATTATTTCTGAAAGAACTTGAAACTGAGAAATGTCATTGGCACCCGCTGTTGTTTATACCATATTTAACAAAAATTGGACTTTGCTTTGCTTTGCTTTCAAATAATAACACAAACACAAATTGAATGGACAAAAATGATGGAACCTTTCACCTAATATTTTGTTGCACATCCTTTACAGTTTGCAATCCTTGCCAACAAGCGATTCCTGGAGCTCTCCATTGAGTCTTCTGCACCAGTCCACAGGCCTGCTGTGCCTGAGCAAACTACTCCAGTGGTGTCGGGTTTGAAAAGGGGGTCTTCTGCAGTCAGCAGGTTTCAGTTCTTTCCACAGCTGTTCGACGTGATTTACATCAGGGCTCTCTGAAGGTCACTTCACACTAGTCCAATGTTTTGTTCTTAGCCATTCTTGAGTGTTTTTAGTTGTGTCTTTTGGCTCATGACCTGCAACTGAGACACAGCGCCCTGACACTGGGAAGAACATTTTGCTCCAGAATGTCCTGATAGTCTTGAGATGTCATTGGTCCCTGCATTTCCTGCACAGACTCAAGGCACCCCATGCCAGACACAGCAATGGAGCCCCAAAACATAAGTGAGACTCCTCCACAATTCACAGTAGCAATGGTGTTCTTTTCTTTAAAAGATTCATTTATTTATCTGTGGACATACAGCTGATGTGATTTGCCAAAAAGCTGCAGTTTGGTCTCATCTGTCCAAAAGACATTCTCCCAGAACTTTCTCCTGTTTTTATGGTGTCCAGTGTGGAAGGGGCGGAGCCTTCTTTGTCATTGTGGGTGGAGCTAGGTGCCATCTTAGGATGTCCTCCCAGAACTGTGGTGGACAGGCAAGAAACATTTAGCACCAGCAACCCCTGTTTGCCCCAAGGTGGTACTTCTTACTTTTTCAGAGCCTGGAAAGTGGTCCCCAGGCATGATACCATTCTTTTAAGGTTGGCCTATTTTAATTTGCTAAGCATCATAGCCATTCATTCAGTGCTTTATTGTACATTCCATTGAGGGAAGGTATATAATTGATTTCCAAATGTGAATAAAATTCTTGTGTTAAATTTTATAATGCAAATTAAACATTCACACTACTGAGTCTACGAAGTGCTAAACAAAGAGGTCATTCATGTTTTTCATGGTTTATATTATGCAGAAATCCTTGTGGGATGACTGGCTTTTGAGGGCAAAATGAAAGCACAACCACAGCCATCAGTAAGGTTTAACTCCTTTTAGTCATTTAAATGTCAGACGTTGGATTTGCTGATGTACAGCGATTTCTTTTGGCATTCGACGAGCCATTCTTATTGCTGTAACATTACATGTGACAGTTTGTGGAGTAGAAATGTCATGAAATATGTTATAGGATAAGCAGGTCATATGCTGTGGGTGCACCACAAACATTAACACTGCTTTTACGAACCCCATACAAAATGGCATATAACAGAGACATACTGTAGGCATTGCATTTGTCATTCCAACAGATTGCACACAATAAACATTAACACTGCTTTTACAAATCCAATACTAAATGGCATATAACAGAGACATATGCATTACATGGTGCACTGCAGATGTTAACGTTGAGGTCTACATTAATTATTAAAATTTCAGCCTGTCTTAGATGCGTAGCACAGCTATATATATATATACAGTATATACTCAGCAAAAAAAGAAACATCCTCTGACTTTCAACTGTTTTTACTTTCAGTAAACTTAATGTGTAAATATTTGTATGAACACTAAAAGAGTCAACACCATAAGACATAAACTAAAAATGTTTCACAATCTGTCCCTGAATGAAGGGAGGCTCAAAATCAAAAGTACCAGTCAGTATCTGGTGTGGCCACCAGCTGCTTGAAGTACTGCAGTGCATCTCCTCCTCATGGACTGGACCAGATTTGTCAGTTCTTGCTGTGAGATGTTACCCCACTCTTCCACCAAGGCACCTGCAAGTTCCTGTACATTTCTGGGGGGAATGGCCCTAGCCCTCACCCTGCGATCCAACAGGTCCCAGACGTGCTCAATGGGATTGAGATCCGGGCTCTTCCACTGCGAGGATGATCAGCTGTCCTCCCTGTCTCCCTGTAGCGCTGTCTTAGGCGTCTCACAGTGCGGACATGGTAATTTATTGCCCTAGCCACATCAGCAGTCCTTATGCCTCCCCGCAGCATGCCTAATGCACGTTCACGCAGATGAGCAGGGACCCTGGGCATCTTTCTTTGGGTGTTTTTCACAGTCGGTAGACAAGTCTCTTTAGTGTCCTGCGTTTTTAGAACTGTGACCTTAAATGCCTACTTTCTGTAAGCTGTTAAGGTCTTAACGACCATTCCACAGGTGCATGTTAATTAATTGATTATGGTTAATTGAACATGCATGGAAAACATTGTTTAAACCCTTTACAATGAAGATCTGTAAAGTTATTTGGATTTTTAAAACATTATTGTTGAAATACACAGTCCTGAAAAAGGGACGTTTCTTTTTTGCTGAGTATATATATATATATATATATATATATATATATATATATATATATATATATATAGTGTCACAGTTCCGCCATCTTTCTGTGAGGAACAAGCAGGAAGCAAAGGGAAAAATAGGGGGACAGGACAAGGAACTTCAGAACCCCCTGCAGCACCTTCTTCTGTCTTTTTATAACAGGACCCAATAAAATGATAAGTGCCCGTGTGTCTGTGTATATATCTGGTCAATGTGTCTTTAATATTCCAACAGACAGCACATCACAAGCATTTGTAGTAATAAAATTCATTGCATTTGGGGCACTGTACAATGGCGGCTGACCATGCCGTGTCCACTCAGGGATTAATAATGTATATCAAATTAAAAAAAAATCAAATGTCATTCCAACAAATGGCACATCACAAAAATTAACACTGATTACTTTGATTTCAACTTGTTTTAGATGGGTAGCAGAGCTATCAACCTTAATAAAATAAGTATCTGTGTGTCTGTCATTCCAACAGATGGTGCATCGCAAGCAAACATTAGCACTGGTTTTACAAATCCCATACCAAACGACATATCACACAGAAATATGTATGGCATAGTGGACTGATAACATTAACACTGAGGTCTAAGCTGATTACTTTTGATTTCAACTTGTCTTAGATGGGTAGCTCAGTTAGTAAATCAGGGACAGGTATAAAGCAGGAAAAAGGTCCAAAACTTTATGTCGCGTTACCTCCTTCTTCTTGTTCATTTTTGATATTGTAATAAATGTAACAATCCGATGAGTGCAAAATCATATATGTAGGAATTTAAATTTTGCTCAGATGTCACAGTCAACACATGTTAATTAAATATTTGTTAATGGCTAATACTACACTGTGGTAAAAAGGTGATTTGTAACTGAATGTTTAGGTGCCAAAGAACGCGTAAGACTAGTTATGTATTTCCTAGTAATTTATCATCAAACCACTCCTACAAATGTAAAGGATCCGGGTTTTTTTTTTTAAACATATCACATCAGGCGCTCTATGGCCACCTCCTTGGGGCCTCAGACATTTGAACAGCTACTGGCCAATCAGAAGACAGGACTGAGGTGGCCGCCAACGTTTGAGGACGTCGTCATGTCGCTTGTTGGTTTTAGAATGTTTATATAATAAAATTTGTTTGCTAGAAAGGGCCGTGAAAGTAAACGAGTGGAAAATAGAGATGTATATAGAAGACTGGTTGTGAAGTTCGAATCAGTGAATGTCCACGGGAGACGAGAGAAGGCTGGAAGACGCTACAGTAGGAAGTGCGGATTAAACGGGGTGTAAAGTTACCATCTATCAATTAGCAGAGCATTAGAGCAGGGTTTAGAGAATGAAGAAAGTGTCCGACAAATGTGTCATATCTTTGGCCATAATCCAGTACCTGCGAACCTATGGGATTAAAGTGAAAAACTGTGGAAAAGTCCGGAGCAGCGCTAACAAGACAACGGCTAGCGAAGGGGTGAGTAACTGAGCGGAGCGCAGACGGACCTCCTTGTTGTTAAATTCTGCAGACCCTTTGTGAGACGCGACAGCTGCTGTCTTTACTGTCGCACAAAAAGCTTTTGTTCAGCGCTTGGCCCACTTGACTTTTGATGCGGTCTGCTTAGAACGGAATTCTTTAATGCCAAACACATCGATATTGGAGAGTACGATTAGCGACTTCTCAAATATTAGGAAGCTTAATTGGGGAAAAAAACATCCGCATATGCATATGTCTACTGAAAGTCTGAAAATCTATTTTGTGCAGACTTTTGCATATTTCTCATTCCTCCGGTAGAAGAGGCTAACAAAGTGACTCGTGTTTATGTGATCTTACTTTCAGCCTCCCGTCATCTGTACAGTAGTAGGCACCTTATGGACGCATTAATGCTTTTGTATTTAATGCGTTTTTTCAGCATTCGTGGCCTGTCGGTCGCTATGAATACAGTATAGTGGATTTCATTCATTATTTTATCGTAAAATTGTGTAATCGGATATTCGTATTTTGTAAAATTCTCATAACGCATTTGTCATGTTAAAAAAAAAAAAAACCTTTTAAGATTTTGTTTAGAGTTTTACTACAAGAAGTAGTTTCTTTTTAAACCGATCTCAGTGATGTGCTTTGTTAACTAAAGAGTTTTTGGTGAGTTTGAGAGCAGTGTCACACACCGTCGTCCACTATTAGATAGATAGATACTTTATTAATCCCAAGGGGAAATTCACAAAATTAAACCAACTGAGTAGTTTTATTTCATCTATCCAGTTTCTGATTCTCCCATCCAACTCAAGATATGCAGCACTTGTTTAATGTAATGGATTTATTTATGTGGCCAACTAAAATAACAGTCATCGCTAGATGTTTTATAAATTGGGCTAAAACAAATTCAAACACTGATACTATTTACAACTATATTTAAAAAATTTGATTTTTAAACAGAATAAAACAGTAAATATTAGATTATTAAAAGCACATTGAAATCACTTGGTCAGGCCAAAACTTTCAGTCTTTTATGAACATTTAATTACATTGTTTTATTAAAAAGCATGTAGTGTTTTTATAAAGATTATGGTTAAATGCTGAGGTTTTATTAATAACTAAAGTTTTGTTTATACAGTATCCTTACTTCCAGTTATTCCAAAGATGTCATCACAATAAGAAAAAGGACAATGCAAATGAACCGATCAAATGGTTTTACAAAGTAACAGTGCAGTGTTCTGTGCTATACAGAAAATAAGTGGTATAGGCCATATACTGACATACTTAGAAACAAAAAGTATGAAACTTACTTGTTGAACTTCGTTCAGGTACAGTATCACAATCCTCATCTCTTTGGAGATACCAGTTAAAAAGATCTGTACAGTACAGTATGTGATCCTTCTGTTTGTGGGTCTGACTTTGAACTTCAAGCCCCGAGGTTGTGGGTTCAAATCCTGTTACTGTCACTTCACTGTCTGTTCTAATTTGAAAAACAAAAGAAATTGAACCAGTTTTATCTGAAATGTAAATTTCCTTGGGCAAGTAATAATTAGTAATGTAAATGTATAATAATTTAACTTGTCCATTGCCATTGTTTTGCATTTCAATAGTTTGGGATTTGTAAAATGTCGAAATATAGTGGCTTTGCCCCCAATACACATAGAAGGAAGCCTTCCAAGACTGGAGTGTTTGTGTGTTTTTTTTGTTTTTTTTTTATAATGGCTTTAAATGCTGTAATTGGATCTAGTAGATACAGTGTGCAAAATAGCATTCCTTCTCAGAGTACTTACCTGTTTATGCAAAATATTAATTTATTGTAGGCATCCAGTTTTAAAAATGAAAAGCAGTTGCATGCATTTTTTAAATATGTTTTAACAAAAGTCACAGTAGTAGAAAAATCAGTAATGCCAAAAGATCAATCTGTCAGTCTACAGCTTTTTACTGTGTATTGTTAGCTCATCAGTGCTCCCAGAGTTTAGAGATGTAGTAGTAGTAGTAGTACCATTATCTACAAGATAAGTTTCAATATTGAAATAGTTTCAATTAAGAGTTTCACTGTCTTCTGTACACATGACAATATTGACTCTATTTAATAATACATTAAGAAGGCCAATTTTATAACAACATTTAAAATCATTTTTGTTAAATTTCATGGCAGAGACACTTGGATTATTTTGTGTGTGTGTGTGCGCATGCTTATTCAATTTGTAAATTCCCAGCCTGCATTTCCTACTGGACTCCTAAGTGCTGTCTCGGGAACTCAAGGGTGAGGTGGTAAGTGTGAGAACAGATGGTTCTTGGGTTTCTTTGTAATGGAAAAAAACACACCATTAGCACTCAAGCTCAGAATCAATTATTAATTAACAATGAAATTCCCTCTGCTGAATGGCTTTAAATGTAGTGTAGTAAGCCTTTTGTTTAATTTAAAGTTCAAACTGTGAGATTTGAAAGCATGATGGGCAATATTTTTATTTTAGCAAAATTAATGTACTCGGTGTGTATTCCTTAACAGCCTGATTGGAGCAAGACCTCTGCCATTATCTTTAAAACTAATGTTAAACAAATATGACCAAAATACCATGCTTACTTAAAAAGCGGTGTGCCTGTAAGAGCATGTTTACCATACTTTTTCCAGACTGTAAGTAAAAAATGATGACGTGTATCATGTAACATGTTTATTATTTAGAATAGATTGCAGAAAAACCTATTAGTAGCCCTTGCATACTGAACTTTTTGTGGCACAGACTAGAGAAGTTGAATGGAGAAAGACCCCATTGCAAACACTGACTGAAACAAAGCAATGTGATCATTGCACCAGTTGCTCTATCAAGTGCTCCCTCTTAAAGGGTGGACCGTCGGCCTTAATTGACACGTTGAAACTAATGGGGTAGCTTTAGTATTACCTGATATTTCAGATTTTCAGGCCTTAAAACAAAAGGGACGTTTCATCACCTTATTTCACCTTCGTGTGATTGCAGCGTTTTAGCCCAGACTCCTTCAGAGTGGCCAGTGTTAGATCTTTAATAAATGAAAAGAGTTACATGTGGTGACTCTGGATATGCTCCTACATTCTAAGTTAAAAACACTAGTACTTCTTAAACATGACTTCAGTGACAAACTTTCCAGACTTTCAATACACAGAAAGAGCCTTAATTTGTTTGAAATAATATGCTTATATTCTACCCCGGAAGTGCTTCAATCACTTAGCTTTTCCACTAAAAGGCAGCATTTGGTGATACTGATTGTCAGTCTCTGTTCAGACTCCAGAATTTAGTTGAATGTCTTCCATTCTAGGTTTGCTTGCTTATCAGATTGGTTTCCACATGTGCCAAAGCTGGGTAACTGTATTCCCTATTTCAGTACATTGGAAACAAGGCAGACACAAGCTTTTAATGTTGCAGTTTCTGTTTTGGAGCACCCACAATCACTCAAACAGAGTTTTACCTAGAAAAATTAGATCATTAGGTGGCATTGGTTGTTGATTGGTAGGGGTTGGTTGGTTTGAAGGGGGTCCCTTCTAGAGTGGTGGCTTTGATAAATAAATAAATGTAATAGCAATAAATAATGTAAAGAATGTCTCTTTGCACCATGGAAGAATATATTCAAATTTGAAATTGAGCAGTATTTTAATTTATCATAAGTTATCATTTTGGGTTTGTATTTACTTTGGGCGTAAACCAATTGGGGGGCTATCTTATTATATACGCGCAGTGTCCGATTTCTATTCTGAAATAGCTCCATGAGTTTTAGACAGCAGAGGTGACATTTATGGATTAACATAACGCATAAATGCGATCTACAGCACTGCACTGTAAACAAACACCAGGGGCACTCTGCTTGGCGCGTGCCTCCTTCAGAATTAATGTTAACTGCTTCATAATTAGATGCTGCCATGTCTTTGCAGCACCTTCTGCCCGCAGGATTATTGGGCAGGTGATCAGAATTACTGGGTGGCATACCTGTGGATTTCAGCAGTAGGGGAAAGGCTGCACATGGGGCAAGTTTTTAAGTTGCTTGTTAAACTTCATTTCTAACATGAGGTAAGAAAAATGGAGTATCTATGGAAAGCGTGTGCATGCTTAGGGTATTTATAAACTCCATACTGCCGGCAGTTCCTCTGTGTTGAAAACTGTGTATAGCTGTTGAACTGCAATCTCTGCACCACAGCAGGGCTCAAGATATTAATAGGTAAAGATAAATGCTTTCAAGAGGTAAAACATCATTAACTGGGCTTACATCAATTAATCCCGCAGAGCGCCATAGCTCTTTGCCTTTGGGGTTCAACTCAGATGTTTAAGCTAATATATTCTACCATCTTAAAACAGTTTGAACTGTTCTCCCAAAAGAGGAAATGTCACAATGCTTTGACTTAAATCAGTATTCTGTGCTTTAATATGAACTGATTTGCTCCATGTAGAGTACACTGAAAATCCATTTAATTAGCAAGATGAAGGAAAGTACGTTTAGCATGACGGATAGAAAAGAATACAAACATTCTGAATCATCAGCACTGAATAAACTTGTCCTGGCTATTACTTCAGGTTGTCGCTTGTATTTACAGTATTCCAACATGATGTATTCACTGTCATGGGTGAAATAAGAGCCAGGTCATTGTTGTGGAGGCCATAACTAACCTGACAAGAAAGTAATCCTCACCTAAAAATATCCAGTTTAGAAAAGTGTCCATCTCTCGGGTGATGATGGTCCCACATAGGTAATTTCCCCTGTTAAATATTTGTTGCTTAAGTCATAATATGTTTGTATTTTTTCAGTCTGGAGGGGAAACAATAATGCATTCAGTGCTGCACCCAAGTAATCTCTACACAGTCGGGAAATGCAGATGTCTGCTTTCTGCCTCTTTTAATACTTCATTGTCCCTTGATGTACATGTTTTTTAACCCAGGATACAAGTTCACTTCAGCTGATACATTTAATTTTTTTTTAAATTAGCTTCTAGATCATTTTTACTATTATCAAATTGCTACGTTTGCGTTTTCATTTTAAATTGGGTGATAGCTCTTCTATGTAAATATTTGCATTAAATGCTGAAAAGGCAAATTTGCTGACTATTTTGAACTGAAAAGTACCAAGTGAAATGATGCATTAATATATTTTATATTGAATAATTCCTTAAGTTCTCTATAAATCAAAGACCTATTTACTGTATGTCTGGCAGCATGCAATTACTAGGCCCTTTTGTAAAACAAAATATTTATGAAGTACAGTATACTGGAAATCCTAAGGGTTCAATGATTTGACTATTTTAGAAAAATGTAACGATTTTTTTTTTCCTCCTATTTTAGGGAAAAACCTTTGGAACATTGCTGCATTGTTTACCTCACCAATTGACAGAATATGGTTTCGTTCCATGGTGAGTTGAATAATATGAACAAGAAATATTTTCTAGTACTATAAGCTTTGCTTCTGGATTTGATGTTGGTTTTCAGGTTAATCTATCTCTTGATTAAACAGATGTAAACTGTTGTAAGAACATTAGTGAGAAATAAAATACCTGGAAATCAATATCTTGTTTTGTGACACTTTTTGTTAGCACTGTTCTAATTTCATATTTTCAGTTAATTAAATGTGACAAATGCTTGACAAATGATAGAATTCTAACACACATCTTCTTAGCTTTTGTCTTGTGTGTTTGAGATGATGCAGATGAGTAAGGCAGGTTATAAGCTAACTGGTAATTTGTTGTCCATCCATCTGTTAGTCTTTGAAACAGTAATTATCCGCAGATAAGATTTACACTGATCATTTGTTTAAATCAGAAGTTGACTTAAAATCAATAGTATGTTCAGTAAGCAATTAGCATTAAGCCCTACCAAAATGATTACATTACCTGTGTCTTGGATTTATTTAAAATAAATGCTCTCAAGTTGCTCATAAAGGGTTAATTTTATATATGTGTATATGTATATGTATGTGTGTGTGTGTGTGTGTGTGTGTGTGTGTGTAAAATCCTTGTTTCAGAAGATATACTGGAGAGTGGAAAACTCACCATTGTACTTGCACCACTATAACTAATTCCTAAGCTTATATACACGTAGATAAGAAAGATGGCTGAAAAGTTGTAAATCATCCTGTAGACTGCAGAAAGTTACTGGGTTAGTTAAAAACTGAAAATGCTCATTACATAATCCAAACTACACCTGTTTTTAGGCGAGGCTAAAGGAAATTCTTTGTTTTATAATGATATGACTATACATATGTAAGAAACTGCTTATCTGTAAAGATATATAAACATATTAAAGAAATACATAAAGCATTCCCTTCATTTTCATAGTCCTTGTTTACCCTCATAGGCCTAAAATGATTGTGGTCCATCAATTAACACTTCCTCTGTGTGACTGGGTTCTTAGTGGCAGCCTTTAAGTTTGTTTTGTATCAAATGGGTCCTATTTACAGCATCCCTTGCTCATTGTTTATACTACCAGACCATCGGGGTGTCCTTGTTGTCTGTCCTTTTCTGCTAATATAGTGTTCATGGCACTGTTTTATGAATTCTAATTTGTAGCATCCTTGTGCCCTCTGCATAGAGCTTGTTAGTGTCACAACTTCAAATTACTTTCTAAAATTTATTTTCAGGTTACAAATGTATTATATTAATAAAATACTTTAGATTTGAAAATGAGTATTGAAAAACAGTGGGTATGTACATGTTTTGAATTCCAAGAGTTGCCTTTAATGTAGCAGATATGCAGAATGTGAATTGGCAATTTTTGCAGATCACCTGAAATATACAACACTGAGACCTGTATATATGTTCTTGTAAGCTGGGTGGTCAATGTGTCTGTCACATTGATGATGATAATAATTAACCCTGCTTTTTAATGAAATGTTTTTGTGTTTGGTTTCACTTGTACTGAAGCATTAGCATGTACTGTAGTGAACATCCAGGACATGATATAACAATATAAGCTCTGGTAAATATACTGTTAATCTGCCACAATGTCAAATTACTTATCTTGGAACTTAAAATAAATCCCAGGCAGTTCAAGTAACAAACAACTGTTATAACTATTACTATGCTTAAGAAAGGCTAGTAACAGCAAATAACTGATTAACTTGTACTGTATGTTTACTGTGCATAGTTTATTATTAAGAGCTCATAAAAATGCAAATAAGACCTCTCCTCATTATTAAAGGTATTTATTTCTTTAGCAAACGTTTTCTTTGTTCCGTACTTGGAAAAAATGAAGCTGTTTCAAGGTAAGTTAGGTATACAACTTAATCGGTAATCATGACAGCGGAGATTGGCAATATGTTGCCTGGTGATTAACACAAAAGGGACTCAATACTCTGTACAAGCAACAACAACTCTATTGACAAAAAAAAAAAATACTACTACTAATAATAACCCTGTAAGGTTATGTGTCATGATAAAGGTGAGGTACAGGCTGGACACGTTATCTCAAGTCATAATCTTTATTAAAGCGTCTAAGCACCCCAATATCAATGCCACATAAACTAGTATGCCTTGATGTTATTCAGATAACATATTTAATTACTGCCCATAATTATTTTAATTAGGATATTCATGGATGTGTTTGCACTCTGCCCAGTAAGTTGTTCCTGTCTTGTACAATATGCTCGTTGGGGTAGCCTCCAGCCCTCCCGTGACCCTACTCGGGGTTAAGCCATCTTGGAACAACATGGTATGATTGATGTACTTGCATTTTCTGATTGATGTCTGCCATGGTATTCAGAAATGTGTCCTCAATATGTATTTTCACTGTTTTCATCAAATTGTAACCATGTTTCTGAATAACACACTCTTTCTAAAACCTCAGTAAATGCCAACAATTTAGTGTTCACCAGTTTCTTTTTAGCAATGAATATGGCTTTTTTCAGCCCTGCTGCTGAGATCTTGTCTATGCAAGAATATGGTGTACAGTGTTTTTGTGGCATGGATTTTTTTTTTTAGGTACTTTAAAATGCCGTCCTGAAATGTGTGTGGAAAATTGAAACGGCAGTTTGCGTTATCCCATTGTAAAACAGATATGAATAAAGAGAGCAAGATTCATTGAAGTGTATTTATATTTGGTTATATCAATGACAATCGGGTATAAATTAAGCTGCCTGTTTTCTTATTAGCGCTGTGTATATTGTTCTTGGGTGTTTTAATTTTTTAGTCGGGTTTAGAGACCACTCTAAAGACTGGAACAGTTGATATAACACAATCATTAAGATCCAAGTTCTCCTTTGTTATGAGCTACATGGTAGGTATTGCAAGCTAGCCGTTTCTGCTCAGGATTTTCATCATGTTAATGTACCCCTTAGTCCCTTGTCCTTCCTAAGATAGTGGCAGCGGCATCAGGACTTCAATTCTAGACTTTTGTATTACACAGTAACCTTAGCCACTGTACCAAAGGAGTTCTCCTACGGTGCATCTGGATAAACTGCTGCTTGTTGATTTTAGAAGCCCCAGATTTGAAGCTAGCTTTTCTGTGTGAGTTGTTTTCCCTGAGTAATGTATAGTTTGTGACATCTGGGGTCTGGGATGTCGGCAATGAGGCAGAGAGAGTGAAAGTGTGAGCTTGCCTCGTGCTGCATAAAATGTTACCTTCCCAGTTGCAGTTAATGAAAGGCCTGCCTACTCACTTGGGTGGAAGTTCTTTAGCCCAGCGTGATAAACTATTGCTTACTGACTCTGTGTACCTGGGTTTGAATCCAACTAGCTTCTCTGTGTGAACACAAGAAATGAAGTATTGCAGGTGTTTAAGCAAAATAAATAAGCATTCACTGTGCCTTGGAAAACATTTTGTGTTTTGCACGATGTTCACTGTTATGAATTGAAGAAGAAAAGATTGAGCATCACATCAGCCTGAAGACCTTCTCACATCACTTAAGGGTGCTAGTGGCAATGGAACTTTTATTTAGCAATGTATGGGATTTGGTGGGTTATTATCTGAGTTTTCCCTGCAATAGAACGGCCAACTGTCTTGGGGTGATTCCTACCTTCTTCCCGTTAACAGTGTGGACCCCAGTACCAAGGTAGATTGAAAAACAAAGCTCAATATACTTGCACAGTATTAACCTGTAGAGAAAAAGGAATGCTGTAGCGTTAATAACTTGACCTTTTCACTCTATTTGCAGCCTTTGTATCATGATACAGACAGCTAGGCAGATAATGCTGGCCTTTGCATTATTGTTGTTGTTTGTCATTTCTCCCCCCAATTTGAAATTGGAATGGTACGTTGGATTATACAGTGGTGTGAAAAACTATTTGCCCCCTTCCTGATTTCTTATTCTTTTGCATGTTTGTCACACAAAATGTTTCTGATCATCAAACACATTTAACCATTAGTCAAATATAACACAAGTAAACACAAAATGCAGTTTTTAAATGATGGTTTTTATTTAGGGAGAAAAAAAATCCAAACCTACATGGCCCTGTGTGAAAAGTAATTGCCCCTTGTTAAAAAGAACCTAACTGTGGTGTATCACACCTGAGTTCAATTTCCGTAGCCACCCCCAGGTCTGATTACTGCCACACCTGTTTCAATCAAGAAATCACTTAAATAGGAGCTGCCTGACACAGAGAAGTAAAACCAAAAGCACCTCAAAAGCTAGACATCATGCCAAGATCCAAAGAAATTCAGGAACAAATGAGAACAGAAGTAATTGAGATCTATCAGTCTGGTAAAGGTTATAAAGCCATTTCTAAAGCTTTGGGACTCCAGCGACCACCGTGAGAGCCATTATCCACAAATGGCAAAAACATGGAACAGTGGTGAACCTTTTCAGGAGTGGCCGGCCGACCAAAATTACCCCAAGAGCGCAGAGACGACTCATCCGAGAGGTCACAAAAGACCCCAGGACAACGTCTAAAGAACTGCAGGCCTCACTTGTCTCAATTAAGGTCAGTGTTCACGACTCCACCATAAGAAAGAGACTGGGCAAAAACTGCCTGCATAGCAGATTTCGAAGACGCAAGCAGATTTCGAAGACGCAAACCACTGTTAAGCAAAAAGAACATTAGGGCTCGTCTCAATTTTGCTATGAAACATCTCAATGATTGCCAAGACTTTTGGGAAAATACCTTGTGGACTGATGAGACAAAAGTTGAACTTTTTGGAAGGCAAATGTCCGTTACATCTGGCGTAAAAGGAACACAGCATTTCAGACAAAGAACATCATACCAACAGTAAAATATTGTGGTGGTAGTGTGATGGTCTGGGGTTGTTTTGCTGCTTCGGGACCTGGAAGGCTTGCTGTGATAGATGGAACCATGAATTCTACTGTCTACCAAAAAATCCTGAAGGAGAATGTCCGGCCATCTGTTCGTTAACTCAAGCTGAAGCGATCTTGGGTGCTGCAACAGGACAATGACCCAAAACACACCAGCAAATCCACCTCTGAATGGCTGAAGAAAAACAAAATGAAGACTTTGGAGTGGCCTAGTCAAAGTCCTGACCTGAATCCAATTGAGATGCTATGGCATGACCTTAAAAAGGCGGTTCATGCTAGAAAACCCTCAAATAAAGCTGAATTACAACAATTCTGCAAAGATGAGTGGGCCAAAATTCCTCCAGAGCTGTAAAAGACTCATTGCAAGTTATCGCAAACGCTTGATTGCAGTTATTGCTGCTAAGGGTGGCCCAACCAGTTATTAGGTTCAGGGGGCAATTACTTTTTCACACAGGGCCATGTAGGTTTGGATTTTTTTCTCCCTAAATAATAAAAACCATCATTTAAAAACTGCATTTTGTGTTTACTTGTGTTATATTTGACTAATGGTTAAATGTGTTTAATGATCAGAAACATTTTGTGTGACAAACATGCAAAAGAATAAGAAATCAGGAAGGGGGCAAATAGTTTTTCACACCACTGTATGTGATAGACCCCTTATTAGACTTTGATGGAATAAGCAGGAATCTTAGTAGATTCCCTTGGCTACTTTGTATTGAATAGCCACTTTAGTGGTGCTAGATGGAGTACTGATTAACATCTAGAATCTGGTATCAATACATTGGAAACAATAATAGTTTATAAGGAAATTGAACTGATTTAAATATAACCTATTTGGCAGCAGTATTTACCCAATGAAAAGAAACAATCGGCTTCTTGGTATGAGTTGCAACTGTTCTTTTGATATTTTTAATGCTAACTTACTAACAGATGTACATCACATATTAGTATAGTGTATTTTAAAAATATATATCTGACTTTTCATTTGTATTCTAGCTTTCTGGCTGATGCTTGTCAAAGTCTTCTTCAGCATGTGGAAACTGAGGGTCTGTTCAGAATATCTGGGTCCATAGTCCGTGTGAAAGAGCTCAAGGTATGTATAGAGTTAAAACATGAATGTTAGCAGCACATTGAATATCTACAGATGCTTGTTTCTTTGTGTCCATGTGTAAACATTGAAAATGGTGAAACCCATACTGCCAATAGGAACATCTCAACAAAGGGTGTATTGTTTTTATTTATTTTGACATTGTTTCTATAGGAGTGTGTGCATTTGTATTGAAATTACTGAAGTTTTACCTGGCATTTTCTTTTATATGCACAGCATCCTTAAGTCTGAACAGTTTTGCTTCTGGTATGTTCTATGGATTATGCTTTCAGGTTTTCTTCAGTTACTCTTAAGCTGTTTTAGATTTGTTTTGTGACTTAAATGTTAAGGATACCATTTATACTGCATCCTGTGATAAATGTGTAAACACTAATTCAGGAGCACAATGGAGGGTTTAGTCAATTCTGCAGTAAATAGAACAACAGAAATCTTCTGAAAGGTGGGGTTCAAGTGGCAGAGATTTATGCTTGTGGTCTTTCGTTCCAAAACAAGATCATGCAATTTCCAAACATGAAATTCAATGTTTTTGTTAGTGCAGTCTAATTTTAAATAGCAGACAGTAACTGTTGACTATAAACTGACAGTCACCTAACAAGGGGTACTCCTGCTCTCTTTTAATAGTCTGCCTGAGTTGCTCCAATTTTCTTTCTTATCATCTGTTTCATACCCCCAAAGTCTGCTTATGTTGTTGAAATGCTTCAGCTTAGTCTATTCAGGGCCTTGGTTAACAGAAGTAAAATAATGTAATTTGGAATAAAACTCTCACTTCTCCCTTGTAGCCAAAGGCTTAAAGTGTGCCACTGTGATCTGCATCTCAAAGCCTAGTCAATCAATTTCCAGATAACCTCTGGCTTCGCTTAATAAATGTCTTTGATTTGCCTAGATTTATTTATTCCCGGGTATAACAGACCTACTCTGAGAATCAGAACAGTGATAAAAGTAGAATTATTTAGTGTTTTAAAAATGTCTGCAGTTGAAGAACAAATAACTAAATACTATTTTTAATAAGTAGGAAAATTAATAGTGGAAGATTTAAACAGGTGTTCAGTCAATTGTATGTTTTAAGCAGCTGTATCATTTTTTAATGCAGTGGTGTACTTCTAGTTATTTACCTGAACTTTAATTGTTGGTTTGTTTGGAAATAAATGTTTCCAGAGACGAATAGATGAAGGGGAAAACTGTATCTCTTCAGCACCCCCTTGTGATGTTGCAAGCCTGGTGAAGCAGTTTTTCAGAGAGTTACCAGAACCCATCATTTCTGCAGACTTACATGATGCCTTCATGAAAGCCCAGCTATTATCAACTGAAGTGGAAAAAACTACAGCTACTCTGCTCATTTCTTGCTTGGTTCCAGAAAGAGCAAAGCAGACTCTGCGATACTTTTTCAACTTCCTCAGAAATGTATCACAAAGGTGAGTTTCTCTTTCTGTAGTAGGAAATTGTATAGTGATGAAAAAGATTTTTTTCTTACATTTAATTCAGGGTTTTATTTGTTTTTACATACTGTTCAAAAGTCTGATGTTGCCTAAAACTTGATTGTAAGGTATATCTACAGTAGGTTAAAAAAAACTACAGCTGTTTGAACAAGGTACCATGCCATTTAATAACTATACTTATTAGTGATAACCGTTAAAAACAAGTATTGGTTGCATCTACTATATTAGAAGACTTTCTATGGCCTTTGACCTTTGCCCCTTTTTTTTTTTTTTTTTGATTTTAAAGTAAAGAAAAAATAGTTTATGCACCAAAAAAGCTTTCACTATAAATGTGTTATTTATAGTTGTGGGACTGACTTTGCTGCTTTTTTTTTTTTTAGATCAACTGAGAACAAGATGGACAGCAATAATTTAGCTGTTATTTTTGCCCCTAATCTTTTACATTCTGTTGAAGCAAATAAGAAAATGGCTGCTGACGCAGAAGAACGCCTTAAACATCAAGCTTCAGTTGTCCAGTGCTTCATTGAAAATGCACTTGATTTTGGTATTTTTTTTTATTTCTCTGTATAGATGTATAAGAAATTACCTGGCTGAAAAAAGAATATCTGAACTTTTAAGATGGGTGTAGTGCAAATTAGTTTCCCATTCTCGCTCCCACACCCTGTTTGTGGAGGGAATGTTCTCTGTGAACTAACAGCAATATTACAGTAGCACATCTTCATACATGAAAGTTGCTTTAGGTGCTAGTAGGACACCGATTCCAACAATGTCCAGGCCACACAGTCCTGTGCCTCTTTTCCTCCTGGCCGCCTCCAGTCCTCACTCCAGCTCCGTCCTCTTCCACCCGACTTCCACTAATGACCGGAGGGAGGCGGCCCCTTTTATAGGAACCCGGATGGGCTCCAGCTGCTTCCCGGCAATCTCCCGCGGACACACCCCCGTGTGGCGGAAGTGCCGGCTGCACACCCGGAAGCCGTCCGGGTGTCCCCTGTCGTCTTCCCCCCGGCACTTCCTGGTGTGGCGGAAGTGCCGGGCTCCCAGGATAATAAGGCACTGGGGTGCCGCCTGGCGGTGGCTACGGGCCCCTACAGGGCTGGGCTTCCAAGCCCTCTACCCGAGGCCTCCAGCATAACCAGGACGGACACCCCATCACGGTCTGGAGGAGCACACACACATATACACATACGGTACAGGCCAAAAGTTTGGACACACCTCCTCATTCAATGTGTTTTTCTTTATTTTCATGACCATTTACATTGGTAGATTCTCACTGAAGGCATCAAAACTATGAATGAACACATGTGGAGTTATGTACTTAACAAAAAAAGGTGAAATAACTGAAAACATGTTTTATATTCTAGTTTCTTCAAAATAGCCACCCTTTGCTCTGATTACTGCTTTGCACACTCTTGGCATTCTCTCGATGAGCTTCAACAGGTAGTGATTTCAGGTGACTACCTGTAGAAGCTCATCGAGAGAATGATATTAAACGGCAGCTCAATTAATATGTTATACTATTCTTTTCTATCTTTACACACTTTAAGTCATGCACAAGACCACAATGTTTTAATTCTGAAAATGAAGCCCATCTTCAATTTTATAGAACCATTTAAATTTTGATGGTTCTTGTATGTTAGATTTGTTTTTATTATAATGTTACACTAAGCGGATTCAGATTCTTGAGATTAAATTTGAAGTATCTTTTTATTGTTAACTTGTTATTGCAGTGCAGCTTCAATGAATATTTGTTCTACTTTAATGTTTCTTTAAGGTTCTGTACCAGATTTCATAATGGAAAAGATTCAAGGAGGTGATACTGGTGGCTCTACCCCATTACTAGATAAACTGGAAGGTGGAGGGAAAGAGATCTTGGACATAAAGACAAGACGGAGGCGCAGTTTTGGAGGTGAGGTTTAAAATTTTACAAATTGTGTGCTAAATTAAAGCACATAAATGTACCAACATAAAAATATAACTGAATGGAAACATGACTGCTTTTTGATACGTTACTGAATGGTTTTGTGTACAAATAAAGAATGTGAACACATTTTTGAAAAGTAAAATGTTGGTGATCATCTGTTCCCAAATTTAAAAAAAAATGCAGATCAGTTTTGTTTTAATAAAACAAAAGGAGCAGCCTCATCAAGATATATACAAGCTTCCCCTAAAATCTGATCATTAATTACTTTAAACTTTTAGTGGCTTCAAATGAGTTATCACAATGAGTAGTTTAACTTCTGTACATTAAAAATGTTACATTTATATTCACAGTAAAAAGAAAACAATTAGTATTGCTTACTTTTCGGTAAAACATTAGAAATTGATATATTATAGGAATAATTTATTTTTTGTTCATTTTTGCTGTTTGAATAGCATTATAAAATGAGTAATTTAGATTTTTAGCTAATGTGCAAATCAAGCAAGAAACTTACCAAGAGTGGAGTTGTGCATCTTCATTTATGTGTACATATTACTTATCCCTCTAATGAAAGAGAAGTGGTACTGAACCGGTCCTTACTAAACCTTGTATCTATTGTCTGCTTTATTTTTTGGTATATTGTTTATATTTCCTACATAAAGTAAAATGTGTGTCTCTCCCTAGCCATATAATCTTGCACATGGTCATCAACATAATCAGTTTTACATAGAAACTTTAGAAGTATCTGAATACCAAACACTTTTTGAAAAGATGTTTTAGTAGCTACTTTAGTATTGTTTTGTGAAATAATCACAAGAAGCAAGATAAATGGTTGGGACCTCCATAGGGGAAATCCTTGTTTTAAATTTATTTTTTACACTTTATATGCTTATAGTCAGTGTATGCCATTTCTCCTTCAAACTGTGGAGCTTGGCTTGTGATTCCTTTGGTTTCTTTCTTTAAATTACCCATTTCAGTCTAAATTTCAAAAACATTTATCCTGATATAATTTGACAACTTTTAATTGGCTCTTGATGAAGGTTTGCGTTAATGGGTAAGTATCAGATACAAGGCAGGCGCACTCTGGAAAAAATACCAATCCATATTCTTTTTCTGCCTTTGGTGTGATGCTTCAGAGGTATATTTCTAAGCTCTATAGTGGGGGGTCAAAGCAGCTTCAGAAATGTGAATGGAAAGTCGACCCACTTTCTCTGTAACTTTTTGACACTTAATGATGAAGATTGATTCCAAAAAAGTCAATCTGATAATAGTATATATGAATAGGGGAGTGGAGGCCTGGCTGTTTAATACTGGGCGCCTTGGCTGCACACAGCCTTCTTGTTGGTTCCTAACCACCCCAATATGCAGTACATGTATTTGAGCTGACAGGAAATAAAGACAGTCCCTAAAGAATGTTTTATGTAATTATGGTGATATACATTGTACATCTTAAACTTTATACACTGGGTAATTAATGACAATGTCAATGTAAATGAGTCTATTTACTGATCCACATACAACCCCAATTCTAAAAAAGCTGGGACGCTGTGTAAAATGTAAATAAAAACAGAATGCACTGATTTGCAAATCTAATAAACCAATATTTTATTTACAATAGAACATAGAAATATATCAAATGTTGAAAGTGAGACATTTTATTTCCTGAAAAAATATTAGCTCATTTTGAAGTTGATGGCAGCAACATGTCTCAAAAGTTGGGACAGGGCAACAGGCTGAAAAAGTAAGTTGTACTAAAAAGAAAAAGCTGGAGGAACATTTTGCAGCTAATTAGGTTGATTTGTACCAGGTGAGTACCATGATTGGGTATAAAAAGAGCATCTTAGAGGGGTAGAGTCTCTCAGAAGTAAAGATGGGCAGAGGTTCACCCATCTGCAAGAAACTGTCTACAAATTGTGGAACAATTTCAGAGTCCTGTTCCTCAATGTAAAATTATAAAGACTTTGAATATCTCATCATCTACAGTACATAATATCAAAAGATTCTGAGAATCTGGAGAAATCTCTGTGTGCAGAGGATAAGACCAAACATCAGTATTAGTTGCCTGTGAACTTCAGGCCCTCAGGTGGCACTGCATTAAAAACAGGCCAGAGTATGTTGTGGAAATCACTGTATGGACTTGGAAACAATTCTAGAAATCATTGTCTGTAACCATAGTTTGCTGTGCCATCCACGAATGCAGGTTAAACTTAATTATGCAAAGAAGCAGCTATATGTGAACATGATTCAGAAAAATGGCACAATCTTCTCTGGGCCAAAGCTCTTTTAAAATGGAGTGAAGTACTGTGGGAAAATTGTTCTGTGGTCAGACAAATAAAAATTTTAAATCTTTTTTGGAAAACATGAAGGCCGTGTCCTCCAAACTAAAGAGGAGAACCACCATCTGGCTTATCAGTACTCGGTTTAAAAGCCTGCATCTCTGATGGTATGGGGGTCCATTAGTGCCTATTGCACATCTGGAAAGGCACCATTAATGCTGAAAGGTTGCTCTAAAACCTATATATACATCTGCTCCCATCCAGACATCTTTTTCAGGGAGGGCCTTGCATATTTCATTAAGACAATGCTAAACCTCATACTGCATCTATTTAAAACAGCATAGTTTTGTAGTACAAGAGTTTGGAGCGTCACAAAATAAAAAATACGATAAAGACGACCCAGGACTGGCGAGCTGAATCCTATAGACAAGAATGAGATCAACATTTCTCCCATAAATCCAGCAACTGGTCTTATTTCCCAGACATTTACAGACTGTTAAAAGAAGAGGGGATGCCACACAGTGGTAAATGTGGCCCTGTCCTAACTTTTTTGAGACATTTTGAAGGCATCAAATTAAAAATGACCTTATTCTTTTCTAAAAATGGTATTTTCACAGTTTAAGCATTTGATAGGTTTTCTTTGTTATATTGTGAACAAAATATGGGTTCATATCTGCAAATTATAGCATTCTGTTTATATTTACATTTTACACAGCGTGCCAACATTTTTGGAAGCGGGGTTGTAATTTAACTATGCATAAACTGGAGAATGTGGCAAGTAAAGGTAGCAAGCGCAGCTTCCTCTCTGCAGTGTCATGGTGGCTAAACTTAAAGGGTTTTCAATGACCTACTAACCGTACCATAGAATTGTGGAAATAGTGAGAGAAGTTGCTAGTTTAGTTTCCTGAGAAACCTTGATCTGTCCCATAATTTAAAAATGCACATTACCTACAGATGGCGAAAATAAAAGCTTGAACAAGATGCAAATCTTGATAGATTGGTTTCATATTGCATTCCAGATATTATTAGTGCTGCCCTGCTTAAATCAGTATCTAATAGAACTCCAACAAGTACTCCTCAGCCAGATTACTCAGGTAGGTGTTTGTTTTTTCTCATCCAGACCTCTAGGACTATGCCAAACTACATGTAAAATGCATTCTTTAACTTCATTTGGTTGCAGATTTTTATTTTAGTAACATTCTGAATATTTTGCATATTATTTAAACTTAATTACTGTTTTAGTGAATCAACCTGTTGAAACTAGTAACTCTTTTAAAATTTAGTTATTTTTGGAGGAATGTACATTGTTTACTTTCAAATAATCCAGTAGTCTCTCCAGACTGGCAAGTAAGGTCCTTGAGCAACAAATGTTGCATATTTCTGGGATGATACTTAAACCATTATAGCTGACTATAGTAGCCAAACAGTATCTAATGCGGAAAAATGGCAATATAAAAGCATTAATTTAAGTTACAGTAATGGTACCCCTGGCTGTTTTGAACCTGTGGTATCGTAATAGGGGAATGAGGAATAGTGACTTAGGTCTTGAAAACCAAATTTCTTTTCCTTTCTCTTACTCAGTGTGTGGCACCAAGGAAAGCATGCAACCACCTTCTGCTCAAAATTGTAGTGGAACAAAAAAAAAAAAAAACCTGAAGTATTTGCTATTACTGCACGTAAGATGCCGGGACTATAATAGATGCGAGAGATGCAGTTATCTGTATGCATTTTCCTAACACCTGTACTTCTGTTAGACCAAAAGTTGATTACTTGTCAATGCACACAGCAATTCTCTACAGTAAGTAGACAGGCCTAGGGAGCTTTCATCACCGCTCTGGTGAGAGTTCCAAGTAGAAATATTTTGTTTGTTGCAGCCATTGTTCAGTTTTGTTTGTTTGTTAAAAACTAGGATAGCTGGATCTTACTACAATGAAACATATGCTGCTACTCTGCTTTATAAATTGGACTGGCCTTCTGTATTTAGTGATTTCGTCAAATAATTAAAATTTGTATTAAATTATTATTACCGTGTTTCCCCAAAAATAAGACAGGGTCTTATATTAATTTTTGCTCCAGAAGATGCACTAGGGCTTATTTTCAGGGGATATCTTATATTTATTCATGCACAACAATATACATTTATCCAAATACAGCCATGTCATCTTCTGGATTATCATCATAACTCTCCACATTCAAACCCTGAATTCCAGCCTCAATTTCATGTTACTTCAGCCGCTTTTAAGATCCTCCAGGATCGATGTGCATGCTTCAATGTTTGATGAATGGTTCGATGTGATGAAGTAAAATGCTGACATATAAATGCATTTGTGGTGCTTTGATATTCAAGCATCGCATATTCCCCAAGGTAATGACACGATGCATTTTAAAAGTCTCGCATACCATCTTCTGTGCAGTCTTTTTTTTTTTTTTTTTGTTTCCTCTCCACCTTCACAATACCGTCAGAATGTACTGCGGCGTATTTGAGCCACAGAGAAAAAAAATAAGGGCATAATAAAAATGTCTATTTTGTGATTACAGTGGAAATTTCAGCTTTAAACTCGAAATTTTCTCTTTAATCCCATAGTTTACTTTGTCATTAAAGTAGACTGTTGTAAACGTCATCTTAAAACCGACCCAGTTGTTAAATAGCTACACACTTCTGGGGCTTTCTCCAAACGTGACAGCAGCGGCAAGCAGCATCGCCAGACAGAACACATTAAATTTATAATATTCCAGCTCTCTGTACATTTAGAATTCTTAGATTTACAGTATACTTGATATCGCTTTTATGATGAAATACATTAAATACATTTTGCAGATAAATCGTTGACTTTGTTTAAATAATGAATACCGCTAATAGTTACATGAGGTGGCAGAGCGGTAGCACTGTTGTCTCGCAGGGAATCGTGTCCCTTGTGATCCCTGCCTGGAGTTTGCATGTTTTCCTGGTGGGTTTCCACAGTGTGCTTAGTTTCCCATCCAAAGAGATGAGGGTTTGTGGATTTGGTGAAGCTGCAATGATGTCTGTGTATGTGTGTGCTTGTGTTCAACTTGCGATGAGCTGATGCCTTGTCCAGAAATTTTGTTTCTGTCTTGTGCCATTGCTGCCGAAATGGGTACATCCCCGAATTGATGGCTGTAATCATTAAACATCCTTTTCAGAGGTATTGTGGCAAGGTGTCCTCGGAATTTAATGGATGTTTCAGGAACGTGTGGCACATCGTGTGAAGTATAAACCTGACCTTGGGTGCCTTATTTTTCAGCTGACGATCTTGACTAAGGCTTATTTTATGGGGTAGGGCTTATATTACAGAGCAGCCAGAAAATGATGCTAGGGCTTTTTTTCAAAGTAGGTCTTATTTTCAAGAAAACACGGTACTTACTTTCAGGTATGGTTGTCTGCAGAAAAAATAATTTACTTATTATCAAGGATTAAAAGACAATAATCTTTCAATGAGGTTTTTTGAATTATATTCAACAGTTTGTAGACTTTTTAGACATGTTAACTTTCAACAAAGCCTTACGGTTAGGAATTTTAAATTGTTTCATTTGTCAAGACTCAAGTTTTAAGTTTGTTTTTGTGGAGTGTTTGGCACAGTTCTGGTGTCGTCTCTTTTATTGTATAATTCTTGCCACCTACCTCATATATGCTCTGTCTTGCTTTATTTACGTACAGCATATAAACAGAACACAAAATAATATTTCCTTTTTAATAAGTTTAAATATAGGCTATTAAATAGTTAAATTTTTAAAGTTTAATCAATACCATATGTTACCCGTTTATATTATAATTGGTATGTTTATCTGTTATTTGTATCTGAGGAAATATTGTTTTTTTTTTCTGAGATCTGTTTGTAGTCTACAGCATGTGCATTTTATTCTAATTGCGTACATTATCGGTGGATGCCGTGGTTTGTTTGTGGGGGCTGAACCATTTTCTTTCAGCTATATGCCACTGTAAGGCAAACACGACTACTGCTTTGGCTTCTGCTAATAATGCTTGAACCTTTTGGCTAATGTAATGACTGCATTTTGCATTTAAAATAACATATGCAATGACTTCACTCAATGAAAATGAACTAACATTTGTGATGATATTCATCTTACAAGGAAACTGTACTTTGTTGCAACTTTATGGCATTTGCTCACTGGATTTGGAAGCAAACTTAGTTGCATCTACATCATTGTTTCCTCATTTTAACAGTAAATTACCATTCTTCTAGAATTGGAGTTAAATCATAAAATAGAAATATTAACCAAGTCAAATTATCATGTCTTGTAAGTTTTTCATTTGACTTCCAGGGCTCTAATTCCATTTTAACCATCTTATGCCATTTTCATATTCCTGCATAAAAGTGACTGAAGTGTTTGATGTTTTAAATAAATAGCTGTTATTTTTTTCACTTTTTATCCATTAAGAACAATGAAGCATTTATAATGTCAGTAGATATTAGACGAATATTCAATTGTTCTATGTGGGTTGATGGAACATTGTGCTTCAGTGGTAAATGAAAGTTTTTTTTTTATATATATAAATAGAAATTTCATTCTGATGCACTTCAGCTGTTGTTCCTCATACTCGTATATGAATTTACTTTCTAATCACTGCCTCAAATCAGTATAATCTACAGAATTACCGTATTTTTCGCTCCTTAAGACGCACCTAGATTTAGAGGAGGAAAACAAGAAAAAAAATATTCTGAACCAAATGGTGTACTAATATATTTAATAAAATATAGCAGAATAATATTTCAACCATGTAAAGCCAACAGCGTTAAGAACCATCATCACTGTCATTAACAAATGAGGAGAGACTTTAAGGTTCAAGCACTCTTCCAGTTTTCTGGAAACTTCAAGAACTCCTCATCGCTAGTGTCAGAATTTATGAAGCTCAGTTGCTCACAATCATTTTGCAGGAGCACGTACCTATCATCACGCGGCATAACCTGTCCAAAGCCACCAGGGGACAAAGCATATTTGGACCAATGCTCCCTGAAGTTCTATCACCAGTCTAGTCCCATCTATATTTGTAATGCCACAAAGCCCTTCATCTCGTCTTTTGTTGTGGATTTCTACTTTGAAAAACAAGAATGCGGTGCAAGTGCAGCCCGCGATTCAAAAAATTGCTCTGCATACCTGTTTGTCTGGTCTGACAGTAGCTGAAAAGCAGCATCAGGGGAGAGCAGCCTGAAGTAGTCCAGCGGCTGGTAATCTGTCGAGTCCAACAGCAAGCCATGCCGTCCTGTGAAGTCCGGTAGCTCCCACGGTTCAATGTCTGGGTAATCCTCCCACGCGAACCTTGCCGTAGGTGCGTCGGCTTTACTCAGCTGGGGCGGCATCGGCTGGTGTCCGATCAGCTGATGCCAGTTCCTCACTCTCTTCCGTGATGATCTGATCACACTTAACAAAATATACGACTCGGCAATAATGCGCAAAGCATCGTCTGCCGAGTATTTTGTTTTCTGCACTCGCTTCGCTCCCTCGTGAGATGTCGATGCCTTCTTGCCTTTGTTTACATTTTGTAACTCGCGCACATGCACGGATTAGATGCCGAGTCAATGAGTCTAACATTCCTCCAAGCAGAGAGGGAATGCCTGTGACGTAACAGTGAGTTTTGTCGCCATTAACAGCTACCCCTCTATGTCGACTTTTGTCACATAATACATATCACATTCTGTGACACAATATTCGCTCCATAAGACGCACAGATGTTTCCACCCATCTTTGGGGTTTGTGGGGAGAGTGCGTCTTATGGAGCAAAAAATACGGTACTGAATAGTGCATACACTTTGATGTATATTTCCTAATGGACAAGTTTTGAAATACATTTGGTTGTTGCTTCTTATGTTGTGGATTCAGAAAGTATTCAGACTCCTTCACTTTCTGCACACTTTTTGCATAATTGTTTTTAAATGGATAAATGTGCCATTTCTGGTCATCAGTCTGTATTCAATAGTCAATAATGGTAAAACTTGACTGCAGTCCATCTGTGGAACATTCAGGTGAATCGGAAGTATTTAAAAAGGCACATGCCCAGGTATATAAGGTCCCAAAAATCACAGTGCACGTTGGAGGGAGGGGGGAGAATGGGGGACAAGCCATGAAGTCCAAGGAGCTCTCTGTAGACCTCGGCAGTCAAATTGTGGTTAGTCAAATACAGGGGCAAGGGGAAGCAAACATTTTTATAGCTTGAGTGTTCCCAGGAGCACAGTGACTTCAGTAATTGTTTAATGGGATAAATTTGGAGCCACCAAGATTCTTCCTAGAGTTGGCTGTCTGGCGTAACTGAGTAACTGAAAAAGGATCATGAATTAGATAGGTGATCAAGAACATGGTGGTTACTATAATAGAGCTTCTGAAGTTCTCCACTGGGGTGGAATAACCTGTTAGGTGGTCAGCCATTTCAACAGTCCCATCAATTAGGCTCTTATGGTAGAGTGGCTAGACAGAAGCCACTCTTGAGTACAATGGATTTAACTGCCACCTTTGAATTCTAAAACCATGAGAAAATAGATTATCTAATTTCATGAGACAATAATTGAGCTCTTCAAGCAGAACAACAAGAATGTGAAGAATGGTGGTGGCAACATCATGCTGTTTGGAGTGCCTCTAGTTATCAGGAACAGAGAGACTGGTTAGAATTAAGAGAAGGATGAATATAGCCAAATGCCAAGAGGTACAATAAAGATCATGCTGCAGAGTGCATGCGAGCACAGACTGGTGAGATGGTTTACCCTTCAGCACGATAATGACTTGGAGCGCATAGCCAAGACAGTACTTGAGTGGCCCAGCCGTAGCCTAAACTTAAACCCCATAGTACATGTGTGGAGAGACCTGAAGATAGTTTAGACTCTTCCTGTCCAATCTAATGAACCTTGAGGGGTTCTGCCAGGAGGAATGGAACAAACTGCCCAAATCCGGTGGTGCTTATAGAGACTTAACCAACAACTCTCAAAGCTGGAATTTCTTTTAAGGGGCTTAAAATGAATGAGAATTCAGGTTTTGCTTTTTATGCATTTCCAAAACTTTTTTCACTTTATCATTATGGGTTATTTAGTGTAGGATGATGGACAAAAATGGCAAATTTATCTATTTAAAATTAAATCTACAAATACAATACTTTTTTTTTTTTTTAATCCACTGTATATGCAGAAACTTAATATTTTTCATTATGTAATATTTCTCCACATATCAGAATATTTCTTCAAGAAACCAATATGTATAATGTGTCATTTAATTTTTGTTGGGAATTACACAGGGTATAGTAATGTTAACAATTTAAAACTTGTTTGTTTAGACAGTAAAATCCATTCTTCATGATGATTTTAATTCCTTTGGGGCAATTGCAGGTCTGCCTTCTCTTACACCTGTAAATCAGACTCCAGGTTCTAAAAGAAAGCTGCCAGGAGACTCTGCCCAGAGCTTTGGTATTTCAGAGAAGAAAAGAAGATCTTTAAAACCAAATTTTGCTGTGGAGTTTGTTCCAAGTTCCTTGTTTAGCAGTGGCTCGACGCCTGGCTCTGGTATGTTTCAACTTTACTTTATACAGATTCTGGGGAAAGAAAGTGTAATTGGTCATATGACCAGTGAAATGCAATGCGATTGTTGTTGGTTTTTTTTTTATTAACGTTTCTTTTAAGAAGCACATTTGTGTTTTGTTTACTTATAGGCCGCACTTATGAAGAAAGCCCTGTTTCATTTAATACCCCCCATGGTTCTCCTTCTACTGCAAGTGATGGACAAATGGCAAGTTCGAAGAAAAGAAAAAGTACAAGAATTCAGATACACCGGTTCAGGTACTTGATAACATGTATTGGAAATTTTTTTAAATCAGGGAGGTTGTTGATTGACTTTGATTTCAATTTCTAATAACGATACACCAGAGGTTTTAGGTTTTGTCATTCTATAATTTTCATATTTGTTTATTAATTTTAGTGCAGCTGTTCAGCTTCAAACTAATTCATCAGTAAAATTGTATTACTAGGTATCATCCATCCATCCATTTTCCAACCCGCTGAATCCGAACACAGGGTCACGGGGGGTCTGCTGGAGCCAATCCCAGCCAACACAGGGCACAAGGCAGGAACCAATCCTGGGCAGGGTGCCAACCCACCGCAGGACACGCAAACACACCCACACACCAAGCACACACTAGGGCCAATTTAGAATTGCCAATCCACCTAACCTGCATGTCTTTGGATTGTGGGAGGAAACCGGAGCACCCGGAGGAAACCCACGCAGACACGGGTATCATTCATTGCATTAAAACATATGCACACTCACTCTTAACAGGGCAGTGTACCACTTGCTGATTTATGCAAGATTTATGAGCACTTGATTCACTATAAGTAGCATGCAACTGAATTAAGCCTCCTGGGAGCTAGTAACTGCATAATGTATCAAACACTGAAACACTCTAAGGTAAAGGCTTAAAATTGGCCTAACTGCACTAATTATAAAAACTCTTCCTCAAAAAAAAAAAATTGTGGGGAACTAGCATCAGGACATTTGTATTAAAGAAAATGGGCATGGCTTGTTTCAAAATAAATAAATTACTGTACTTCATTCTGAATTTCTTGGAAAATCACCATGCAACAGTTGTTCTTTGGATTTTGGCCCATAGTGCCAGTGGTGGAGGTTGTACAAATAAATAAGAACAAATGCACTGTAATGTATCCTAGTAAAGGGGGGCCACAAAACAAAATTAAAAATAAGTTGTTAATATTTAGCTGTCAAAAGTCAAATTGCCCCATGCCAATGCAGTGATATCACTTAGTTTATTTAATCACAGAACTTATTTTTTGAAGATGTGACCTTGAAGAGTCCATAAGCTCTACTTTATCTGAAGTTGTACAGTACAATGAACATCACCATAATTACATAAAACATTCTTTAGGGGCTGCCTTTTTTTCCTGACTGCTCAAGTACAGGGTGAGGCAGAAAGGATGGACTTCTTTGAAATGGCTAGAACTCACCACTAGGTGGAGTGACAGATTTGCGGTAGGTGGCGTTAGGTTCACGAAGTCTTAGCATTTTTTTATTTTCTTTTTAGTTGAAGCCATTGAGCCGTGGACGATAGAACACCACGTTTCTGCGTACGACTGTTTTGTCAAGAACAACCAATCTGTTACCGCAGTTCAGCGTGAGTTTCGTTGCCATTTCAATATCCACAGAAATAAAGCTGTTCCCGCTCGTAACGCTATCCTACGTTGGGTTAAAGCACTTCGTACATAAGGTACACTAATGAACAAAAGACCGCCGGGGGCTACACGAACGGCACGTACCCTGAAAATGTAGAAAGCGTATGACTAGCCTTGCTGTGCAGTCCAAGTCAATTTGCTCAGAAGCATTCTTCTGAACTTGGCCTCAGTAATCGTTCGGTAAGGCGTATTTTGCATTTAGACCTGCATTTCCATCCCTACAAATTGTCAAATGCTATTTCAATATGAACTCAAACCTTTCAATAAATTTTTGTAAGAAAAAATTAACAATTTTGTGATTTTTGTAACATACGTCCGTCCTTTCTGCCTCACCCTGTATTATCATATTGCAGCGGACAAAAAAAGTTGATGAGAAAAATGAGCTCAATAAAGTATAAACATTTAAGGCAGGGTAACACCCCTCCGAGCAGTGCAGTAATTAGTGGTACTTTTTATTTAATTCCTCAAAGTTTAATAAATTAATACTTTTCTAGGCTTTGATCAAGCTAGACACTTCTTGGTGTGGATGCAGCTGGTGAACCATCACAAGTTAAAAATGTATCATTTTAACATGTAGACAAACCTGTTCTCTGTTAAACTAAATTCACATTTTTCCCAGGACAAATATCTAAAATGGGAAGAGCAAACCACAAGTTGCACTGCTGGGAAAACGGTTGAAGGTATTCTGTTAAAATGCATTAAGAGCACCATATGGTAAAGGTGATGCAATGCCTTGAATTTGAATACATTTGTTGATTCACACATTTTTCACTTCAGTTTTGCCCCACACTTTTAGTTTGTGATCCCCACAATGTTATTGAATTACTGTCAAAAAAAAAGGACAGTTTTTTTTTTCTCTTTATTTTGGTTGTACTTTTAATGGTATATTGATATACCCATTTTAAAAATTGGTTTTGGGAGAGGCAAACATGCTGGAAGGCAGCATTCCTGGCTGTTCAAGATCTAACCCCCACCAGCTCCAAGGTCAAACAAAAAGTGGGCCATTAGTATAAGTACAATGCATATAACAAACTAATTGGATGCAGTATCACATTTACAGGAAACCTTCCCCCCCATCCCCCGATAGTGCAGTTAATTAGCATCCATTAAACATTTTTATAGAGACAGTGCTACTTTATGGTAAAAAGGGGTTCTTATTTGTACAATAGAAAAGGCCATGTAAGGGTTTCTTCATTAGTATTTGGCATTCCTGGGTGCCTGTTATCTCTTGCAGTGCTGCCATTATCTCCCACATTGCTGTTCATGTCTGTTAGTGTTATCGGACTGTGCATTGCTGTGAGAAGCAGAAGTATTGTGGTATTTACTGCACTTTCACATCATCCTTTTATCTGTTTTTATTTTTGAGGATGCAAACGCCAGTATGGGCCCTTGAATGACCATCCACTTTCTTTTATATCAAATGTATCAAATCTCATTAAAGTGACATTTTCGACACCTATGATTGTGCCCTACCCACTTGTACTTTTAAGAGCTATTCATGTAGGTCGTCTTGGACAGATTTATAATCTTGAGGATTGGAGGGGTGAGCAGTGGTGGGCTCTAGACAGTATTTTGCTGTGAGTATCTGTACTGTTGTGTTTTATTAGGCATTTTTCTTGTACACCCTAAAGCCTTTTTGGGGGCTTGACCACCTGTGGAGTGCACCTGAGTCAGCCTTATACATGTATTTGTTTGAAAAGTGAGAGAATGATCAGTGATAGGACTGTTCACTGATGGTTTATCTCTTGAAAGAATCATGAATCAGGCAGGTCGTACTTTTTACATGCACTTTAACCATCTAAATGAAAGACTGTCAGCATCATACGTGAACTTTTACACTGCTGTTGAGTCCTACTGATTCAAATCTTGAATGCTACTGAATTGATACCTATCCTATGATTCACTGAAAGTTGTTCAGAATGTATTCTTAGTGAATTTTCCATAACTGTTTTGTCATCCAGTTTAAAGATATACATAAAACTGCATTGTGACTGTAAAATGTAACACAGCTCCATGTCGAAATTTAGTGCAGTAGAAAGTCAAAATATTTGCTGAAAGATGTAGTGGAATAGAAGTCAAAAGTATTCATGACTAACCCTATTAAAGTACACAGGTGGAAAATGTACTACAGTAAAGAAAATGTACTTCTTTACTTTCCATTACTGCATAGTAGTATATCCAAGCTTCATCCCTAAATGTGGAGATATACTGTACATAAGTCTTCAAATGTCAAGTCATTGATTTCAGATGTTCTTTGAAACAGTGGATATAATGATGCTTAATTTTAAGTGTCACCATTCTGGCAACGTAACATGTACAGATCTTGCTCATGTCCATAAAGTGAGGTTTCAGCTGACCAATAACTAATTCTTATTATGTCTGCTTATGCATGTGCTGTTTCTCTAAAGTCTCTAGAATTTTTCTGCTTGAGCCATCTTCATGACACATCCTGCAATTTGAGCTCTACAGTAGATCTGTTGACTGTGCATATGAAGAGCAATGGTTATGACACATGTTGACTAGACTGGAATTAATTACTGAAGACCTACTAGAAATAGCCTCATGGTGTTATCATGGATGACTACAATCAATGTTGATTTGGCTCACAAATAGATCCATTTACTTTTTTCCTTATTACTAGATCACTCATTTTTGTTCATAGGAGTTAATCTTCAACACTAGAATTACCAAAGCCTATGAAAAAACTCGAAAGTCTGTCCCACCTGAAATCCCTTCGTACCTGTCTGACACTGTCTTATGTCTTGTAAATGTGCTGTTAAACAGCCTGCTATCGCATCTCCCCAATGCCACACAAGTTTTCTCAGCTTAAGTCTGTTTACCTGCGTGTCAATTGCTTAGAGCTGTAAAGACTAGACTAAATACTATATCGTTATTTGGAACACATGCATTTCATGTGGGTTCTGTGTCTACAACAATCAATGTAAACACATTGTTAAAACAAAAACATTTTTTATGTTTTAGTAATTGACAAAATGTAGACATGAAGTGTAACATGTGAAGCCTGAAGTCCAAATATCAAAAACATTTTCACCAAAGGTACAAGTATAACAAAACAAGTACACCTTTATTCTAGAATATGACTGCAGAACACCCTCGTTAGGGTGTGACATTGACTCATCTTTAACACGACTGCTTTGGTGGCGTAACAGTAAGAGCTGCTGACTGGTAATCAAAAGGTCACGAGTTTGATCCTGCACAACTCCATTTTGAGAAGTGAATTACTCTTATTTTTGCTATTATAGAATAAAAACATACATTTGATTTGAGTCTGTAACAGCCGATGTAAATTTATGGTACTTGTAATTGTAAAGGTTAGCATTGTGTGTTTTTTTTTTTTTTTATAAATATTCTCCTAGTTACATACTACCGCTGATCTGACACTGCTGTTTTCACATAAAGACGTGCTATTGCAGAGGTGAACTCGGATGATGAGGGTTCTACATCGGAGAAAGAATGCATGTCACAATTTTGCATGTCCGTACTTTGTATGTGAAAGCAAGATTGAATGTTATTTACCTATTTACATTGATTTATTTGCTTACTTTCAACAGCATAAAGTCACAAGTAGACTGCCACAGCTTTCCTTGTATATACATGTGTTCTAAATAATAATATATTATTTACTCTGTACAACTCTAAGCAACTGACATGCAGGTAAACAGACTTGAACTGAGAAAACTGTGCGGCAGTGGGGGTATGTGATAGTAGTCTGCTTGCTACTTATCGACACATTTAAAAGACAAAAGACGCTGACGGATAGGTGTGAAGGGATTTAAGGTGGGACGGAGTTACTATTTTTTCGTAGGCTTTGGTAATTCTAGTGTTAACTCGTCTGCTTTCTGCGTGCTTGGGCGTTTTTCTTTTTTTTTTTTTCCTAAGTAAATTATTAAGTTTAAAATGTCGATTGCGGTTATTTCAGTTGATTAATTCATGCTTTCATTCACTATAGCTAATACTGTTATCAAGTGGTTGCTATTTTTGCCTGTTGTATACAATCTATCTAGCGTCTTTATCTCCACTCTCACTGCCCGCTTGCCTGCATGCAGCGTGTGTCGAATGATAAATGATTTAATGTATGTGTTATGGATCTTAAAAGTAACAGTTATAAGGACACTTGTTCATGTTAATTGCAGTCTCAATTATTAAACTATTTTAAAAGGAGCATCCCACATGAAAATATAACTATCTCATTAACTGACAGTGCATACCAGTTTATAAATTTTATGTCCGTTTGACGTTAAAAAGAAAAAAAAGTCTCTCCCCAGGACGGGAATTGAACTCGGGTCTCTACAGCACAGCCAGCCCACTGCGCGGAGTCAGCGACTCTTACCACTGCGCTATAAAAGCTGTTTTAACATCCTTCAACCTTTTGTGAAATGTTTAATTTGATGTTTGGACTTGCTTTTAAACATTCTATAGTTTATGCCTACATTTTGTAACGTTTATTACTAAAATATGAAAAGGTTTCTGTTTTAACAATGTAGAAACTGTAGAAACGGAACCAACATGAAATGCGTGTGTTCCAAATAACGATCTATTATTTCCACTCTAAAACTCCACTTCACTCCCAGGTAATCAATCAAGGCATGAGCTGGGAGAACTTAGTGAACGTTCTGTGACGGTGGGGGATGGAATAGCCGGCTGCTTGCTGCTCGTCTTAATTGGCACATTTACGGGACAAAATAAGCTGGCCGAGAAGTGTGAACGGTTTTAAGGTGAGCCGGATCTACGAGTTTTTTCGTAGACTCTGGTAATTCTAGTGTTAAGCATCTGGAAAATCAGCACTGTAGAATATCCGATTTACATTTGAAATCTCAGTATTGAACCTATGGACCTTTCAATCATTCCTTTTATGATTGACTATGGGTCTTAAAAAAGCATAAATGCAGAGTAGATTTTACTACAGGACATACTGTAGCTGGCAGACCTGTTTTACTTTCTAATGATGAGTCATAACAGTTTTTGGTCTTTGAGGTTCTCGGGTGTAATAAGATTTTGTTCAAGTTTTCACCATTTTTAGCTTATTTTTTTTTTTTTTTTTAATTAGAAGCTTATGACTGTTTTCATTTATGTTCATGCAGAGCTGAAACTGGAATATACAAAGGCTTTTCGCCAAGAATACACAGGAAAGATGGAGTTAGAAAGTCACTGCGTCTGAAGTTCAGTCTTGGCAAAAATAAGGAATCTGTAAGTCTTATATTTCTTTCATAAATCCATGCTGTCTTTTATTTAGTATGCTATTTTCATACAAGTATTTTTGCAGGTTATTTCTTATTATGGTTTTTGTAGTTCTGAATGCTGTATATTTTCCACAGTTGATATTTTTGTATTAACTTTGTACAAGTACATGTAAATCGTTTTATGATACCTCTTTTCATTCTTCTCCTGTCTTTCTCTCCATTTCCACACAACTTCCAAATAATGCATACAGTTATACTGCACTTAACAGCCACCTGCTAATAACTGAAAGCTCTTCCCATACAAGTTTTTATTGTGTCCTTGCCAGACCACATTTTGGGTTTGTATATACAGTATTTTAATTTTTGCTTATTGTTGATTTGAATATTCAGTTTTGTTTTTTTTTTTTTTGGCTAATTGTACAGCCCTAGTGTATATTTCATTTTATTTTATCTTGCAGACCACTTTGCCAGGGTCCTTTATTGGAGTCAAAGGATCAGAAGCCATCGGTTCTCGTCTTGCCTGTCAAGAAAATGTAACCAGTTATCCTGCAAAAGATGCATCATTTAGCCCTGTGATGCAAAATCAACATGCAAGAAAAGGTATTTTTGTTAAATTTTCTATGAGATTTCTTCATAGCAAGATTAATTGGTTAGTTAATATGTAGCATTAAATACAATTAATAGTATTCAAATGGTTTTTTTGGCATCAGTACAAATTTTATGCAACTTTAAGTTAGCTTCTCCTAACTTTTCCTCTGCCCTGCATTCCAAGCAGTCTTTTTGAAACCTTATAGGCAGTCTCCGCAAACTCTTGACTGTGTACTTAATAGTCCTGAGCTCCTTTTTATATAATTGTTACTGAAATATTTTCATTTTCAATAAAACGATCTTTGCATTAAACTTATAAGTATGTTGCCCTTAATTAAGAAAGTTATTCATATTTAGTTATTTTATTTATGAAATATTTGAAAGTCGTTCTAATCTCAAAAGCCTATTGCTTTTGCTGCATTCCCGTTACATTCACTCATAAATAAGATTTTCTTTCTGGTTATCCTTGTGAGTATGTTTGTATTACTGCTTTCGTAATTTTTACATATAATTGGCCTTTTAATTACTGAGGTTGATATATTTGTTATATATACAGTACTGTGTATATATACTATATGTATGTGTATATATTGCCTCTGTATAATTTACAGTATATGCCTATTAAATATTCATTGAATTCCATGGGTGTAGGTGGTTAAGGAGAGGCGTTGCATGCAGGGTGTAAATCCTAATTTACTATGCCTTCCTTCTCTCCCAACGATAGAAAGGTGATATCTCCTCTTGAATGTCTTAATACACTGTCCTCTATCCCATGGCTCCTCCAGTTGACCATTAACAAACATTTTCTGAAATGATTTTAATAGATTCAGTTGCATGGTGCTGCAGCAATATCAATATCTGACCTTTAAGTGCTATTCTCTAATTTTAATGGTTCTTGATATGTGTTGCATATGATATCCAGTTCCTCGGTATCTTCATTTCCAATACAAAGTTATGAACCAGAAACTGGTTTATATGATATTCTTGATCTCTTTAATCTCACCTGGACTTGTTTATGGAACAGGAAAAAATTGTGAGAGGACCTTCTCTTCTAAGTTTTCAAAAACTTGTAATTTATAATTCAGCAATCGACCTGTCTGTTATGCAATAAGTGCCAATCTGGACAAGGACAACTTGGTGTAGTTTAATCTCCTGGGAAGCTTATCCAGGCAACATCCTTTTTCAGTTTTCCTGTCACTGATGTATAATTGAACCTCAGGGCCTTAATAGAAAGGAGGACACTATGCTGAGGGTGAATTTAAAGATGTCCTGGGTGAATGCCTTAAATTCTGTCCAATTTATTAAGGCACTGCAAGTGTCTGGGCACTTCTGGCCCTGACTTTGATGTCCTAGTACTGTTTGGAATTTTTTTTTTTTTCTTGCATGGTAATCGTGTATACAGTAGGCATTTTAATAATATCTATCCTTTATTTTGTAGGTTCTAAGTATATCAGTAAATCGGAAGAAAATCTCATAACACCTCAAAGAGAAGGTGTTGCCCTCCAGACTTCTTGGAACAGGAGTCCAGTGGAATCCTTGGAGACCAGCAATGATTCTTCTGTGGAAACACCAATGGGTCAAGGTCTAGGTAGCAATTTTTTCTCTGAACCAGCTCTTGTAGCTGGGAAGCCACCAATCATTGCTGGATTTCCCAAAAGCATGAGTCTAAACAACAACAGTCAAAGTTCTGAAGGGAAAGCCTCTTTTTCTGAGGAGGAGAAAAATTCAACTGGAGCCACTCTCCTTAAAATCAGAAGGGCTTTCTTGGAATCGGGAAGCAGTTTAAACTCATTAATTGGGGAATGTGAGTCTCCAGGAAGATATGAAATCTTCAAAACAGCAGCTGAGGATGGTGAGGCTATACCTTGCATTACAGAGAATGTTATGTCCCTTAATGAGGAGAAGTGTAGTTTAGCAGCTGGTCATGCAGGCACAACATCTGAATACTTGTCGTCTTCTGAAGTGCCAGATATACAAGAACTGGATGGCTCGAGCAGAGAAGAAAATAACCAGAACATCCCTTCAGTCTGTGAGAATGCTCCTCGTGATCCAGCCACAAACCAAGTCCTTAAAAATGATCAGTCATCTCAGTTTGTTTCAGAACTAACGGTTCACTTGCTGTCTAAAACACAGTCGGAAGAGGATGAGATATTTAGGGCAGTTCAAGGGACACCAAAAGAAACGGTACCTTCTCAAAACAGTGAAAAATCAGAATCGGCCTATGCTACAGAGACGTCAGAATCTGTTCAGATGAAAGTAGCAGACCATATTCAACGGTTTAACATTCTTTCTTTAAATGATTGTACCCCAAGGCAAAATTTGATGCCGCCTCTTAAGTTTCAACGTACACCAGTTCGTCAGTCTGTGAGAAGAATAAATTCACTTTTGAAAACCAGATCTGAGCAGATAATGACACCTTTAAGCAATCTGCCAAAGTCCTTGAGTCATGAAAGTGGCCTGTCTGCCCTCTTGAAAAGCACCTCGAATACCCTTACCATTGCACAGGACAAATGTACTGATTCTGTTACTGGCACAGAGAACCTGCTAAGTTCACAATCAAAGCCATGTGCTCTTGACGATGTGACTAACCAAGTGTCAAATGATCCTTTCATGGCAAATAAAATCATTTCCAAGAAGATACTCTGCAGCCCTGAAAAGAGCTGCCTGAAGCATGCAGCTCTGAAAGAAAAAGGCCGTTACAGAGGCTCCCCAAGAAATCCTTTACCATTTGGAAAGCTGTTGCCTGCTACTAAACCTGTGAATTTTTAGGGTCTTTACCTCTGAATGGTGGTCTTTAATCGTCAGTATTCAAAACAACGGTGGTTCAAAAAATATTTATTGTAAGTACTGTAAATAGTAAATTTAAGTCTTAAACTTTTTTTATTCTTTTAAATTCTAATGAATTATATGGTAGTTTGTGTCTAAGAGAAATCTGAGTAGATGTTAAGAAATCATTTCAACACGGCTTCGGCTGCATCTGTTGGTGAAACTGAGCACATCTGAGTGTTGTAGGTGTGCCAGTTACTGAGCAGTTGTGTTTTTGAAGAAAAACAAGAGTGCAATAAACATTAGTAAGCCTAAGATGTTATAAAATGAGCATGCGTTATTATTTTAGGAAATCCAGGTATTTGTTAATGTTCTTTGGGAAGTTATTTATTTATATATATTTCAATTTTTTTTGCATTTTAAATTTAATTTTCATGCCGTTTTAAATGTCTTCATGGAAATAGTCTGTTTTTAAGAGAGGGAGAAATGAAGAATGTTGCATGTGTGAATTGGGATGGGTCTTTAGTAAGTGACTGTTCTTAACCAAGCCTGTGCGGTTATTTTGGCTGATGGTTAATTATAATGTTTAAAGTGAAACCATTTCTTGCTTAAACCTGTTTAAAAAAATAAATAAATAAAATAAAAGCATACTATGCGGTAGACATGTTGGGCAAGATATGTGCAATATAGTGTGTGATTGTCAGAGTAGGTGTTTAGTGGGGTTTGTCTTCCAGAAATGATTATTGCTTGTAGAGACACGCAAATGTGTGTTTACAGGTTTGTGCTCTGGAAAAATTTGATGGCATTTTCTGGACAAGACTCTTAAGATTACCTTGTAGTGCATTGCAGCCAGCCCAGAGTGTTAAGGGGGTGTTTTTTGTTTTTTTTTGTTCTGCTTTCCCTGAAATTAAGCTTTTTATCTTTTTTTATGTTTACAAAACCTGTAGGAATCCTGTAATGTTATGTTACCTGCATGTTTGCCAAGATAAACTTTGTTTTTATTGACAGAATGATAACAGGGTACATTTTTGGTTTATCTTGGTTTGCCCCGATTACCCATCCAGATTTCCTTTCTCTGATTTACAAGGTCATGGGCATTTCATCCTCCACCTCCTGTCACTTAAATCATCTCTTCCATCTGTGATTTCTTCATTTTTGCTTTTTCTCATTCTGTCAATTTGTCGCTATGCATTTTCAAGCAGTCACTCTATTCTTTATTTACCTGCTTGTCTCGTCTGTCTTAATACAAACCCCAAACTGTTCACCAGTGATCTGCTTTCTCAGTGAAACTCCTTGCATCGGTGCTTTGTGGTCCTGATGATTTTTGGCTTTGCCATTGTGTTCTGCCTCCATTAGCCCAGTCTCTCACACTTGTGTAGGTCAACGTAGATGGCATAGAGCTTCTGTCATTTACTGCCACAGTGGATCCTTGCCAAGTTCAAGCTGTGGACATCATCATGCAGATTTTGGAGGACTTGAACATTTTTAACGTTTAATCTTGATTTGAGCCTCTGGATTTCTGAAGGATATTCCACCTCCAGTGGCTCTTCGGAAGGATGGAGGTATGGCACGTGAATGGATTCCTTTACTAACGGCTGGGATTTGTGCAACACGTAAAACAGGTCTGCAGACTCATGATGGAATTGTCATGTTTATATGTGGCGAGTTTGTTTTTGTTGTTTGGTGTATGCTGTAAACTTAGTGACAACAGTTAAATGAACATTCACAATGGATGGTTTTTCTCAAATTATTTTTTTTTTTAATTTTACTGAATAACAAACCTTTTACTGAAACATTGTCCTCTTGTTTGTTTTTCTTTATAAATGTGAGTGTGTTAAATTACATGGGCCTTAGTTTAAATTGAAGACAACTCAAGGGAATGAGGGGGAGATGTGGATCTTCAGTTAAGAAACATGAATTGCACTGTGCTGTTTAAAGTATGCACTGATTTTTTCTGAAGGCATCTATTTAGCATTTGTGACTAAAATATTTTGTTTTGCATGTCTTGGAAAACTGGATAACTGACCCTGTGGATTACACAATAAGAATAATGTCCAATCCCTCCAGCACTCCTCCATGTATGTTTTTCAGTATCATTGGTTAATACTGACGTGTATTATGTCAAACTTGATTTTCATTATTCATAAAAGCTTGGGATGTAAACATTTTTATTGATCTTTACAAAACATGGGCAAGTAACCAATAAAAAAAAAAATTAACATTGCAGTATTTGTTTGAGCAACGTGTTGTGGAAGCTTCAAGTTTGCAAAAGTGAAAAATAATTGGACACGGGGACATTTAATGGATAATCAACCTGCAGGTATGGGACCCTGCTACCTCTTAAGGGATGACTTTGAAAGTAAAGACCAAAGCACATTCCAAAGGCATGATAGACAGAACAATAGGAATGTATAAGATAGAAAACAAGACCCCAGTGTTAAAATATTCCAGCAAGCTCTGATGGTGACATTACTATTGTGCAATCTTCCCAGACGATACCTCAAACAAGGTGCAAACAGGAGGGAAACTTGAGAGACGAGGCCAGCAGCCTCAGGATCTACACTGTTCAATTTCTGGGGCTGAAGTAAAGAAGCACCAATCGGCCATTGCAACAGTTCTTCATGACCGAGTCTACAGGCAAGGTTAGCACAACTGGCCTTACTCAAAAAAAATTAAAATCATGAAACTATTGTTTGTGCCAAAAAAAAAAAAAACCATGACAGTAAGCCATTAGTTATGTGGGAAGGGGTTTTTAAGTCGGATAAGTTGAAGTTGTGTAGTGCAAATGTCACACCTTATGACTACAAACTTCCCAATCGTCAGGGAAGTATGGGGGTGGCTGTGTTGTGCTGCAGGCCAGTTACCATGCGGTTACAATAGTAGAAGGAAGAATATTGGGGTGTTATAAGCTAATGTTGCACGACCACCCAAACAGGTCAACGTAGTAGTTGCAGAAGGATAGAAAAGTGGGTTTCCTGCAGTGACCCAGTGAAAGCTCTGAACTCCATCTCATTAGATAGTGTAGGATAGCGGCTCCACAGATCAAATTGAAAAGGACAGTTTTAAATAGCTAATCGGCGCACTTACTGCTTAAACAGGGCCGTGGTAGTGTGGCCGGAGCAGTTCCTGGGCACTTCTGTGATTGAAGGTGGGAGCTGCTAATCGCCACACCTGATCCATGTAGTAGATGCGCGAGGCAGATAGGGGAGTGAAAATGTGACAATGCGGGTTCTGCTCCATGATCCCATCTAGGCTTCTGGGGTAGCTCTCGAATCCGACACCGTTGGTGATGTCATTGAAGACCGCAACACCAAAGCAAGGGGATGGTGCAAAAAGTGCAGAATGCTTTTATTTAAAAACAAAACCAAAAACTGTCCAAATAAGTGCAGTGCATCACAAATCTTTAAATACTTTAAATAAATAATCCATTAACACGGGTGAACGGTGGAGGTTAAAATCCAATAAATAAATCCTTTTTAAAATGAGATTAAAACAATGCCTGGAAGCATTCTTGTCTTAAACCTCCAGTGCTTTCTTCTTTTTACTGGTGGCTCCACAGTCTCCCCCATATGGGAGTTGCCCTGCCAGCAAATACAGCTCCTTCCTATTCTGGTCTATGGTCTACGTAAGGCTCCAGCCGGACCGAGACTTGGGTTCCCTCCCAGCAGCTCAACATGCCCAAAGCTTCCTCAACTGCCACTCCTTTCAATGGCAAGTCATCTCCTCCGACGGTCACTCCAGCTCCTCAAAACTAAAACCCCTGACCCCCGTAATGTTGGTCCAACACTCCTCCAGGCCTCTCCTACCAGCAGCATTCAACCTTCAATGAGTGCTCTCACTCGCTCACACACCGGCTTTGTCCTTCCTGCTGCCTTCTTCGGTCTTAACCTCCATTCCCGTTCTTTCCTTTCCCCTCCATGACTCCCCTATCTGCCTTGTGTTTCTACTGTATATTATGGGGATGTGGATCAGGTGTGGCGATTAGCAGCTCCCAGCTTCAATCATGGATGCACCTGGAAACTGCTCCGGCCCCACTGCCACCCCCCCTGTTTAAGCTGCAAGTGTGGTGATTATCTATTAAAACTGGCCTTTTCAATTTGAGCTGTGGACCCGCTATACCACAGACAGTGGTGTGATATGAAAGTGGAGGTGTGGAAGTTTCATCTGACTGACCGGAAACGCCATTGTGTCGAAGGAGTGAGCCTCAACTACTGCTGGGGCAAACCCCTTTAACCCTCACAGACGTCAAACAGTTATTGCTGCTGAAGGTGGCTTTAGAAATGGAGATTAAATAGTTACACTGAGATTGTATTTCAGTAAGATTAAATGTGACATTTTATGTTAGGAAAAATAAACGAGTTGAAGGGCTTTAATATAGCATGGAGCACTTAATGTCAAGGGTTTATTTTAAAAGTGGAACAGCGGTTGTGGGTCTGGATACTTCTTCATTGTCCGTTTTTAAAATCCTCGCACGTCAGTAGAAGTCGTTACATTTGCTTGAGGGAGGATTTTGTTCTTTGTATGCCATTTTTTGTCAGGTCAGCTCACTGAATGCTCACAGTGTCCGTGTCTTGCCACAGGGGAGGGCACGTTAACTGTGGCTTTTATTGCATTTGTGAGTTGAATCCTGTGACGAATTTCTTTAGCAATGTCTTACTCTGATTGACTAGGAAAACTCTCGAAATGTTGCCACCATCTTACACCTTCTCTTGGTTTGTTCTGCCTAAGTAGGTGTTATGTGACAAATGTTGGGGAGTGGGAGACCAACAGTGTGACCCCAGGTGGTGAGCTGGTGCCACTTTCTCTTTCTGTGTTCTGTTTGTTTAGGATATAAAGAATATAGGATATATAGAGTCTGCTCGCTCCTCAAAAGGCCTACGTGAAGCTTAATGCCCGCCCTGTTTATTTCAGAAGACCCCTCTCACCTGTCAGTCATGACCACCTGGCTGTGTGTATTCCTATTGGCTAATCCATTCCTGTTGAATACTTTTGCCTGAGTGTAGTCCTTAAGGTCTTTGGTGCTGGTTTTCCTGCATTCAAACTGACGTCCACATGGCAGCAGTATGAGCTGGGAAACAGAAATTACAGAACACATTATGCTGTTTCGAAATGGGTTGGTGATACGCTGGAACTGCTCAAACTAGGAATGTCCACATGAATAAAGAGACCGACAGCGCAGTGCACGGGTCTGCACCAACAGGAGCCTCTGATGAAATGTCCATGACGGACATCCAAGGAGACTCCAAATTCCCACTTTTGCAATCAACCAATGATCTTGAGTGACAGTTGAGGACACCATCCTTAAACGAAAATCAAAAGTTGTGGTTGTTCATAGAAAATGTAATGATTGACTGTATGAGACAGAAGTATGTGATACACACACGCAATAAGTGTGTCAGGGCTCTGAACTATTAATATTTGTGTTTCAGTTTAAATATTTACTCTGTTCTAAATTGTTGTGATGCCCTGGCCAAACTGGGCCAACAGAGTGGTATTGTGGGCTGCAATATCCCACCAGCAACAGTTTATTTCTTAGAGAGCCCCAAAATCACACAAGGAATACCTCAGTGGGCTTTAACAGGCCCTGTGTTTCGACAGACCCTAACTCTTCCCCACATCCTTGAATCTCAAAAAAATAAACAAATGGAAGAAATTTTGAGAATCAGGTAGGTGGGTGTCAAAAACCACACACACACCAGAACACAAGTAATGATCTTTGCAGAGTTCCGTGGCCAGCTCAGAAATTCAATCCAACAGTCCAGACGAGTGTTCTTGCACAGAGCGCTCCTCACGGTGTCTCAATTTGGGGGCCGAAATGGAATCTTCATTTTGACCCCCCAAACTCCCCAACCTGCCCTTCTCTGACTCCACTACATTAGTGTTTCTTATAGCAGGTTTAATCTGAATGATATACAAATGAATAGTAAATACAGAAGTATACATTCCACACATGACTATCCTGTATGTTTGTATTTGTTTTCTTTATAAATGAAGGCCTAATGAGTAGTAATAATACAAGTAAAGGTGGTCCAGGGTATCGATGTGCTGTTACTCTTTGTTACTTGAAACAGCCAACAGTGTCACTTGTGATGTGTAATACAACAATACTGTTATTACTGCTTATAACGATAACAATAATATTAAATACTACTAACAATACTAAAATGAAAACTTACTACTGAACGTGCTTAGTAAACTGTGGTAAATCCTGGGTCAGAATGAAGCTGAATATTTGGATCTTCATAACATGTACATGTGCACTTATGGATTTATCTAAACTTCACCTTGTTCTTCCACTGACGGCAGGAAGGAGTTTACTAAATCAGTAAGCTTAGCTACCAATGAAATGAAGCAGCAGGCGAAGTTCCTCAGAGCTGATTTCTCTTTTTGGATGTCAGAGTTGCTCGCCTGGCGTAAGCCAGAGAGCCACCGATGTGTTGGTGACGTTTACAAACGCGCATTTAGAGCACGTGTAGACAAACGGTGTATAGAGGTCAAGTGTGGCACTAATGAACAATCCTAGACCAGGTGACATCAGGTGATATCTCTTAAATGCTCAACATCACAGACGGCTTTAGCAGAGTGACAGCTGCATTACTGGAAGTTGGACGAATTGAGATTTCTGAGCACAACTGCAAGTGCAGCCCAAGCTGCTGCTTCTTCATGCGTTTGTTTTTATTTGTTTTCTGTGCTCCTGACTGGTGTTGGCTTGATGCCACCTCTCTGCTCATTAATGGAAATGATCAGAACAGGTGACTGTCAACCCCGATAATTTGACAGTTCATGGAACAGCAGTAACCCCGTTAGGCAGGTCCTTCGATCGCGGGCCTCGCGTGCAGAGCCTGATGTGCTTTTAGGAAGGGCGGCTCTGCTCAGTTTTTCCCCTCTGATGGAGGTCCGTAGGGGGCCACATTCTTATTTTTGGTATTTGTCATTTGTAACCTTCACTTAGAAGGTGAGGACCACCAGTAAAGACTCTCATACCAAAAATATGATTATAATCGTGATCAGAAACCTCAAAATGGCATAAAACAGCGTTTCTCAACCTTTAAGTATTTGCGACCCGAGTTTTCATAACAGTTTTAATCGCCCCCCCCCCAACATTTTTTTGAAATGTAGATGTTTATTTTATCATACCTACTTAATTTTTATCGACATTTATCTAACTCTATTTATTGTTCTAGTATCAGAATGTAGTTTAAGTTAATTTGTTTTGGTTTCAACAGATGTTTTTTCAAATGTTTGATTCTTGTTTTCTTTTTTTCACATCTTCGCGCCCCCCTTTTTGTTACTTCGCGCCCCCTAGGGGGGCCCGCTCCACAGGTTGAGAACCACTGGCATTAAATTACATTCCACTGAAAATATTACTGATTTTAATTATTTTTTTTCTTGTAAGGTTTGTGATAAAGGAGTAACTTTGAGTCCTCATATCCCATTAGGGGGTGAATCCCTGGGGTCAGTCAGTGTGGCCTGCTGCACTCCCAAGTCCTTCACAGCATTTTTGCTGAAGACTCTTTTTGGTTTACTCTTCGTCATAAAGGTGTCACATAAATCGATGACAAAAAATTAGTTTTGTTTTTCAGGTCTAAAGCACCAAAAACAGAGGGGTGGGGGACCCCAAAAAGCATCAAGACATGTCCATGTATATCATGTGTGGGTGTTCTTATACCAGTGAGAGTTTCTGTGTGCCATTAGATGGTGCACTTCATTCAAGACACAGCAGAACAACAGAAACAGACGAGCATACAAGATGAGCGATGAGACGGCCATTGGTCAAGAGAGATGAAGACGTGGCCAGCATCAAAGCGGCAGAAGGGATAGCTAACCAAAGATGATTCAGAGAGTGTGTTTGAGCTGATAAAGCCTATGGGTGAGCACTTCACATGCCGCTGACTGTAGCCACACTAATCTCTCTGTTTGTGTCGCTTCACAGGGCTTCAAAGAAAATCGGAAGAAGCTCGAATCGGCCTCAGCCTGCTCGTTCTCCAGGTCTTAATGATCAGCCAACTTTTCAGTCCCTCTGTTCCTCTTCTCTAATGGCAGCTTCTTCTCCCCTACTTCAAGAGCATTTGGCTGCAGATGCTGGAAGGTCTGGTGACCACGCTAGGCTGCAAACATGGGACCGCCATGCTTGACGCCGCGATGTTCTTCAATGCACCTGCTTAGACTGTGGTTAAGATTAGTGGGGTATGGTGGGTTTGTGGTCTCATATAATGTGTGGGGTTACTTGTCAGGATTCTGGGACTTGTGTGTTTTTTTCACAGATTATTTTCTGGCTGTAGTATTGAGCTGCATATCATTTTAGGGTTTTTTTGACACCAAGGAATCTGCTAAAAAATTGTCAGTTGTTTTTCGATTCAATGCCTTGTTCTAAAATTCACTTCTGATTTGGGCCACCATTTCCTTTTTTGTTCAGCTCCACTACGTTATTAAGTTTTGCTCAGTAAGATGCAGGGCTTCAGAGGTCATGAGCCCTCACTAAACAGGATGAAAGGCTCGTTCTGGGCTCACTTCCTAGTCCGACTCCTCGGACTCCAAAACCCTCCTTGTGCTTTAATTTTGCCCATTTGTGTTTGATTCTTTACTGATTTTGAGCTCTGCAATCCTTTTTGACTTTGTTCTTGTCTTGTGGTTTTTGGCTTGGTATTTGGTGGGTTGTTGTCCTTCTGGTCCAGACCTTTGCTTTGCTTCTTGTATGTTTTCTCTCTACATCTATTCTTCAAGTTGTTCTCATTTTCCATTAGGCTTGGAGGAGAGTCATCTGACTCAAAGAGACAGACGGGCTCAGGTGGAGGTCATGAGTCTGCCACCGGACCCCCTCTTGCCTGCCCTCCCCTTTCCTCCTTTTATCTCCCCTGGCTTTGTGTCCTTCTTATATTGATTTTCCTAATGACGGCTATCCAATCAAAACGTTGAGCACTTTGAGCAGCCAGAAAAGCGCTATATAAGTGTAATTAATTATTGTTATTATTATTAACCTTCTTTCCATTTCAGCAAGGAAATGACAGCGTAGGAGAGTAAAATCAAAACTGTAGTCAACGGCCATCTTGGAGAAAGTAAACCTCTGGTGAGCCCACAGTCACAGTCCTGGGGCCTCGTTTATAAATGTTGTGTACTCCCGTTTCCACGCTCAAATCGCGATGTATAAAACCTAAACTTGGCTTAAAGCCACGCACATTTTCACGGTAGCTCAAACCCTGGCGTACACAAGTTCTCCGCTCGGCTTTGCAAACTGGTGGCACCCAACATCAAAGCAGTGCTTTTGTTCCAGTGTGGTTTCCGTTACTTTTTTAGATCCACATCCCTGACGCGGCTTTATCATATACACTGAAATTAACAGCATATTGTTTATTAGTTTAAGGCATCTGATTGTAATTAACCTGTAACAATATAACGGTCCACTGAATGACCAAACTATTCCAAATACCATAGCTGCTTTAGCGTTGTTCCTCCCACTGCACCATCTTCTTATTTCAGCTGCAACTGTTAGGGGTTGCCACAGCGGATCATCTTTTTCCATATTGCTCTCACTGCACCACTTGGAGTATTTATATCACTGTATCTGAGTGTGGAATCACAGCTCTACAGCAGCTGATTGGAAAGAGAATTATCGGTATACAGCATCAAGCACACGCTGCCTCAGCCATGCTGTCTATTTGAACTGCTCTCATACGGCAAATGCTTCAGAGCCTTTCCTGTACGGACCTCGCGGTTCAGATACAGTTTCATCCCAAGAGCTATAAACGCAATCAATCAGTCCATCAAGTGCTCCTTGTAGAACTGTTTGTACTTATAAGTACAATCACCTGACTGTAAACTTACGATACAGTTATACAGACTTTATAACAAGAGTATTTACATATGATGATGATATTTTTAAGATGAAATGCAGCAAAATATGTTTTACATTATACAGATAAAATGTTAGAATCATTTAAATAATCTATATTGTTACTCCCAAGCAGGCCGGGCGACTCAAGAAGTAAGAATCTCTCTTTGAGTTTTCATTAACTGCTGCCACCTGCTTTCAGAGGCTGCTGTCCATCAATGGTCCATCTCGTCTTGCCCTTCTTATGATGAATGGTGTTCCTCAGTTTGATTTCCTTGGCTCTGTGTTGCCCCCTTTCCCCAGCTCACTCCTGTCTGGTTAGAGAACGGTCAGAGGCCTTATCTGTGTGATGACAGGCAGAGAGCTGGAGTACGGCTCTACCACTGGGCCTTCTTCATTCACCCTGTGCTCGGGCAGGCAAGTCCTGCCTTTGCAACCCCCCGAGACCCTCATAGAGAACACATTATCTCGGTGAGGCACTGTGTTATCATCAAGATGGCTGACTTGTACCCCTAACTACATTCTACTACTTTATTATAACTTATACTGTTTTTAATAATTATTTCTTTGCTTGAATACATCACCGTTTGCTTTTTGAATCAGTTATTTTAGCTCTGGTGTAGCTGGATGTGCTTTTACGGTATTTCTTGCTCGCTTACACGCTATTACCAAACTAAAAATCCCAAACCATTCGACAATCATCCAAAATACAAACTCGTTTCCGAAACTGTAAAGACTGTTCCCTTATTGTGACACACAATTCGGATTTGTTTCATTCTACACACAAATACCTCCACGTGTCGCTGGCATCACTCTGTGCTTGTTTAGGAAGCACTGGCTTCAGTATCAGAGCTGAACACGTGTAGCACACAACTCCTCAGCACGAGCCAAACTTGTCCACACACCAATCACAGCCTTAGGATCAACAGATAAGTAAAAGGACCAACAGATATAGGGGGGGAGGTGATGAGGCCGAGGAAGAGCAAAGAGACAAATGGAGTCAAGTGAGATTCGTGCCACTCCGGCTGACCGTGTCCTTGTGCCTGGGGTGTCAATTGCAGAAGCTGCTCGAGGAGTGCAGCCAGATGTGAGCCACTTCTGTTGTATGAACCTTCATTTGTATTCTGCTGTAACCGTGGAGTTCTGCACATGTGTACTGTGGCCACTTGCTCTGTTGGACGCTGCGCTGTTTCCCCAAGTTACCATCTCTTCCCGTTTAAAATGGATGGTTTACTGTTAGCACTTGCAAAGTTTTGTTTTCCAGGAACTGAGAGACGACCACCTGGGTGAGGCCGAAGAGGTCTGCTGTATTATTGAAGAGCAAGAGAGGGGGATGATCAGGATGGTCACAGCCAACAATTCGATTCCCTTGCAGGAGATTCAACAGAAGGTTGGTGAGGACCAAGAAATGCTCAGAGGGACTGATGAAGTCGGCATTTCCACAATTGAGCGCATTCTTCAAAGAACAGGTTGACGATGAAACAGGCCCATCAAAGACCACTGCCTGGAATATGTACAGCCATGAAACCGTGTGAAGTGTTTGAGCGAATTGAAGTACTGTGCAGGAAACTGTATTTGTGGCCTCCATTTTTGTGTACCATAGCCGTGTGTTTCAGTGTGTGAAGAATCTTTGAAACGATGCAAGACGCACTCCTCATGAGACCCTCTTTGTTGAAGATGCAGGCTTCAGCTTCACTGCAAGGAGGAGGAGAAACATAACTGGCTGACAGGCCATTGTGAATGTCCCTGGCAAGCGAGGAAGGAATGTGACAATGTGTGCCATCATCAGCCACCGAGGGGTCCCTCACTGACAGGCCATCCTTGCACCATATGACACCATGCTTCTGCTGGTGGTCTCTGAGATCATTTATACCAACTTGACCAGAAGGTGCCAGCACAACCACAGCAGCCATGCCACGTTTTAATTTGGATCAATGTCAGCTTCCACAGGGCTGCTCTGGATTGTGACTGGCTCACCAACAACCTCAGATTCAGCCACATCTTTCCTAAACCCTATAGAGGAGTGTTTTTCAGCATGGCAGTGGAGGGTCTACGACCGAGACCACTACATTCATGTTGACATCCTGCTGGCCATGGAGGAAACTGTTTGGACATCCCAGTTCAGGCCTGCTGGGAGGTTTTATCCCCCAGTGCCTGGCCAGGGCTTGTATTACATGCGATGTCGACGAGATTCTCTGGTGTGATCCTGACTAGAGACAGGATGCTGCGGCTACAGAGAATATTCTTTATGTATTGTGTTGTACATTAAACATTTATTGGACATTTTCTACCGAGGTGGGCTGGCGCCCTACCCAGGGTTTGTTTCCTGACTTGTGCCCTGTGTTGGCTGGGATTGGCTCCAGCAGACCCCCATGACCCTTTAGTTAGGATATAGCGGGTTGGATAATGGCTGGTTGGCTGGACATTTTCTACGTTGGTTGTTTATATGGTGTCCATTGTGTCTGAGATTGGGGGTCACTGCAATGACCGGTTTTTACAGTAGTGCTCTGAATTGATCTTAGCATGGTGTAAGGATGTACTAAGGGCTTTTGTGTGATGTCTGAAGGCAAAGCTTAGTTGTCATATAAGATTACATGATGTTGGGTCGAGAGTTTAGTGATCAGTCCTAGGGGAGTTGAGTGTGCAGTTATGGAATTGTGTTTAGAGTTTTGGGTAATGGATCTTGATGTCAAGAAATGTGTCTAAGACACGGGTGTCGAACTCTGGGCAGGGAAGGCGACAGCGGCTGCAGGTTTTCATTCTAACCATCTTCTAAATTAGTGAGACGCTTTTTGGCTGCTCATTAACTTCTTTTGCCTTAATTTTAATTAACTTGATTCCGGCTTTTTTGTTGTTTTTTTTTTCCTTAATTAGCAGCCAAACAATAATGGCACACAAAATGAGCCGCTACATGACCAGCTATATCCTAACACAGGGTCTGCTGGAGCCAATCCCAGCGCGCAAGGCAGGAATGAATCCGGGCAGGGTGCCAGCCCACCGCAGTGACATCACACAATATCTGAAAATAAAGAAAGGTGAAAATCTTAGTAAGGTTGATCTGTCAGGTCACCAAACATTTTGACATTGGTGTTCTTAGAAAAAACAGAAAAATCAACAGTTTTGGAAATGTGTGCTGTGGCAGAATGGGAGCAGCAACAAGCCATGGAATTAAATAACGGGATTAATTAACAGCAAGAATCAGCTAATCATTAAGAAAGTGGTTGGAGTGAAATTGCTTAGAATTTAAAGCCCCAATTTAGCTGGTCATCTGTTGGCTTGTTTCATGTCTCATTTCTTTTTGGCGATCATTCATTGAAGAAAAGAATCAATTCAGAGCACTGAATCCTTAAAAACAGGAATATTAAAATGAAAGGAAGTTAATTAGCAGTGAAAACTGGTCACTGATTAGGAATAGGGTTAGGCCAGGTTTATACTTCACGCAACACGATGCATGCTCTAGCGGACACTTCTGCTATGCAAGCGTTTTACTGTTTATACTTACGTGCGTACTTTACGTAAATCTGGAGGAATCTACCAGGTGGCAGTGCTAGATATCATCACGGTGAGAACAGGTTCGGCTTCTCTGTGTTGTGAATTGCCTGGAACAGCCATTAAATTCCGAACGTGGCTGAGATAATAAAACTGACTAAAAAAAAAAAAAAAAACAAAGCTAACCTTTAGAAGTATCATAAATTACACCAGCTGTTACAGACTGAAATCAAATGTATGTTTTTATTCTAAAATAGTAAGACTAAGAGCAGTTTACTTCTCAAAACGAAGTGGTGCAGGATCGAACTCGCAACCTTTTAATTCCCAGTCGGCAGCTGACTCTATTGCGCCATGGAGACAGTTATAATAAATGGGTGTCAATGTCACATGTTAAGGTGGCTTTTTGTTTCTGCAGTTATATTTTTGAATAAAAGCGCAATTGTTTTGTTAGATTTATAGCTTTTGTGAAAGTATTTGTTTGATACTTCAGGCTTCATACATTATATAGTTTATGCCTACATTTTGTCATCTACTAGTAGAATATAAAAAACGTTTCTGTTTTAACAATGTGTTTACACAGATTACTGTAGAAACGGAACAGACATGAAATGCGTGTGTTCCAAATAACGATCTATTATTTCCACTCTAAAACTCTACTTCACTCCCAGAAAATCAATCAAGGCATGAGCTGAGAGAAGTTTGTGCACGTTCTAAATTGGTGGGGGGATGGAATAGCCGGCTGCTTGCAGCCTGATTTTTATCAGCACATTTAGATGACAAAAGACGCTGGTGGAGAGCTGTGAACGATTTTAAGAAGCGATTTAAGGTGGGACGGATTTACGAGTTTTTTCGTAGGCTTTGGTAATTCAAGTGTTAATGCATTTCATCATGAAAGTGATATCAAGTATAAATCTAAGGATTCTGAATGTGCAGAGAGTTGGAATATCATACGTTTAATGTGTTTTGTGTGGTGATCTATTGCTGTTTGCCGCTGCTGTCAGGTCAGGAGGAAGCCCCAGAAAAAAAAGATGGCACAGAAGACGGTATGTGAGACTTTTAAAATGTGTCGTGTCATTACAATCGGGAATATACGGCGCTTGAATATAAAAGCACCACTAATGCATCTGTATGTCAGCATTTTGCTTCATCACCTCGAACCATTCATCAAACATCGAAGCGCGCACATCGATCCTGTAGGATCCGCATAGAGGCTTTCTGTCACATGTAGATAGTAAACAGAGACGCTGACGTCATATTCCAATTTTTATCACACTGTGCCCCCCGACTTTTTGCTGGTACTGCAACTCGTGAACGCGTTGCGTTAATTTCTGAGGACCTGCTCAGAGGACACGTCAAATGAACACTGGAAACACGTGGCAGCCATGATGCGGGCGCATACGTGTTCTGAGCGTGAAGTATAAACGAGCCCTTAGAATGAAAACCTGCAGCCACAGCGGCCCTCCAGGCCCAGAGGTCAACACCCCTGCTAAGCCATCGAGAAAAGCCGTAACGTCCTGAGCCATTCACCATCTTGCAGGTGCCATTGCCTCTCCTGACCACTAGATGTCCCCAAAGGGCACATGGCGTCTCAAGTCTCCGACGGTGCTGCTTGCTGTGATTCCGTTTGTAAAATTGCACATGAATGCCGCAGTGACTTCAACCTTTGGAAACTTGCTGTGTTTTGTGTATTAAACATGCAGAGCAGAGTGTTTGAGCGTCCGCCCCTGTGAGCCCAGCGGGGTGAGGATTGGAGTGGCGTCTTGAAGGTTGTAGCCGAGAAGAGCGGACTTGGAGAGACTCAAAGCAGCGCCAGGTCCCCATGACGGGACACTTTATTTATTTATTTATTAAGCTTCAAAGTCCTGGTGACTGTCTTGGGCAAATAGAGTACAGGAAGTGGCCATTGAGAATCAGCAACCTACTTATCCCAAGGAGGCAAACCCCCGAGAAGAGACCTGGTGGGGTAAGGGAGGAGGAGGAGGTCGGAAGTGCTGTGAGAGACAGAGGCTCGTGCCCAGCTCGGACACAGTCTTCATGTTAGTGGGGGGTTCTGTTGCATGTTTGGAATGAAAGTGGTGTCCCACATAGAGACGGACCAATGAACTGAAGAGACGCCATCGACACCGTGGCCGGCTCAGTGCAGACGTGATCAGAGGTAATTCTGGTGCCTTATACTGATTTGGTCAGGCAGAAAAGACAAGGGAGCTGGCATCCAAGCCTGGTGGAGCATTGGACTTAGAGGAGTCTGACTGCATATGGCCTAAGCTGAGGAGATCCATGGCAGCTAGGAGACATGGGACCTCCAGGCGAGCTGTGACTTTGACCCTTTGAGCCAGTTAACATCCCCCAAACCCCCCCCCTTTAACCATAGGCAGAGCCTGCATTCCATTTGAAGTAGGAAGATGGAATTTTCAACTGGAGGGACCCCTTTAAGTTGGATTTTCAACTTGGGAACTCGGGTTGATCTGTCAAGTCTGAGTTTGTCTGACTTTAAGTCATGATGTCAATCCAAAATGGTGACGTACACCTCAGACTTTAGAGAAAACTGTTGTATTATACTGTTTAGTAGCACTTTAGTCTATTTGTATACTATTTGTATATTATGTACCTGTGGACATGTCGCTATGCTTTTTGGATACACAAAACACTGAGTAATGTGTTATCAGCTGCTGTGGAGTCCTGGGGACCACCTGTCGGCCCAACCCAACTCAGGCAGGCAGAGACAGCGGTTCCATCCAATAAAAGACTTTGTATTTTGTGACATGTTCTCCAGACCCAGAGTGGTCTCCAAGGACTGATACAGTGAGCCCAGTAAACACTGTCCCTTTCTCCCAGACTCTTGCTGCCTCCTTCCCCCCTCCTCCTGACTCAGGCTCCCAGAGTAATGGCAGCCTGCTGCTTTTATTCAGGTACCTGGGATTGGTTCTGGTGTTGCATCCTCGTGACCTGGGAACATTTCCGGGGAAGGCAGGAGCCCTAAAAGGGCTCAACAATCCCTGGCTGCACCCCCTGGCTGCACCCCTAGAACCCAACAGGGCTGTCCCGACGAATACCAACTCCCATACAGCCCTGTGGCAATCCATTTAGCGGTTTGGGGGAGGCGCTGTTCTCCATAAGCTACCTCCCCCTTTCCAATTTGGGAGACGTCCTGGCCTGACAAGAATCCCGGCCACCTCTTACACTGCTTTATATCCTTGTGCAGCCAGCACAACAGAGGTTTTCCATACTGGCCTTCTGAATGTTTTACCGGAACACAGGCAGCTCCAGCTGTGGTGTCATTCCCAGATCCGACTTTGGAGGTAATTGTAACACAGCATAAGCAGGCAATGTCAAGTCAATTTATTTATATAGCACATTTAAAACAACATAGTAATGCTGCGGCCAAAGTGCTTTACAATAATAGAATAAAAGAAAAAAAACCAAAAACAATAAAACAAATAGTAATAAAATATTTGAACATAAAATAAGATAGATAATAAATTGAAATAATGTTATATGATCACAAAGAGGAAACCATCAGTATTACTAAAGGTCACTGAATGCAAGTGAAAAGAAGTGAGTTTTTAATCTCGTTTTGAACAGTTCAATTGTAGACGACTCCTTTATATGATGAGGTAAAGAGTTCCATAGGTGAGGGGCAATTGTGAAACCTCACAATTTTGAGCGTTGAGGTCACATTTCCTGTCTAGTGTGAGTCCAGTGGCCGATACTCTTTATTGGATTTGAATATGGGGGCCAGAAGTGGAGTTTTGGAGTAGTTTTAGCCTCCTTATGGGCTTGAACTCTCATTTTAGTTGCTTCTTCTCCTCATGATTAGTTGCTCCGAGTGTGTTTCACCACCTCGATCTGTCAGTATGGGTGGCTAAACCTCTGTAGCTCCAATTTACACCTTCGTGTGCACCACCAACCATCATTTTAATAAAACTTATTTGGAATTAAGAAGAAAGGCAAAGAGAGATTTAGGAAATACTGAGCTGAACTACAGGATGATGTGTGACAAGTAAAAAATCAAAATGGTTTTCTTGTAAAGCTTTTACCCCCATTTCAGGTTTGGTCTTCCTCTCCTGGCTGTTGTATGCTTCCTTGCCTGAAGCCCCTTTATGTCCCCCTTCACACAGTCCATCCACTTTCTCTTTGGTTGTCCTCTTCCCCACCATATCCACGACTGTTCTCCCCACACTCTTCTCATTTCATGTCCTCACCACTTTAGTGCTTGTTGATACTTCACGCTCAGAACTTGTACGCGCCCGCATCATGGCTGTCATGCGTTCCCAGCATTCATTTCACGCGTCTCTGAGCAGGTTCTCAGAAATTAATGCGACACGTTCACAAGTTGCAGTACCAGCAAAATTTCGGGGGGCACAGTGTGCTAAAAGTCAGAATTTGACGTCAGAGTCTCTGTTTACTATCTGCATGTGACAGAAAGTCACTATGCGGATCCTACGAGATCGGTGTGCGTGCTTCAATGTTTGATGAATGGTTCGATGTGGTGAAGCAAAATGCTGACATACAGATATATTCTAGCGTCGCATATTCACCATCGTAATGACATGTGATTGTATTCACCTTGTGATGAGCTGATGTCCTGTTTAGAGATTATTTCTGCCTCGTGCCTAATGTTTGCTGGAATGGACACATCCCTGGATTGATGGATTAAATTATTAAACGTCCTTTTCAGAGATATTGCAGTAAGGTGTCATTGGAATTTAATGGGTGTTTCAGGCAATTCACAACACAGAGAAGCCGAACGTGTTCTCACCGTGATGATATCTCGCACTGCCACCCGGTGGATTCCTCCAGATTTACGTAAAGTACGCACGTAAGTATAAACAGTAAAACGCTTGCGTAGCAGGAGTGTCCGCTGCAGCATGCGTTGCAAGAAGTATAAACCCGGCCTTAGCCTTCTCTCCTTTATTTTCTTAAAGAAATCCCCATCCTTAACTGTACCTGTGAGTCTCTCCTTCCTGATCTTACCAAGTGTTGTCATTCCAATCATCAATATCCTCATTTCTGTAGCTTGCCATTTCCTGTCCTGCACCTTTGTAACCGTCCAGGTTTCTGGTCCACACAGCCATGCCGCTCTGACCTTTATACCCCTCATGTCTGCTCAAATTCTTCAATCATGTAACATTCCTGCTCCCTTTTTCCAGTTTATTCCAACCTGATTCTACAATTTGTTTCTAGATCCAGCACTCCTTCCTCTGTTATGATGGAATTGAGATGTTTGGACTTAAGGGCAGCACGGTGGCGCAGTAAGGAGACATAGGTTTGCATGTTCTCCCCATGTCTGTCATGTCACGGGTTTCCTCCCACAATCCAAAGACATCCAGGTTAGGTGCATTGGCGATCCTAAATTGTCCCTAGTGTGTGCTTGGTGTGTGAGTGTGTGTGTGGGCCCTGTGGTGGGCTGGCGTCCTGCCCGGAGTTTGTTCCTGCCTTGCGCCCTGTGCTTGCTGGGATTGGCTCCAGCAGACCCCCGTGACCCTGTGTTAGGATATAGCGGGTTGGACAATGACTGACTGACTGACTGACTGAACTTTTTCAGCCTTTCTCCCTGGAGGTTAATTTCCTGTCCCTTAAATCTTAGATGTGCCGTCTGTTTCCTGCTGATCTTCAGGTCTCTGTCCTCCATTACATTTATCCACAATATTCTTAGTGGTGCCACAAGGCAAGATACCTTTATTGTCACCGGACAATACAATGAAATATCATTTGGAGCAAGGTATATAAGAGTAGACATTAAACTACAAGAAGCACACATTTAAAAGTAAACATTAAACTATGAGACGTTCAGCTACTGTTAACAGTTCGTATATACACAAAGTAAAAGTCAATAAAGGTAAACATGTAAGCATAAACAAAGAAATAAATAATGAAGTAAGTCACAGTGACGATTACATGGTCATGAGTTCCACATGGGTCATGTTCAAGCGTCTGACTGTGTGTCCTTGATCTAATCAGTCGTGGGGTCTGTTATAGGACTTGGCAGTGATCGCTGTGCATTTAACAGGCTGATTGCTTTGGGGTCAAAGTTCAGGTTGGCAGTGCGGCCATGCAGGGCTCTGATGTCATCTGCCAGTGGGCAGAGGAGTAAAAATGCTATGGCTGGGGTGGGCTGGATCTCTACTTTGATGATACACTGGAGGGTCTTTCTGCTCTCAGAGGTACAGCCAGAGTACCACGCTGTAATGCAGTACGTGATGACGACTCTGTGGTGCACCTTTACTTAACCAGCAGCTGTTGTGGGAGTTGTGCTCTTTTCAGGCTCCTCAAAGTGAGGCCTCTGAAGACCTTTCTTGGCCATTGTTGTTGTGTTTGTTGTCCATAACAGGTCCTGGCCAATGTGGACTCCCAAGAATCTCAGACTTGGGACTGTCTCCACTCTCTCTCCTTTAAATGCTTATGGGATGGTGACCGCTGTAGTTCAGTCTCCTGAAGTCCAGAATCAGTCCCTTTGGTTTTGCTCTGACTCAAGCTCTCCAGATCAAGGTTATTATAGTTAACGAAAACTAAAATCAAAACTGAAACTATTATTACAAAAACATTTTCGTAAACTGAAATAAAACAATTAACAAAACCGAAATGAAAAACTAAAACTAGATGAAACTATTAAAATAGCTGGAAAGACTAACTGAAATAAAATAATAATTTACTAAAATAATTTTAGTTTTCGTTTTTGAATGAATATTCTTGCTGTTAGTCTTTACCCTTGTAAGTTTTAACTCTAAAACAGAAAGTCATCCAGCACGAGCCGCCCGCACATATTCATCCAGTGAACGGCAGCTGGTGATGGAGGGTGGCTGGTCATACAGCATTTGTGGTGACAGAGCGAGCTAAATACGGACGTAAAGCGTGTGAAATAGAAAGTGATTTACGTTCTACCTTACGGACAGAAAAATCACAAGTGAGTCACTTTTCAGTTTATTTCTCAGGTGACTGGTTTGTGTTGACAGCAATTCACGTGCCACTTCGCACAGGAGAAATCAGTTTTACTTTCTCGTGTACAAAGTACAGAGAAAGTATAGTAATCATGAAAAAATGTGACCTCAATATTTTTATGAATCTTGACATTATAGACCTCCCAGAGTCCAAAAATACCGTGTTTTGGAATTATGTCTGTGTGTGTGTGTGTGTGTGTGTGTATAAACACAATATCTTAAAAACGCAGCAAGATAGATGGGTGAAATTCGGCATGTGGTTGTTGCACCACAATTGTAGATCTGTATTAACTTTTGGGCCAAATTCATCACCCGGAAGTGGTACTTTACCTGAACACATGCTCAATGTTTTTTTATTCATGCAGCTACAGAGTCCGATTTATTCAACTTTACTTTTATAATAATTGTTCATTGTTAATATATTATTAATTTAATTTGTTGTTGATGGTTCTTTAATGTACATTACATAATATAAAAATATAATCATTGTCTTGCGGTTTACTCCTCAAATATCCATCCCCATATCCGAGTATACGAGAAAGTCGAGGGGAGAACACTCCCGATTTTTGAAAATAAAATGGCACTGATCGAGAGACTAACAAGGTCATCATACAAGATCAGCATACTGTTACTGACCAATCACTTTTATTTTAAAAACATCGTTTAACAACAAAGCGATACAAACAAAGGTAGGTAGGCGAAGTTGTTTTTCGTGATGAAAAACTAAACATACTAATGGGTTTTTGTATTTATTCTGTATTTCTTAATTTATCTTTTTTAGTTCATATTCACAACTCAAAATACTTGATATTGTGAAAGTAATCCATTAGCAGAATTATATTTTAAAATATTTGTCTCCATTTTTTCAATGTTTTTTGCCCTTCACACTGCCCTGTCACACCTGGAGCAGAGGGACAGCTATGTGATGATGCTGCTCATCGACTACAGCTCTGCCTTCAACATCATCCCCCCCAGCAAAGTGGCTATCAAACTAAACAACTTGGGTCTCAACTCACACCTGTGCAACTGGATTTTGGATTTTCTCACTAACACCGGAAGCTGTGCAGTTTACTTGCGACTTTACGCTGTAGGAAGATAAGTAAACAAATCAAGGTAAATAACATTCAATCTGACTTTTATATAAGTAACATATAAATGTTTCTTATGTACAGACCATCACAAAGCATAATCACAAACAGGACTTTGCGCAATACGTTGGTGAGCTCTATAAGCCGTGCTGCTTTGTTGGAGGACAGGTGTGGGGCAGACTGTTTGGCAGGATGATGCCTGACCTCTTGCTGCATCCAAACGGTGCCATCTTATGCCTTTACGCCTGGTGCAGCTGCGTTGTTCTTATATGTGAGTGGGCGTTTCTTGTTTGTTAGGGGTTTTGGGCTTTTGTTCTCTTTCTCCGATGTAGAACCCTCAACCTCATCCGAGTTCACCTCAGTTATAGCACATCTTTATTTGAAAACTAACAGTGTCAGATCAGCGCGAGCGCAAACGCGATGGAGAGAATAAAACTGAATTAAAAAAAAGGTTAACCTTGATAAGTACCGTACATTTACACCGGCTGTTACAGACTCAAATCAAATGTATGTTTTTATTGTATAATAGTAAGAATAAGAGCAGCTCACTACTGAAAATATTTATTTTGAGTCATGGGAAGGCTCGAACTGGCCACCTTTTGAATGGGAGTCAGCAGTTCTTACCGCTGTACTACCACAGAAGTTGCGACAATAAGCCACACTAACCCGATTTTCTTTTTCTTTCGTTATAGTCTTGAATAAAAGCTGACTTGTTCTGTTCTATTTGTACCTTTTGTGAAAGTGCTTATTTGATATTTGGACTTCAGTTCACTTCAGACACATTATACACTTCATGTCAAAATTTTGTCATTCGTACTAAAACATGGGAAAAGTTTGTCTTTTAGGTATGTGTTCAACATTTCTTTCCATTTCCTGTCATCCTACACTACATAGATCTTTGTAGACACGGAACACACATGAAATGCATGTGTTCCAAATAACAATATATTTTTTAGCCTATACAGCGCTAGGTACTACCTCACTCCCTGATAAACAAGACTTGAGCTGGGAGAGGTTTTTGCACTTTCTGTGGTGGTGGGAGGATGGGGTAGCAGGCTGCTTGGGATTATGGACACGTTTATAAGACAAAAGATGCTGACAGACAGATTTAAGGTGGGCTGGGTTTAAGAGTTTTTTTCGTAAGCTTTGGTCATTCTAGTGTTAAATAGTTACTCAGACTATGCCTTTTGCTCAAGTCCCCATTTGCTCTTTTTCTGTGTGATTTATGTAAGATCTTTTCCTCCTCCAGTGCCACTACTCCATTTGTAATCTTGAATTGATTCTCTTATATTCCTTCTGTCTTTTTCCATTCGTGTTCTTTCTCATCTCCTCTTTGTGTCCTTTTTGGCCTTCATTTGTATCTCTTCATTCCTCTCCACGTCTCCTTATCTGATGGGAGTTCCTCCTTATTGACTTTCCCAGTAGTTCAATTCCCACTATATACAAACCTCTGCTGTTCTGTTCCCTCCCTTCATTCCTAGACATCTTTGTCTTTACTTTCTCCATAAGGTTTTCCTTAAACTGCTTTCTAAGTTCTTTTTGTATGGTTCACCACCATTTAATCTTTGGTGTTACCTGCAGTGGTCTTCCTTTTCTACTCCATTTGACCCAGTCTCCCAGTGGTCTTTTGGAGGTCCCTCGTTATCTGGCTGGCTGTCTCCAGGTAACTCTGGTTTTCTGTTACTTTCCAGAAGTGCTTATGATAAGCTTCTGCGCAAGTGCAGCCTGGTGTTGCATCCGACATAACTTGGATGAGGTGACATTTGATGGCTCTGAATTGTGATGTCATCTGTTAGGTCAGCAGTCAGCCCTCCACCTTGTCCCCTAGTGGTCTGGTGGATGAGCTCCGATTGTGGCGTGCAGGGGGACGAGAGCCACTGGCTGCTTTAAACACTTGAGAGACAGGGAAACGCAGAGCGTGTGGACACAACACTTAGCAGGACTTCAAGTCCATTTGTGAATTGCGCCATTCGCACGTTTTCTGCTACTTCACCTTTTATTTCTTTCATGTTCAACCAGAATCAGTTTTGACAGCAGAATTCATCATTTAACACCCGGGGTCAACCACTGACATACTGGAAATGACATACCTTTAATGACACAGTAGCATTTTACTAGGACGTGTACTGGACAGTCTTTGGTTAGTGGGGCACGAAGAGGGGGGCTCCGATCTCCACTTAAAATTAAATGATTAGCTTGAGTGTCACCAGCAGCTTTGTGCTCATTTTCTGATTTTTCTTCCATTTTGAAATTTCATTTTAGCTGCAGAGGTGCCCATTGTCACCTGCGTTTAGCCCTGTGCTTTTCAGATGTGTCACCTGCCAATCAATTCCCATCTGTGAGCGTAAACCTTTTTTTGTTCTCCTGTAGCCCAGTGGCCAACACAGATGGCCATCATTGTTTTGGAGGTCTTTAAATCACAGTTCAGGGTTTTGCAGTAGACTGGAGATGGCACTTATTGTTTGAGAAGGGGGCATAGCTGGTACAGAGCATGCATGGATTGCTCAGGGTGTGGGGATAGTGGGCTTTAGGAGAAGCCCCTGGGCCTCTTAAATGGACAACTCACCCATTACTCTTTTGGTTTTGTTTGGGAGCTCCTGAACTCCCATTTTCTGCCCTCTTTTTCCTTGTGCTACTAATGGGAGTGATTGTTTGAACATACAGTGCCCTCCATGATGTTGGGGACAAAGACACCTTTTTACCTTGATTTCCCACACTGCTTCACAGTTTAAAATTACAATTTGAACATTTCAGCCATGACTAAATTGCACATTGCAGAGTTTTATTAAAGGGGACTTGCAGATATTTCAGGGCCCTGTAATGTTTGTCTGTTAAAGCTGTTGTCATATTTAGGACTTTATTATATGTCCCTTGCATGCAATGACTGCTTAAAGTCAGCGATTCACAGACATCAGCAGGTCCTGTGGAACTTCTATAGTGATTCTCTGCCAAGCCTCTCATGCAGCCATCTTCAGCTGCTGCTTGTTTTGGGGGCTTGTCCTACTCAATTGCATTTAAATTGGGTGACTGGTTCGGCCATTGAAGAATTTTCCATTTTTTAGCTTTGACAAACTCCTGTGTTACTTCAGCAATCAGTTTGGATCATTATCCTGTAGGATGAAGCGACATCCAGTCAGTTTGGAGAAATTTACTAGAACTGGCGCAGATCAGACGTTTCTATACACTTCAGAATTCACTGTGCCACTGTTGTCAGCAATGAAGAGAAGTTTGCCAAGCCATAACACCCCAGCACCATGTTTAACAGATGTGGTGGTCTGCTTTGGATCTTGGACAGTTACTTTTTGTCTCCACACTTTGTTCTTACCATTGTTGAGAATTCTGATCAAGGATCAATGTGCTGCATTATTAGTTTTTGTGTTCTTAGCTATGAAAAGTCTAGGCCTGAAACAACTTTAAAAGGACACCATTTATGTTGTTAGCGAGGCCTCTTGCCTGCCTGTCCTTCTTACTTGCCTTGTTTTGAGTTTCTGTGAGTCGAGGTCATTATGTGCTCTCTGAGGAAGCAAGCAGGCAAACTTTGTTTTGAAAAATGCAGGAGCGGAACTTTTTTTACTGATAGAAGACCAAACAAACTGCGTGCAAGGCTTTCTGCCTGTGTGAGTAAAGGGCGAGCTCTTCAGCTAGCGTATAAAACATACAGGGTGGTCCAGATCTAATTATGCAGATCCAGATCGTCTGGATGACTTTGATTTATGTCATCAGTTTGCACACTTCCCGATGGTCCTGGATTTTTCTTCTATGTAATAAACTTAATAAGTTATAGCGTAATGAAAATTGCATAATTAGATCTGGACCATCCTATATAAGCAAATAAATGTCATTTAGAAGCATTAGAGCTCATCAATACCTTAGGCAATAAAATTAAAACACAATGTATTATGATATTAGTTAGTTTGAGCACTATATGGGCTTAAGAGTTGATTGTCGAAAGTTAGAGATTTTTTCCAGAACATGTGTTGTGACGTAAGCAGTTGCTTGGCCTCTGTCAGACCACTGGGCAGCTGCGTGCCATGACTTAACAGTGCTGCTGTCTGCGTTCATTGGCTTTTATATTAGCACACACGTATCTGTTTTACATTAGCATTTAAGTTTATATAGCAGTGTTTCTTTATACAGCTTAGTGATGATAATAATAAGATATAGTAGCACATTTAAGTGTGTTTAAAGAATCAATTGTTAAAGGCTTGTCTTTTTCCTTCTCTCAAGTGTGAAGCACTGTGTCATGTCAAGGTTGTTCGCAGCTTGGTCCTTATCGGTGAAGCTGTGTGCTGCCACTCACTGGCACAGTCGCCTATTATGTTAGCCTTAGCCTTACAGGATGCTAGGGCAACAAGTAATCATTTATTGAATTATTAATGAGGCAGTCCAGTTTTCATACATGGGCACTTCTGATCTCAGCTTAATTGTTAAGAATTGAATATTTTAGAATTGATTAACTGAAAGGCCACCGATCTTAACAGCTTAGGATTAGGCCATGAGAATGAAGGGAGGGGGTAATCAGATGATGCTTATTGCCAGATGGCAAATATGTCCTGCCAGCAAAAATATTGTTATGAGAAGATTTATCGGGAAGAAGACTATTATGGGGATGTCTTCAGGGGCAAGAATATTGTTATGAGAAGGTCTGGAACATCGGGTGATTGTTATGGGCAGCGGCGCTGAGTGGGGAAAACATCATGGAACCTCAATACAGTAGATGTTGGAAAACACTTCTGGAAGGGGAGCATTTGGAGATAAGAATTATAATAGATTTGGGGCTCTCTGGACACTCGGGGCTCACTTCATGAACTGAGACAGGCTTTATGTGCAATTGTTTTCTATGCTGTGCTATAAAGTCTTAAATTCTGACTGCCTTTCTGAAGACTCTGCTTGATTTTCTGAGATTTCTCCACAACAGAATCACTCTGATCAGGTTCATCTTTATCTTGTCTGTCCACAAGACCTTTTTCCAGAATTCTGTGGACTCGATAGCCGTGGGAGGCTGAGTTTCGTATTAAAGCATTTAACCAATCACATTTCAGCCATAATTTGTTGCCAAGCAGAGAGGCTTTCACAATCTGTTGTGGAGGCACTCTAACACAGAATAAATGTCGATTAACCTGTTGCTTCAACCAATCAGATTTTGAGTTGGTGTCAGTAGGGCCCTCTAGCAGGCGTACGGCAACGTCACCATATTCAGACCCATTAATTGGATAGAAGCCCATATGAGGAACTCTCTGAGGCCATTGAACGCACCACAAACACTCCGAGCAAAAGATCGTCGCATGCACTACGGCCAACTCCATGGCAGGATTCTGGACAATATTATTTGCCAGACACAGACCAGATTTCAAGACCACGAAAACCTGATGTTTGTCACGCTCCTCGAGCCCCAGAAGTTTCGGGAATACAAGAAAAATTTCACGCATGCAGCCTTCTCCACTTTAACACAAGAGCCACGGAGCGCTTTTTGATCTGTCTCGGCTAAAAACAAAACTGACTGGAATGTATGCCATGGATGATTTTGCAGGAAAATCTCCCACTGATCTCCTTGACTTCCTTCATCAGAAAAATCTGAATGAGAGCATGGGGCAGCTGTTCACATTGGTATATTTGGCGGTGAGCATTCCTGTGTACACTGCTTCTGTCGAGCGGACATTTTCAGCCATAAAGCGAATTGAAACTTACAGTATGTCAAAAATACCATTGGGCGGGTTTGCTTTTCAGCATTAGCTTCGATGGCGATAGAAAGGGATGTTTTGATGGAACTGAAGCGCACGGATAATCCGTACGACAGAGTAATTGAACTGTTTTTGAGGAAAGAGAGGACGATGGATTTTATTAACAAACAATCCAAATTTTTGTCGAGTAAAATGTTGCTATTTTCCTAAATAATATTGCAGGTTTATGAGTTATTATTGATATTTTTTATGTGTGTCACAGCTGTGGCTGCAGCAGAAAGGAACTTGTTCACCCCTGGTTTGTCTATTCAATAAAGGCACTTATTGTGGCTACAGGAGTTATCTTTTATATGTATACTGTATGTGTATATATATATAAACAAACACACACACACCCCGATCTACATACTGTCAAATAAACGAACCACACGCCATGGCGCAACATGAGAGGCTTCGCCTCTAGTGCTGACGTCCGAGGTTTGATTCCCGAGAGGGGGTGCAGTGAGTGTGTACGCCTGATGAGCCCAGAATTAGGGCGAAACACATGCCACGTACTGTTTGCATTATTTGACAGTAAAACTATTTCAATATACCTGTATTCAATATATATATATCAGTGCTTCCCGATTCATTTTACCCTTGCACCCCCTTGGTTTGAGACAAAGTATGAAAAAATATGAGGTTAACGCAGAAAAACAGATCACCAATTGAAGCTTTACGAATAATGGATACTTTATTCGCCATCAATAATTGTTTTGGTAAAGCCATACTCAGTGTAATCCTCCTTCCATTTTATAATTTTTCCGCGACTAGCCATGATTAAATGAATGGTAAAAAAGTAAGAGCGAAGCGAGGGTCACTTATTCAGGCAGGCAGGCGACAGCTCAATAGCTCGAAATTGGATATAAGTAGGTTCTATTTAGTCACCAGAAATATCTTTGGTAGGAATGGAAATTGAATTTAGTCTTTAAATTTCTATGGTGAAGAAAAATTTATGCAATGATGACTAAATTTAACTTACATTTCTACTAAACATATTTCTGTCGACTAAATAAAAATTACTTATATTTAAAATTTAAATAGAACTTGAACAGATACGATAGTTCATAATACCCACGCAGCACTAAGTGCACGTAAGAGCGTGAGTCATCCGTTTTAACAAGCAGCGTATTGCACTGATACGAAATAGCCTGCCCATTATTTAGGAATGTATATATATATATCTCCTTTAGATATAGATATAGATATAGATAGATAGATAGATAGATACATATAGATAGATATAGATATATATATATATGTGTATGTATATGTGTGTGTGTGTGTGTGTGTATATATGTATGTATGTATGTATGTATGTATATATATATCTATATCTATATCTATATCTATATCTATATATATATATATATATATATGCCAGCAACACTCATGACAATGACAAAACAATTACATTGTCAATCATGTTACGTTATTATTGAAATGTTTCCTTTTCTTTTTCATTACTTCTTTAACACACTACTTCTCCGCTGCTAAGCGCGGGTATTTTGCTAGTGTATATATATATATACCTGGGTTCGCTTCCCGGGTCCTTGCGTGGAATTTGCATGTTTTCCCCGTGTCTGCGTGGGTTTCCTCCGGGCGCTCCGGTTTCCTCCCACAGTCCAAAGACGTGCAGGTTAGGTGGATTGGCGATTCTAAATTGGCCCTAGTGTGTGCTTGGTGTGTTTGTGTGTGTCCTGCGGTGGGTTGGCACCCTGCCCGGGATTAGTTCCTGCCTTGTGCCCTGTGTTGGCTGGGATTGGCTCCAGCAGACCCCCGTGACCCTGTGTTCGGATTCAGCGGGTTGGATAATGGATGGATATATATATATATTGTCTTATGCATTTAACATTCAAGCAGGTGCTTACACTTTGCTAGTTTATTCATAGTATCTACATTCAGACAAATCTCCAAAAATAAGTTGTATAATTTTATACTCATTGTATTAATTCCTTTCGTGTTTTAAAGTTATCTGTCACAGCTTTTTCATAGGCAAGAGCATCTAGGTACAGAAGGCCTGGCATCTTCAGTTTCAAGAGTGGCAGCAGGAATGCCCCCTGAACATGGCAGACAATGGGCCAACCCCCTAAAGACAAGCCTGTTGCTTTATGGACTTAACTCTCAAGTAGAAACTCTTTACATGACCTACAGGAATTGGAGCAGAAGGTCAATGACTACATGGCACACCTGGAAGCTTTTTGGCTTAAGGTAGACGTTGGTACACTAATTTACATTTTAAATTCCTGGAAATTGGAGCCCTCTTAAAAAGAAACAGGCCCCATAAAGTTCAGTTCTTTATTACCAAAACATTTCATCAATATAGTCTTTGCTTTGACACACTCCAAACAAGTCACTTAGCAAAATTAAATTGAACCCACCCAAGATCTCTGCTTCATTATACCAGTCTGTGCCCTTGTTGCTGAAGATTAAATATTTGACAGCATAACCCACCAGTATACACATTAAAAATCCATGTAGGCTGCAATGAGCACATGGCATACTAGCCCCACCATATTTCAGTTAACGTGAGCAAAAAAAAAAACCTGCTCATGATGAAAATCTATTGCCATTAATGCTTTCATACCATTCAAATCTAGATTTGAACCAAAGGTTTAGCATTTTCTATTTACTGTATATACACCCCAGAGGACTTTAATTTTACCTTCTGCTATCCGACAGGCCTACAGCAGATAGGAGACTCCACCCTTACAGGGCAGCTCCTCAGCCATTTACAGTACTCCAAATCTGCTCTGGCCAGGTTATGAGGCACAGCCCATTCACAGATCAAGCAGTGCCAACTCAGATACAAGCTACATTTTATCAAACAACCTAAGAGGCTTGTTCTCAAGGTCTTTGTTAGAAGGGTTCTTGCATGTCTTTGAGCTTGGATTAGTACATTTGAAAGTTTATCTGAACAAGCAGAGCTTTACTAATCATAGGACTTGTGAGTCACTCAGGACTGTTCAACAAGCACAGTAGTTTCAGTGACGCCTAAACATGGTCAGTATTCAGACATCACCATTAATAATTCAAATCAGGGTCACAAGCTTTACATCAGTTTATGGATCTCCATTTTATTAGACAATTTAATCAAACCACTAAAGCATTCTTTAAGAGTAGGGCTAGTTGTAGGTAGAGACAAAGTACCTCATTACCTCCTACATTACAAGCACGCACATGCGGCTTAATCTACTTTGCTGAATTATGGGATGCATGTAAATGATCAAATATCCAACCTTCTGAAACAGGCCAAGAGATCTGGGCATTTAAAAAAAAAAATGGATAGACAGATAGATAGATACTTTATTAATCCCAAGGGGAAATTCACATAATCCAGCAGCAGTATACTGATACAAAGAAACAATATTAAATTAAATAGTAATAAAAATGAAAAAATGAAAAAAATAAAAATAAAATTAATGTTAGCATTTACTCCCCCAGGTGGAATTGAAGAGTCGCATAGTGTGGGGGAGGAACGATCTCCTCAGTCTGTCAGTGGAGCAGGACAGTGACAAAAGTCTGACTCTGAAGCTACTCCTCTGTCTGGAGATGACTGTTCAGTGGATGCAGTGGATTCTTCATGATTGACAGGAGTTTGCTTAATGCCCGTCGCTCTGCCACAGATGTTAAACTGTCCAACTTTACTCCTGCAATAGAGCCTGCCTTCTTAACAAGTTTGTCCAGGCGTGAGGCGTCTTTCATCTTTATGCTGCCACCCCAGCACACCACTGCGTAGAAGAGGGCACTCGCCACAACCGTCTGGTAGAACATCTGCAGCATCTTACTGCAGATGTTGAAGGATGCCAACCTTCTCAGAAAGTATAGTCTGCTCTGACCTTTCTTACATAGAGCATCAGTATTGGCAGTCCAGTCCAATTTGTCATCCAGCTGCACTCCCAGATATTTAAAGGTCTGCACCCTCTGCACACAGTCACCTCTGATGATCACAGGGTCCATGAGGGGCCTAGGCCTCCTAAAATCCACCACCAGCTCCTTGGTTTTGCTGGTGTTAAGGTGTAAGTGGTTTGAGTCGCACCATTTAACAAAGTCTTTGATTAACTTTCTGTACTCCTCCTCCAGCCCACACCTGATGCAGCCCACAATAGCAGTGTCATCAGTGAACGTTTGCACATGGCAGGACTCCGAGTCATATTGATGCATATAGATGCAGTTCCATCCATCCATTATCAAACCCGTTATATCCTAACTACAGGGTCACAGGGTCTGCTGGAGCCCAATCTCAGCCAACACAGGGTGCAAGGCAGGAAACAAACCCTGGGCAGGGTGCCAGGCCACCACAGGCCGCACACACCCATACACCAAGAACAATTTAGGATCAACAATGCACCTAATCTGCACGTTTTTGGACTGTGAGAGGAAACCCATGCAGACACAGGGAGAACATGCAAACTCCACGCAGGGAGGACCTGGAAAGTGAACCCGAGTCTCCTAACTGCGAGGCAGCAGCGCTACCACTGCACCACCGTGCCGCCCTGGAAATAATTAATCAAATATAATTTAGTTAAGCACAGCCTATACAGTAGTTTTTATTTTGCATTTTTTGTTGTTTTATTAATCTTGTAAATTACATTACAAATAAAGAATATATTCAGCACTACATTCCACACAGTTAAGTTTTCAATCTCAACACCCATCCACATCCCAAATCAGAGTGTTTGTGACCAGACAGGCAGATTTGAAGTAGCCCCTCATAGATACTGAGACAAGGAAATAGATTAAAAGGTAAAGGAAGTAGATTAAATGGTGACATGATCAAAGTTTTTAAAATGGTAAAGAAAATTATTACACTGGATTCTGGCAATTAGTTTAATATGAATTCTTCAAGAAGAACTCATAAGTAGAATTTCACCCCATTGCAAAAGGCACATTAAAGCCAAATTACATTTATGAATTACATAAGCACTAAACAGACTGTTATTTACTCGAACACTCCAGCAGAGTCTACAACTTTGCCCCAACCACAATAGCAATAATCCAGCTATAAATGGAGCAGGTGGGTACACAATTTTATTTCCATCAATTATTTAAAGCACTCTGACTTGACCTTCAGCTCTCAGCCCACCAGTTACCCCAGTGTTCTGTCGACAGGTCACTTCTAGAGACTCATGTCTACTTCTACCCATATTGAGTTACTAGAATTTTTGAGTGAACAACTCCCATTAAGGCATCAACCGTCTAGGCCTTTCACAAACATCATTTAGTCCAATGACCAATTTTATGTTGTGCATTTGTTACACTTTGGGAACTGCTAAAAAGAATATTTAAGTAAATAGGGATAGTGACTGGATGAGGGAGGGAAGCCACAACCCAGCCACAGGGGATGCACAAACCAGTGTGCCGGTCCCAAGCCCGGATAAATGGGGAGTGTTACGTCAGGAAGGGCATCCGAGGTAAAATTTTGCCAAATCAATATGCCAGCAACAATACAAATTTCCATACCAGATCGGTCGATGACCACCACCAGTACTGAAGCCAACAGAGTGCTGGCAGAAATTGGGCTACTGTTGGCTGAAGAAACCAAAGAAGGAGAAGAGGGGAGAGACGTGTCCGGAGGCAGGAGGAGAGGAAGAAGGTAAAGAGAGTGGAATGTTGGCAGTATGACTGGTAAGGGGAGAGAGTTAGCAGATATGATGGAGAGAAGGAGGGTTGATATATTGTGCGTGCAAGAGACTAAATGGAAGGGGAATAAGGCCAGGTGGATCGGAGGAGAATTCAAATTGTTCTATCATGGTGGGGATAGGAGGAGAAATGGAGTAGGGGTTATTCTGAAGGAACAGTATGTTAAGAGTGTTTTGGAAGTGAAAAGAGAGTCAGACAGAGTAATGATTATGAAGCTGGAAATTGGAGGTGTGATGATGAATGTTGTTAGTGCATATGCACCGCAAGTTGGGTGTGCAATGGATGAGAAAGAAGATTTTTGGAGTGAGTTGGATGAAGTGATGAACAGTGTACCCAAGGGACAGAAAGTGGTGATTGGAGCGGATTTCAATGGGCATGTTGGTGAAGGGAACAGTGGAGACGAGGAGGTGATGGGTAGGTATGGTGTCAAGGAGAGGAATGAAGAAGGTCAGAGGATAGTGGATTTTGCCAAAAGGATGGACATGGCTGTGGTGAATATGTATTTTAAGAAGAGAAAGGAACACAGGGTGATGTACAAGAGTGGAGGAAGATGCACACAGGTAGATTACATCCTATGCAGAAGACTCAATCTAAAGGAGATTGAAGACTGCAAAGTAGTGGCAGGGGAAAGTGTAGTTAAGCAGCATAGGATGGTGGTCTGTAGGATGATGTTGGAGATCAAGAAGAGGAAGAGAGTGAGGGCAGAGCCAAGGATCAAATGGTGGAAGTTGAAAAAGGAAGACTGCAAGGTTGAGTTTAGGGAGAAGGTGAGACAGGCACTGGGTGGCAGTGAAGAGTTACCAGACAGCTGGGAAACTACAGCAGATGTAGTAAGGGTGACAGCAAGAAGGGTGCTTGGCGTGACATCTGGAAAGAGGAAGGAGGAAAAGGAAACCTGGTGGTGGAATGAGGAAGTACAGGAGAGTATACAGAGGAAGAGGATGGCAAAGAAGAAGTGGGATAGTCAGAGAGATGCAGAAAGTAGACAAGAGTACAAGGAGATAAGGAGCAAGGTGAAAAGAGAGGTGATGAAGGCTAAAGAAAAGGTGTATGATGAGTTCTATGAGAGTTTGGACACTAAGGAGGAAGAAAAGGACCTGTACCGATTGGCTAGACAGAGGGACCGAGCTGGGAAAGATGTGCAGCAGGTTAGGGTGATAAAGGATAAAGATGGAAACATACTCACAAGTGAGGAGAGTGTGTTGAGCAGATGGAAAGAGTACTTTGAGAGGCTGATGAATGAAGAGAACGAGAGAGAGAAGAGGTCAGATGATGTGGAGATAGTGAATCAGGAAGTGCAATGGATTAGCAAGGAGGAAGTAAGGACAGCTATGAAGAGGATCGAGAATGGACCAGCTGTTGGTCCAGATGACATACCTGTGGAAGCATGGAGGTGTTTAGGAGAGATGGGAGTGGAGTTTTTAACCAGATTGTTTAATGGAATCTTGGAAAGTGAGAGGATGCCTGAGGAGTGGAGAAGAAGTGTACTGGTGCCAATATTTAAGAATAAGGGTGATGTGCAGGACTGCAGTAAATACAGGAGGATAAAATTGATGAGCCATAGCATGAAGTTATGGGAAAGAGTAGTGGAAGCTAGGTTAAGAAGTGAGGTGATGATTAGTGAGCAGCAGTATGGTTTCATGCCAAGAAATAGCACCACAGATGCAATGTTTGCTCTGAGGATGTTGATAGAGAAGTTTAGAAAAGGCCAGAAGGAGTTGCATTGTGTCTTTGTGGACTTTGAGAAAGTCGAGAGGAGCTGTGGTATTGTATGAGGAAGTCGGGAGTGGCAGAGAAGTACGTAAGAGTTGTACAGGATATGTACGAGGGAAGTGTGACAGTGGTGAGGTCTGCGGTAGGAGCGACGGATGCATTCAAGGTCGAGGTGGGATTACATCAGGGATCAGCTCTGAGCCCTTTCTTATTTGCAATGGTGATGGACAAGTTGACAGACGATATTAGACAGGAGTCCCCGTGGACTATGATGTTTGCAGATGACATTGTGATCTGTAGTGATAGTAGGGAGGAGGTTGAGGAGACCCTGGAGAGGTGGAGACATGCTCTAGATAGGAGAGGAATGAAGATCAGTAGGAACAAGACAGAATACATGTGTGTAAATGAGAGGGAGGTCAGTGGAATGGTGAGGATGCAAGGAGTAGAGTTGGCAAAGGTGGATGAGTTTAAATACTTGGGATCAACAGTACAGAGTATGGGGTTTGTGGAAGAGAGGAGAAAAAGAGAGTGCAGGTTGGAATGGGTGGAGAAGAGTGTCAGGAGTGATTTGTGACAGACGGATATCAGCAAGCGTGAAAGGGAAGGTCTACAGGACAGTAGTGAGACAAGCTATGTTATATGGGTTGGAGACGGTGGTACTGACCAAAAAGCAGGAGAGAGAGCTGGAGATGGCAGAGATAAAGATGCTAAGATTTGCATTGGGTGTGACGAGGATGGATAGGATTAGAAAGGAGTACATTAGAGGGTCAGCTCAAGTTTGGCGGTTGGGAGACAAAGTCAGAGAGGCGAGATTGCATTGGTTTGGACATGTGCAGAGGAGAGATGCTGGGTATATTGGGAGAAGGATGCTAAAGATAGAGCTGCCAGGCAAGAAGAAGGGAGAGAAGCCACATTTCCAGTGCACATGGGATGTACAGGATAGATTTCAGGGCTGCAGATACAAATGAGACTTTTATAAAATCTCTAAGGTAAAACCAAATGTTAACCTACATATTGCATGCCTGTTATCATATTGAGGCATATAAACCACTGATTTAAGTCTGCTACTCTACCAGCTCACCACCTGTTAACTAGCAATACAGAAATGTCAGTTTGATTTAAACAAAAACACAGTTCACTGCAAAAGAACACAAGCACTGGACTTCTATTTAGGATACTAGACATTCACTCCAAAACATCTGATTTAGGAGCAATGCGTCTATGGAAGGGGAGATATAAAAAAAACGGACTTTGTCATCAGGTTGATAAGCACAAAGCAGTCTTACAAGTGACAAGCAAACTGCTGTAAAACCCATTCTGGTCCAAATAGTGGGAACACTTGTGAAGTACCCAATATCATAGCATCAGGGGTTGTCAACTAGAGTACTTAAATATATAAATATAAATTTTATAGTTTGATGACTGTGGTCGGCTGGCGCCCTGCCCGGGGTTTGTTTCCTGCCTTGCGCCCTGTGCTGCCTGGGATTGACTCCAGCAGACCATCATGACCCTGTCGTTAGGATATAGCGGGTTGGAGAATGGATGGATGGATGGATCGTTTGATGAAGCAGTCCTTACTTCCATACCATCCAATGCTAAAGTACTGTTAGAAACTAATCCACAATACCTGGGCATTAACACTCATCGAATCTTAAAGGCTTGCCTATGAATTGATGCTCTAGTCAACTTCTACACCAATAACTTTTGGGAAGTCAAGCTGTCTGCAATTTTAATACACATTTTACATTATTCACTTACTAGCAATCAGTACTACCTGATCAAGTAGAACTTCAAGGAAAGCACATGGTTATTAATCCTTTATGCACATTGATAAAACTTTGAACAACCACCAGCCTCTTAAATCAATTAATACGTGTACAAGCGTAGAACTGCCAGTTCTCAGAACTCCAGACCGACACACAGCCTCACACGTCTTACTAGTGACACTGCACAGTCGGCTCTCAATACCGTTCTGTTTCTGAAATCTCATTTAGAGAAGTTGCTGTCAATTACACAACATCCATCCATCCATTATCCTATCTGCTATATCCTAACTACAGGGTCATGGGGGTCTGCTGGAGCCAATCCCAGCCAAAACAGGGCGCAAGGCAGGAAACAAACCCCGGGCAGGGCGCCAGCCCACCGCAGGGCAAGGCCAAACAATGATCCAGAATTTAAAATTCAACTTTCCTTTTATAGCAGCACTAGCAGGGGTGCCAGGTTCTGCCCAGGCTGAGGGTACCAGCTACATTTCACAATGAGACGTGTCCAGTGATGTTCCCTGACATGAGAGCCAAATCTGGTGGAGATGATGGGTTCAGTGGTGTGGATTTGCTTACCGGACAAACACACGTGCACCTTTATATATTACACTGGCCATGTTACCCATCAAAGAAAAAATCAAACAATGTCTGAAGTCTCTAACCCTAAGTGGACCTGCAGCACCTTTCCTCAGTACCCACGTGTCTCTGAACCTCTCTTGACTGGTGCTCCCCCTGTTCAACTCCTTCCCGTAAAGCCCACTTCTCAGGTGCTGTCATTTCACCTCCTGTCCACATATACAGTGGTGTGAAAAACTATTTGCCCCCTTCCTGATTTCTTATTCTTTTGCATGTTTGTCACACAAAATGTTTCTGATCACCAAACACATTTAACCATTAGTCAAATATAACACAAGTATAAACACAAAATGCAGTTTTTAAATGATGGTTTTTATTATTTAGGGAGAAAAAAAATCCAAACCTACATGGCCCTGTGTGAAAAAGTAATTGCCCCCTGAACCTAACCACCCAACAGCATTTCACTGTACACCATGCCTCCTTCATCACCACTCGTGTGTCTCACACTCACACTCCCACTTTCAATCACATCACCAAAGCCAAACTGAACGAGACGCACACACAGAGCTTAGCATTTTATTAAATAGAAGATCCAGGGTCCGGGAAACATGGGAAAAACACACAAACGACCAGGCACAGGATCCCAAAACTGATATGATAACCACATGGTTTTTTATAAATACAAGTTACAGTACATCAAAGGTAACAATGATAACAGCCATACAAAATAAAACACCCACTGGAAGGCGCTGATCCCACCCCACAGCCCTGAAGTTAATCAGGTGAGTGTGAACAAGACGTACGTACGACTGGCCCTTAGACGGCCACACCATTCATTCAAGCAGCAGTGGCCTCAAGAAGCACGAGGTTGCAGAAGGCAAGAGAGGCAGGAGATGTTCACTTAAGTGCATCGTCACAGTTCAAAAGAGGAAAGGGAAAGAGCAGAAAGATCCAAAAGAAGGAAAATCCGAGGACTAAACAGGATATTGAAGGAGAGGACGGAGGAAAGGAACTGAGACAGACAGAGTTCACCAAAAGGCCAAAGCTCAGGTCATAACTAAACAAGCAGCTGGCCTTCAGGAAAACAAAGAGGACAAAGAGGATCAGTAGAAAGGCTCACATTTACGGGGACACATTTGAATTGGGTGCGCCAATGATTGGGATTTCTAGAAGTTCTTAAAAGCAGATCCCATTTGAGAGGAGCAGACTGCCGGAATGGGCAAGAAGTTGAAGGCTGCCTTGGGTGAAAAGGTGTGACTGGACAGAGAATGAGAAAATGTTAAAAGAAGGCAAGAGGATAGCAGAGAAGATAGAGGGATACCACTGGATCTGACAAGTGACTGAGATATTCTGAGTAAGAATGCCACGCTCTGCCCTACCCGGTTTATTAAAAATGGGGTTATGGGAATGCAGACTTGGGAGGGTCCTGCATGTTTAATCTCTTATGCACTAACACTTTGATGCAAAGTAAATAATGGACTTTATTTAAGGGGTTCCTGTTTCATATTCAGGGAGACCGGGGACAGAGCCAGTTCAGGACACGGGGCTTCCAGGAGTGACCAGCCAGAATGAGGCATATCTCAAGGTAAATACAACATGCTTTTGTCCTAAATAATAATAACACATTTTATTTATATAGTGCCTTTCCCATGCCCAAGGCACTTCACAGAGTTTAAGAAAGAATGGCAGGGGTATACAGTATATAGAATTGTACAAACCAGATAAATAAATAAAGAAGATTAAGGCAGTAAATTCAGAGAAAGCCTAACAGACAACATAATTGATGGTCTAGCACACACACACACAGGTTACATGAGCATCTTGACAGAGAGGTAAACTGAGAGAATCAGCTGACCTGATTAATCTCAATAGGTCATTACAGAGTCTGGGCGCTATACAGCTAAAGGCCCTGTCACCCATGGAGTGTAGGTTAGTGTGGGGCACAACAAGATTACCAGAATCAGAGGACCTTCGTGGGCGGGCAGGCACATAGTGATGGAGAAGGTCACTGATGTAGTTTGGTGCAAGGTTGTTTAAGGCTTTGTAGGTTATTCATTGAATTTTATTATCAATCCTGTAAAACACAGGGAGCCAATGAAGGTGAAGCAGGATGGGTGTTATGTGCTCGCTGCTGCTGGTTTGAGTAAGGACTCTTGCAGCCGAGTTTTGAATAAGCTGGAGCTGTGATAGAAGATTAGAAGGAGCACCTGCCAGTCGCGAGTTACAATAATCGATGCGGGATGTGATAAAAGCACGGACAAATTTCTCAGCATTAGAAAAGGAGACAAAGGAGCGAACACGGGATATGTTACGGAGGTGAAAGTAAGATACAGTAGTTTCTAAATGTGGTTTATGTAAGCAGAATAAGAAAGGGAGGAATCAAAAATGACACCAAGATTCTTTGCAGTAGAGGCAGGTCTGATGAGATCACCGCCAAGTTGCACTTTGGTGCCAATTTGTAGGAGTTCAGTTTTGTTGCAATTTCATTTTAAAGAGCTCTGCTCCATCCAGGTTTTAATTTCACTGAGGCAAGTTGTGAACTGAGAAAACTCTGATGAAGTTGCAGTTTTAACATTGAAGTAGAGTTGAGTATCGTCTGCATAAAATGATACCCAGTCCATAGCTTCGAATAATATGGCCAAGGGGAGCATATAAATACAGAAGAGAAGAGGGCCGAGGACTGAGCCCTGTGGAACTCCTTGTGTGACTGGCGCTGAGCTGGATCTGCTGTTGCCAAGACTAACAAACTCTTGCCTATCAGTCAGATAGGACTTGAACCACTGGAGGGCAGTGCCAGAGATACCCAGCATGTTCTCCATTCTGGACAGTAGAATGTCATGTCTGACCTGAGTGTCAAATGCTGCACTGAGGTCTAACAGAATTAATATGCTGGTTTGTCCAGAGTCTGCTGCCATAAGCAAATCATTGGTTACCCATAGCAGAGCAGTTTCACAGCTGTGCTGCATCCTGAAACCAGACTGAAGGGTTCCATCAGATTATTAGAAGTTAAGTAGTTGGTGAGTTGGGAAGCTACAACACGCTCAAGAACTTTTGACAGAAGAGGTAAGTGGGAAATAGGCCGAAAATTGTTAAGATCGTCACCATCAAGACCAGACTTTTTTAAGATGGGGGTAATGGAAGCGATTTTAAAAGTGAGCGGCACAGAACCAGTGTCAAGGGATGAGTTTATTATTGTTATAATAGTCGGGATTATGACATGAAGGCAGGATTTAAGAAGTGTGCTGGGGATGGGGTCCATTACACAAGTAGTCGGCCTCATCTTACAAAGCAGGTCATTAACAAAAGCAGATGTGACTGGTGAGAACTTATAGAAGGAGCTGGATGGAGTGGGAAAACAGGGAAAGATATAAACAGATGATGTATTTATGTTAGTTGAATTATTTAGATCTTTAATTTTGTTACAGAAAAAGTGGAGGAATTTCTCACAGAGTTCAGTAGAAGAAGTAGTTGGGCCAGATGCAGGTTGGAGTAGTTTATTAACTACAGAGAACAAAACCCTTGGGTTATCGTGGCCACTTTCTATTATTCTGCCATAATGGGTGTTCTTAGCAGCAGTTAGTGCTTCTCTGTAAGCTCTTTGGTGGTCAGAGAAAGCCTGGATCTGCACGGTGAGGCCAGACTTACGTGACATTCTCTCAGGGTGTTGGCCAGCTGCTTTCATAGATCGCAATTCCAAATTATACCAAGGAGGTGAACGCTTATGTTTTAAAGGAGCTGTTTTATCTAATGCTGAATGAAGGGCTGAGTTATAGTGGACAACAAGACTATCTTGTGTTGATGGAATAGGTAAAGACAGTAAAGGATCAGAAATGGATCCAGAAAGAACAGAGGGACAGATATTTTTAAGGTTTCTGTAAGAAATTTGTCGTTTACAGGTAAGAGGAGGGAGAGATAATGAGGCAATGAAAAGTACTGCTTTATGGTCAGAGAGTCCCAAATCAGTGCTGTAAATGTTGGCAACAGATAGTCCAGAAGTGCAGATCAGATCCAGTATATGACCACCAGAGTGAGTGGGAAAATCAACATGTTGTATCAAGTCAAAACAGTCCAGTAAGGATAGGAATTCATTTCTCAGTTTAGATGTGGGGATGTCAATATGGATGTTGAAATCACCAAGAAGAATGACTGTCTGGGAAAAGGAACTTAAGTGGGTTAATAGTTCAGTCAGATCAGATAAGAAGGATGCATTGTATTTTGGGGGACGATAAAGAACAATGAGTGAGACAGGACCTGATTCCGTTATTACTTTAAGAGCCAGGCACTCGAAAGACAGTGGACAATCAATTGGGATTTGTTTGATATTTAAGTCTGCTCTGATAATTACCGCTAGCCCACCTCCTTGTCTAGAGCTGCGAGGTTCTGTATGGAAAGTGAAACGAGGTGGAGTCGACTCCGTGAGAGACGTCAATTCGTTCGGTTTTTGCCAAGTCTCCTTTAAACACAGTATATCAAGTTTGGTGTTAGTGATGAGTTCCGACAGCACTGATACTTTGCAATTAAGAGATCTCAAGTTAAACAGTGCAATATTCGTTAGTGAGGCTTCTTTTTGCACAGAGCTGTGATCAGGGTTTATTTCCACATAATGTAAATTTGGCACACTGACATTTCTATTTCCAGGGCCATGAGAAGGAAGGCTTATTCCTGAGCAAATGCTGCCGGTTGTCTTTTCATTCGCAGCCCGGCGGTGGCGGCGACCTGACCCGCGATGTATATATTTCGGGAGCTGCAAAATACCGGCATCTTAGGATGTTCCAGTCAGACCATTTGCTCTGGACAAACTGTTTAATAAGGAGTTTGTCATGAAAGTATTTTAGCATGATACTTGGCAATACTTATCTGAAAAGCAGTGGAGAAGCAGCACAGCATAGCAGAACCATTAGGACAGGCGGGTGTGGTAGCGTAGATGAGATGAGCGGCGATAGCAAAGCAGCAGAAAGCATAGCAGGAGGAGGTAGCAGGATTTGGAGGTTCCAATACACAGCCACAAACAGTAACGCTTGGTAATTTCATGCGTGATCGCCAAGGAGCCATAAGCCAGGTTAGTAGGCTTTGAACATCAGATCAGATCCCAGTCGTAGAGTACTGTAAAATGAATCGGGAGACAGATCAGCATAGCGAATATAATCCCGGAGTTCATAGATCGCCAGGTACAAAGAAATGTTTGTAGGTCTCGTCCTGTGATCCACAGACTCAGCTGTTCCCAGTCAAAGTAGAGTCCATAAAATCTGCAAATATTAAGCCAAATCCATGCAATTCAAGAAACTATACGTACAATAAAATAAATAAAACAAGCGTGAGAAAGCGTAGAATTGAGGTGAGTTTTGCGAAAAGTTTTGTGAACAGGGAGGAGCGGCAGCAACTTGCGTGCGCCAGCGTCCCCTCACCTGCTCAGTTTCTTAGGAAGAAATTAAAGGCAGGGTTCACTCCACTTCATTCTACTTCTTGAATGTTCCTAAAAGACATTTAGGTTAGAAAAATTAAACCAAATAAAGATCTCATTTGAAATGTTTGTATAACTAACAACACTTCTCGAAGTACACCTAGTGACTAAGTACTACTGCCAATGCTCAGAACTCTAAGTATCACTTTGTCCACTAATGCTACAAACTACTTAAAGGAAGTCATGCATTTTGAAGGATTTTCTCTGTTAAAAACTAAGCGTCCGCCTTCAAGGCCGGCATCTGAAACAAACCAGCTAATTACTGTAGAATCCAATGAGGTCCCATAGGTATGTTAAAATGTGGCTAATCATGCCCATACCCTTTATGCTGGTCTGCATTATGCCAGCTTCAGGTGCCTTTAATGGATGAATGCAGACATAACCCATAAGACAAATAATAAATACAAGGCAGAAAACATCTACACTTCAATTAAAGAGCCAAACATGGAATTACAGTTGGTTGAATGCTTTCTTAGTCAGGATTCCACATGAGACTCTGTGCAGTTCAACTGGAGTGCATAAGCAGAACTGTTAGCACAGAATAAGCAGCTGGTAACACAAAGAAAACCAACTGTGGATAAAACCAGCAGCTACCAGGTACATCACAGCAGCCAATACAACACCGTCCACCACTCCTAACACTGAGACATAAACGCTCAGAATTACAAGGATGAAGGAGTCTGGAATGCACTGGGAATCACTACTGGACTCGAGCAATCCAGGGCTCAGGAGCTAACATACACCTGAATGCTCCAGACCAGCAAACCGCCAGAACATCTGCTTTTACTGAGGTGGTCACACGTGCCGATGATCAGTTAATCAAGTGCATCTGATTAGCAGCACCTCTTAATTCCTTTGGAAGCAGTAAGGGTGTATTTCATTTTTTTTTTTAGGTTTTGTTAAATAAATAATGACACAGTGTAATATGCCATGTGTTGTTCATCCAAAGTCAGTCAGTCAGTCATTCTCCAACCCGCTGTATCCTAACTACATGGTCACGGGGGTCTGCTGGAGCCAATCTCAGCCAGCACAGGGCACAAAGCAGGAACAAATCCCAGGCAGGGTGCCAGCCCACCGCAGGGCACACACACACACACACCCAACACACACTAGGGACAATTTAGGATCGTCAGTGCACCTAACCTGCATGTCTTTGGTCTGTGGGAGGAAACCGGAGCACCCGGAAGAAACCCACGCAGACACGGGGAGAACATGCAAACTCCACGCAGGGAGGACCCGGGACGTGAACCCAGGTCTCCTTACTGCGAGGCACTACCACCATGCCACCCTCATCCAAAGTCGTATTTACCTAATTTTAAAGATCTACTAAGAACCAGATGATATTTTATTATGTCATGATATGTAAAACCTTAGAACTGAAAGAGGGTGTACTTTCTTTTTCACATGACTGTATATGTATTTGTCGATTTATTTAAAGTCTGTAAAAACCCAAATTTTCCCCTGTTGACAAATAAAGTTCTATCTTAACGTCAGAAGGTAAACAGTATTCACAAAAGGCACTTTAACTGACATTGGTAGATATCGGTAATGTCTAATTAGCCTTTGTTAACATGTAAACCCCACAATACTTAAACTCGTTCTAGAGAAGGCAGCCAGCCCTTAGCACAGGCATTACAGAATGATTGCCATCTCTTGAATATTCACTCATGTATGAGCGCTTGGCCCATTCCTCGTTCATGACCTCCGAGATGTCTCTTCCTGAATCACTCGAACAAACGTGCAAGAAATACACCAAAGGCCAGTAGACCCAGCGTCCTGCCAGCCCAGCAGGATCATTCAGCTACCTCTGAACCTCATCTCGAGACACACCATCATCACTCTGGGTAGATCACGCATGACGACGGTAATCCAGGCAGTGTCAGTGACATGATGCCTACATCTCATTACAATCATTACTTATAATTATCAGCAGACAGCACAGGCATCAAAAACTGGAAATCAAAGTAGCAGGACACACACACATACGACCTGAATGACTCAAATCAATGTCCTAAATTATATTTCAATAAAACCAAGTTTGATGTCTTTGGAAATGGAAGAGTCTTTCTTTGTCCGGTTGAGGCATTCTTTCAAATTGCACACCTTTGCACAGCCCTTCTGCTTTTCTGTACTGCGAGGGAAGCACTTGGTACATGTTGTCATGGCAGATGAAGAAGACATTCCTGTGAGAATACACTAGAGGTTTGCATTAAACTTTGGAAGAGAGTTAATGAAACTCTTAAAATATTATGGCAACCACACAGAGATGAAACAATTACCGTGCTGCTATATTTTGGTGGTGAAAGCACTTTAAAGGTCGGCACGTGAATGAATAACAAAGTGTGTCTGGGGAGGCCATCCACCGCATTTGCAGATGTCAACACCACACGGCTAACAAATTGTCATAAGAAAACAAAAGGCTCACTTGATGCAAACCTTCAATGTAAAGGATGTTACCTCAAAAATGAAATTGATTCATTTGATTCTGAATTTAAAAAAAATCAGTCTCATTACTTTCTTAATCACCTACCGTACCGACATCATACGGGGTGGGCAAAAGTACAGCAGGTTTACAGTTACAGTCGGATGAAAAAAGACATGCAGGTTATTCTTGAACTCTACTTGCTAATAACAATAATAATAAGATGATGATACATGAAAAGACAAAGAATACAAATAAATAATACTATGATTGATAGATAGATAGATAAGAATAAACTCTCTCACAACTGTAAACCTACTTTTGCCCACCCATGTGTATGCTGTACTCACAGGTAAGTTCATCAATGCTTAAACATACATTCTAATAGAGAAGAACACCCGTTATTTACTTACCTTTCTTTCTTTTATATTTGCCTGGACCTCATAAATTGTCTCTTAACACTTTGTCATTAATGCCCCAATACCTGAAAAACATACCAAGCCCCTAATGTCGAGGCCCCCTTGTGACAGCTACAGTATAGATACGGTTTATTAACTGAAAGCTACATCTAATCTAAATAATCCAAAGATCAATAAAAGATGACAATGATGTCACAAGTTGTATTAATTAAACAGTAAAAATCCCAATTTATCCCCATTACAGAAGACACCTTCCCAAGCAAAAGAAAAATATTTAGAGACATCTTTTTAAAGTGGCATACAAAGAAGAGCACTACATAAACACGTATTAACAAAGACTCAGAATTGCAATAAACGAAATCTTCTTTGAAACCCCAGCACATTGAGGCTGCACACAATTTCAGTGGACACTGCATTACCATTAAGAAAACCAGAGCTGAACAAGACGTGAAAAATTCAAACACCAGCTTTCATGTTATAAATGAGTTTACTATTTGGCACCAACTACAATCATGAACTTTCCTATGTAGTCAGTTTTGAGTTAGACTATCACAGTAAAGTTCACTTTCCATCATGTGTAAATAGTGTATGGCACCAGACAGACTCGCCTCTCATCTCTTGAATATGAATGTCCTAATTGAAATTAGAACTAATTAATGCAAAGAACAAACTGCTTCCCCAAATAAAAGCAAGTTAGTTGATTAGCACCACTAAAATTGGCTCAGGGTGCTGGATGACGGACCAGCACACAACATTATGGCTTTCATCCCTGGGCTTGTAACAAGTGTGTGTGGAGTGTCACTACTTCGCATGTCATGTAAGCCGCTGCACCAGATTTACAGCTGCAAACAGCACTTACCTACAGCACAGGGACAGAAGCCCACCAACATATCAAAAACAGCAAGAGCCCTGCACAGCACAATTATGACATGATTGTTTCTTTGTGAATTATCGCCTCATGTATAAATCTGGTAGGTAAATCCTACATGTAAACATGGCAATCATATTTAAAGTTTCCATTAAGTTCTATGCCAGTCCATTACAAGTCACAAGCCATGTCAACAACACGTTTTGTCCAGTCACACTGGATATCAAAAATCACTTGTTCACTCGTTTAGAAATGTTGAACTCTAATACTGCAAGGGCTGCCATGCACAACTGTGACTTTAAAACTTAACACATTAATATCAAACAGAAATTATTACTCAGTGAAATAACAGAAGAGCGAAAAGAGATTGAATATATGGACATAGGTGATATGACAAAAGTATGTAGATATTGTTCAGCTTTAAACTTTATACAATACAATTTATTTTTGTATAGCCCAAAATCACACAAGGAGTGCCGCAGTGGGCTTTAACAGGCCCTGCCTCTTGACAGCCCCCCAGCCTTGACTCTCTAAGAAGACAAGGAAAAACTCCCAAAAAAAACACCAGTAGGGAAAAAATGGAAGAAACCTTGGGAAAGGCAGTTCAAAGAGAGACCCCTTTCCAGGTAGGTTGGGCGTGCAGTGAGTGTCAAAAAGAAGGGGGTCAGTACAATACAGTACAATGCACAGAACAGAACAAAACCTCAATACAGTATAAAAATAAAAATTTTAGAAGTATGAAGTGGAATTTAACAGTAGATGATATCACATAATATGATTTGGATTTGTTTAGAGTCCTGGAGACCTCATCCATCAAGCTGCCTTCTCCATTTGGCCATTCCACAGCTGAAACAGCGCTGGGCCAGCCAATCAAATGAAAGGACCCCTTTTTCCCATGATTCCTGCGATCCTCCATCAGGGATGACTTTACCTTAAGAAGGCAAAACAACTTGGCAGGTGGGCCATGGCACCGAGTGCTACATTTGAGTACCAAGAAGAGAAACAGAATAGGTGAGTGTTAGTGACAAAGTATAACTGTCATGTTACTTATGTTTTAGTGCTAATGACTAACAACAGAGATGCAGTCTGTACAGTTAATCAGCAGCTCTAGTCAGGATATGCTAACTTGAAGTAGTGAGTCTTCAGCCGGGATTTAAAAGCTGAGACCAAAGGGGCATCTCTTATAGTAGCAGGCAGACCATTCCACAGTTTAGGGGCCCTGTAACTAAAAGCTCGACCTCCCACTGTTATTTTATTAATCCTTGGAATCATAAGCAGACCGGCATCTTGAGATCTTAATGTGCGCTCAGGTTTGTAAGTCGTGATAAGTTCAGACAAGTAAGCCGGACCGTGACCTTTAATGCTTTATATGTTAAGAGGAGGATTTTGAAATGTGCCCTAAACTTAACCGGGGAGCCAGTGTAAGGATTTAAGAACTGGAGTTGTGTGTTCGTATTTTCTTGTTCTTGTAATAATTCTTGCAGCAGCATTTTGGATTAACTGGAGGCTGTACAAAGAACAGTTTGAAACTTTAAGTCGGAGACTTGTAGATCGTCTAATTCGTGTTGCCATCAGGGAAAAGTAGTGTTTCTTCCCAATGAAGAGGCGTATCCTCGAGAATTAAAAGATTTGTTGTTTGGTGAAAGTGAAATCTACATATGCGAGTAGCAGAGACGCAAAGTGGCTGGCGCATAGCACAGGCCGGGGGGTTGGCGAGCGAAGTGAGCAGGGGGCAGAGCAACTCTTGTTGCATTCTCAGACCTGAACAAAATTTACCAAATTGTTTCAAGAGGTGCATTATGGGCTAACTGGCCAACTAGGCTGCACCACTGCAAGGTATGAAGCGTGCGCAACAGCTGGGTAAAAGAACCTCTTTGCCAGAGTACAGTCAAGGCCTCAGCTTTCACATCCTACTGTCTCCTTCCTGATATGGACCAGCACCCCAGTCATAGATCCTTACCAGGCTGACGTTTAGCTGACTTTTTAAACACACTGTGTACTCCCCTACCAAAAGGTACAGGGAAGAAAGGAATTTCTGGACTGGTTTGCCCTAAAGCATCTGTCTTCCCTAATTTACTGAAGGAAAGTTCTGCATTAATGGCTATCTGTCATCAGTGGAAATAATTTCCAATTTCTTTACCACTACCCTCTGACACACAAAAAACATATTTGTTCTCAAGCAAATATCTAAAATAAACAGATTTCTCAAACAACTTATACAAGCATTAAGTTCACATTGCATTTAGAATCAATGTTACTATTCCTATTTAGATTATCTGTGCGGGTTCCTAAGTCTTTACTCAGTCACCACTTCTCCAAGAACGAGTGGTGCTAATGCAAGCAGAAGAGACAAAACTATATTAAATACCCTTTACAAAGTAAAGGCAAAGGGAAGAGACACCAACATGGGATATTCAAAGCAACAGGCTCCTCCACTGAAATGGACAGCTAACTATGCCACACACTGGGCTACATTACAAGTGTTATGCACAGGTAATTAATATTAAGTTATTCATCCATCCATCCATTTTCTAACCCGCTGAATCCGAATACAGGGTCACGGGGGTCTGCTGGAGCCAATCCCAGCCAACACAGGGCACAAGGCAGGAACCAATCCTGGGCAGGGTGCCAACCCACCGCAGGACACACACAAACACACCCACACACCAAGCACACACCTTAGGGCCAATTTAGAATCGCCAATCCACCTAACCTGCATGTCTTTGGATTGTGGGAGGAAACCGGGGCCCCCGGAGGAAACCCACGCAGACACGGGGAGAACATGCAAACTCCACGCAGGGAGGACCCGGGAAGCGAACCTAAGTTATTCATTTCTTCTCAAATCCACTTTAGTAATGTGGAAATATTAACATTTACTCTAAGGAGGTCAACTACGTCTCACCAGAATTTCTATCACTCAATTGCGAAGGGTTACAAAGAAATAAGCCTTGTCCAGATAAACAAGTCTCCTAACAAATTGGACAGAGTTGATAGTTTAATGGACCGGCACACCATCCACAGTTGGTCCTGGCTTTGCAAGTGAAAATGAAATTAGCAAAGCATTCACAAAGCTTAAAATCTTTAGGAAACTCTTTTTGCATTGCATTATCCTTAGCACTAGGCTAAGATGTTGTGTCACATCCTTGATAGTCAAGGAAAATTAAAAATAGCGACTAGAGTTACTACTGTATTTAACTAAACAGACAAGGGGCTGAGAGGGTGAACTGGCCAACATGTGTCACCATAGCTTGGGTACATCTGTTAGCATACATGAACAAGAGCTGGACAAGCTAATCTGAGACATGCAACAGAGCACAGGCTAAATTAAATTGGTGTTTGTTAGAATCATACACAATTAGAGAAAAAGACGATCCGCTGTGGCAACCCACAGGAGCAGCCGAAAGTAGAAGATGAGGAAGAAGAAAAAAAGAAGAAGAAGAATCATACAAAATACTCAAGAAATCCATGAGTAGGACGTGGAATTAAGATATGTCAGAATAGAGTATGGAATCAAAGTTGGCTTAAGAATTTTATGAAGTTTAAAAATCCACATTGGCTTATAATGTCAAATTTAATTTTGTCACATCCAATTATAAATATAGTATAATAAGCAGTGAAAAGATTAGTTGTTGGACTCAGAATGTCCTTTATATATTTTCTTTACTTTTTAGTGCACAAACAATGACAAATAGTTTTCATAACTATGTTAAAAGTAAGCAAAAGTCAGAAAGCATCAAAAATGGGTAAAAGTGGCGCTGGCACAAATGGTAGAATTTAAGTGCCACCTAGTGGATGTACTGTATAAGACGAGCTACAAGCCACGCAATTCTGACCAAGGGAACGATCCTGACCGTCCAAACCAATGTTGGAAAAGTGCACTGTGGAGCTCGATTTCCTTCATGAGAATTTAACTAATTGAAACCACATTGTCCAAATTCTGCAAATGCAGGAATACATAAATTTGGTTACTGATAATTACTTCATGAGTAACCGTCACACAAGACCAGTTTCTCAACAAGACCAATGAATGGGCCACCTGAATGCAGCCATCTCTCATGTAGAAAATGCACACGAGTACACAACATGCGAGGTCAGAATGCAAAAGGCCACGCGAAAAGACAATTCCCTCTTGGGGATTAATAAAGTATACGGAAAAAAAAATCAGATTCAAGCAATCCACTCAATAAAGGATGCCAACCACAAAAGCACAAAATAAGCCATAAAGAGAATAACAAACTTAAACTAAACTAAGAAAGCAGCTCTTGGACTCAAAGTCAGAAGTAACTTCTGTGTTGTTAAGCCCATCAATAGACATTCCTGAAAGAGATCTTAATACTAAGAGTCAGTCAGTCATTGTCTAACCCACTTAGTCCTGAACAGGGTTGCAGGTGGTGTTGGAGCTTATCTCAGCCAGCGTCGGGCACAAGGCAGGAACAAACCCTGGACAAGGTGTCATTTATTCTAAAAACACAAGGCAGATTGTTCAGGACGACAGCAGATTTTGACAACAGTGGCTATGAGACAAATGCAAAACTTGAAACACTGATTTAAATTAAATGAAGTTAAACCCTGCTGCAGTTGGCCTGGCACTTGATTCAATCAAATTAGTGAAGATTATCTCAGAGGAGCAGATTATGTCCACAACTGAAGACAGCAACCAACGATAAAAGCTGTGCACTCCTCTCAAACTACTTCTTACACTTGACATGGAAAACTCAAATCATTAAAATTATAAACAGACCAGTACAAAAGAGCCCGTAGCCTCCTGTGACAATCCTCATTCCACTACTTCCACCACTTGGAGCCAACTTCCACACACAAGTGACCCTGAAGACAGCACTGGACTTCCATGTGACTGCAGCCCAAGTCCCAGTGCCTGTATACTACACTGCCTGAGTTACAAGGACTACACAACTGTTGAATTCAAGATAAATGGATCACAAGATTTATTTATTACTTGCCCTTTCAAGTCCTAAACCTTGCAACCATCTGCATGTAAGACAGCAGTTAAGGCCCCATCTCAACCACAGGTTTAAAAGCAACATAATTCTAAAGATAACTGCATAATGAAAATGTTAAGGTTTTACAAGTTATATTGATGTCACTAGTCCCTTATGTCATAATCAAGAAATTTACAAGAATGACCTCGAAGAACAGAATTAACATGATTCAAAAAAGAATAATCAAGGATAACATTTCAACTTTTAACCTGTAAATAAAATTGATGCACAATGAATCCCACAGGAAGAAGATACACACAAAAAAGCAAATAACCTGATAGTGACCCCTACAGAACACCAAAAATAAGGGAGTAATGCAATTTAGAGTTTTTTTCAAATGGATAAAATAGACTCTGCTACTTAGATCAGACTGGAACCAGAAACACACCATGTCTGTAATTAATACAAAAAACAACACTAGTAAGAGAAAGAGGTAAATGGTCAAAACTGTGTTTAGATCGAGGTGAGTAAGAATGCTAAGAAGTGCAACATCTGCGGTACAAAGGAGATCATTTGTGATTTTAACAAGTGTTGCTACAGTACTATGTTTAATACAGAAACCCAACTGAACTGTTTAAAAAGATGTTTATAATTTAGACGCATGAGAAGTTAACGTGCAGCGTGCTAAAATTGTAACTGGAAAAGGGAAGACAGTAACCACTAAAATATTAGGGATCAGCATCAGGTTCCTTAATAAGAGTAACAGCAGCGGCTAAACGTGATCTGGGACAATATCAAATGACAGAATGGCAGCAGGAAAAGGAAAAGGAAAGGCACACTTTGAGTAGACAGAAATCAAATCTAGTGAACACGTAGATAACTGAGATGTGCTCAGCAACTTGACTGTCTGTGAAAAAAGAACATGAAACCAGCTGGAATATTAGGGATGACAGACATCCAGGATTGGAGCACAGATGGAGCCACGGATTTAAGGTCTTAGTAAATCATGGTAAATTTGTTGGAAAAAAACAGAAAAGAGCAAAGTCCAGATAAAAAAAATGTTATTGGAAAAATCTCTAACTGCAATAATTTGTTACATAGCAAAAAGAAATAGAATTTCCCAGGGCAGAACCAGTGTAGGATGAACTATATGTAGATCTAGCAAGCAAGAGCTTCTTTATAGGCCTACCTCTCCAGGAATCACGACTTAATCATGGGGGAGAAGTGTGTGTGCTCCTGTGACCCTGGGAGCTACAGTATGTTGTCTAGAGCACAAGCTTCTGGTAGGACCTCCCAAGGTCCCAGCTGAGGGGTCAGACAAGGAGCAATTCACTGCTCCTAAAAATGCAGCTGTACAGAAATAAAAATAGCATCTCACCCGGTACGAGGCTATTGGTATCCAGAGAGTGCCAGGCAGCCAAGCCTGCTGCACGGCCCGAACTCACGATGTGAGACTGCCCTCCTATGAGCCCACCACCTGCAGGAAGAATAAGGGCTGGGTACAATGTGACCTGGGTGGAGGTCAAAGGCAGAGGTCTTGGCGGACTGGATCCTAGACACATAAACTGACTCTAGGGACATGGAATGTTACCTCTCTTGAGGGGAAGATATGGAATTTTTAGTCAATACAGCATTTTTGGCTAATATATGAATTTTTCAAATTAACATAGGTATATACTTTTATGAAAATATAGCAGTGATCAGGTAGGATGGTAAATGTCTGCATTTTTAGAGTTGGATGACATGATTTATTGGTAATAGAAGAGTTCAGAAAGTAACACAGTGCCCAAAAGAAAAAAGAAGAGGTCAGATATTACAGTCACAGCTCTTGGAAATCGAAATCGACTTAGAAGTTAGACATCATCTATAAATACGCACTCTCTTTGATTTCTTCCATTTCTTCCAAAAACGCTAACGCAGCCATAGTAGTTGGAATAGTTTGGCCATTCCGCGCACCTTTATATTGTTACAGAATGATTACAATGAAGTGAATTAAATTTGTAAAGGATATGAAATTAATTTTGGTACATTTGATAAAACCTGTATCATAAACATGAATCTAAAAAAGAAAAGCAGACCACAGAAACAGTAACACTTCTTTGACGCTGGGTGCCAGCAGTTTGCAAAACTGAGCAGAAATGTGTGTATGCAAGGCGGGGACCCTGTTGTTAAAATATGTGTGGCTTTACGCCAAGTTTAACTTTTATACATCTTGAAGTGAGCGTGGAAACAGGCGTACGCAACATTTTTGTGCATACGTACCGTTTATACATGAGGCCTGTAGTCTTCTGTACCCATTGGCTAGTTGTTAAATACTCTTGGCAGGATTAAAAACTTCCTTGTTTCTATGGGAAAGGGAAACATAAAAATATAAACACTGTTACAAACTTTAGTATTTTGAGTAAAAAACGATTTATCATACAACAATGACTACGTAATAGTAATTGAAAAGTAACATGTCCCTTATTTGGGACCTATAAAATTAATCAGGAACTGAATTTGAAACAACACTTTCCTGGATTACTAATTGATCTAAAATGCCCAGGATCTGGCAATGCTTTCATATTGATATTTTTTTCACATATTTTTTAATTTGCTTTAAGCGTGTATTTGCATAGCTTTGACTCAATTGCACCACAACAACCTCCATGCATCCGTAAGCCAAAGAGGAACTCTACACAGCAATCCATTTACTGAACCCACTCGATCAAACTTTTCAGTTCCTAGTAGGGCAACTGCTAGACGGTTTAAACTTGCACACAGTATAACTTGGTACTGCGCACTTGCTTTATTCAAGTGTCAGCGCTTTTAAATGTAAACCAGCAGTACATCTGACCACATCTTGGTCGCTCGTACAAGCCTGTGATTAAGAGCAGCTACTCTCTTATTCAGACTAGAACTTCTTATGTGTGTTTGGGGGTGTTGTTTGTTTGTTATACTATTTATTCATTTACATATATTTTTCTTGAGCTTTTGTAAAGTAAGCATTTCACTACACATTCTACTGTAAGTATAATTTGTATTTGACAAATAAGACATGATATAATGATATATTAATGTGCGTATTGCGTAGTACACGGTGATAAGATAAGCAAAGGGATTGGCATTAATGTCAGCTATGAGGAGGGAATGAACCCATCAGCTCAGTGGTTCTCAACCTGTGGGTCCCCCCAGGTGGGCGCGAAGTAACAAAAAGGGGGGTGCGAAGATGTGAAAAAAAAGAAAACAAATCAAAAATATGAAAAAAACATCTGTTGAAACCAAAACAAATGAACTTAAACTATATTCTGATACTAGAACAATAAATATAGAGTTAGATAAAAGTCGATAAAAGTTAAGTAGGTATAATAAAATATGCATCTACATTTCAAAAAAATGTTAGGGGGTTGCGATTAAATCCGTTATGAAAACTCGGGTCGCAAATACTTAAAGGTTGAGAAACGCTGCATCAGCTATTTGTGCCAAAATTAAATGCAATCCAACATGTTAATTAAATTGCAATGCAATGCACATTGAGTCATAATTAAAAACATAGCAACCAAATGACTGATTGCTTTTAACTATGTCACACAATTTTCTTGTCAGTTTAAAATGCAATGAAAAAGCACATTTTAATACATGTCAATAGATCATGAGTCATAAAAAGCAGCAAAGCAAACAATTCCATGTCTCTTAGCAGCAGCTTCAAGTGGGTTGCATTTCGATTCAGGACAATTATGGCAAAATTGAATAAAATCAATTAACCAATCAGCATCAAAGGCTGGGGCAGGGGATGACAACAGTTGGGGTAAGAGGTGTTCCACTTCTAAACAATTCTGTGTTCTGGCAGTAAACATAAGTTTCATTAGTTTGGACTGTGGAGTGACTAACCAAAATGGTGAGAAGTGTGTTTTAGGGCTTGCCTTAAAAGTTGACTCTTATGTTAAGTTGTGTAAATAATGTGTTATGTTTGCTTATACCATATTGTTCCACTTTTCTTCTGTTAATCCTGATCAATATGTCAAGATGTTCAGTAATAGCCAGTACAGTCATCCCCATCTGCAGGTATTTACAGTCTATATTTAGTGGAATATCAGTGTACGGAGGCTCCAGGTGCAGTTATTCAGGACATTAGATCTTCAATGCATTCTAAATATGGTACTGTAGCGTTGCTGCTTCTATTATGCCGACTCTTTTCAGCAGCCAGTTGACAAGGAAAAGAATTACATCATTTACCAGGTCAGCTTTCACCTGTCCAATGAGACGGTGGATCCGCTGCCTCATCAACTCCACGTTCACAATCTTTAGCAGTGGATTAACACATTTATGACTGGAACGCTTCTTACCCCAACTGTTGAGGACCCTTGCACCAGCTCTTGACACTGATCGTGGTGACCAGGGGCCTCATGTATAAACGGTGCGTATGCACAAAGATGTTGCGTAAGCCCAGTTCCACGCTCAAATCGCAATGTATAAAACCTAACCTTGGCATAAAGGCACATTTTCACGGTACCTCAAACCCTGGCGTACGCAAGTTCTCCACTCGGTTTTGCAAACTGGCTGCACCCAGCATCAAAGCAGTGCTCCTGTTCCACTGTGATTTCCCTTTCTTTTTTAGATCCACATCCCTGATGTGGCTTTATAAATACATTGAAATCAAATGCATATTGTTTATTGGTATTTAATGCATCTGATTGTAATTAACCTGTAACAATATAATGGTCCACAGAATGGCCAAACTATTCCAAAAACCATAGCTGCTTTAGTGTTGTTCCTCTCACTGCACCTTCTTCTTCTTCTTCTTCTTTCAGCTACTCCCGTTATTGGTTGCTACAGCGGATAATCTTTTTTCATATTACTATCACTGCACCACTCGGAGTATTAATATCACTGTATCTGAGTGGGGAATCACAGCTCTACAGCAGCTGACCGGAAAGAGAATTATCACTGCTCTCACACGGCAAACGCTTCAGAGCCTTTCCTGTACGGACCTTGCGGTTCAGAAATAATTTCATCCCAAGAACTATAAATGCACTCGATCAGTCCATCAAGTGCTCCTTGTGCAACTGTTTGTCCTTATAAGTACAATTACCTCATTGGAAAGTTGCACCACAGTTATAATATTGCACAACCTGAGCCACTTCATAAAGTGCGTATTTACATATGATAAGGATATCATTTGCAAGATGGAATGCAGCAAAATATGTTTATTATACAGATAAAACTTTAACTTCATTTTAGGGATGCACGATAATATCGGATTTATATCTGTATAGGCAGATAATGGGTTAAAATAATTTTATCAGCATTGGACCGATGACTAAATTTTACCAATAATTCGAACCAATATTGATGACGCATTCACCGTGTTCCAGATGTAATGGACGTTTAGGCGACGCTGGGCTACTGTGCGAAAATGTTTGTGGTGTGGAAGATTTTCAAAGTGAGTGAGAGCGACATAAAATATGCCATTTGCAACACTTGTTCGACTAATGTTTTGCGCGGAGCAACCAAAGTGCGAAATTTCAATACCACCAACTTAATTACACACTTGAAGACACGCCATCCTGACAAATATGCAGAATTCCTCGCAGCAAAAGAGGAGAATCCTGCGCACAAATTCGAAAACTGCAGTTGCTCGACGTGTTGACCAGTTACTTGAAAAATCAAAGAAATTTGATAAAGATAACCCTATAGCTAAAACAATTACTGCAAAGGTGATGAAATGTATTGCTCTGGATGATCGGGCATTTTCTGTTGTAGAAGATACGGATTTCGAAGGCTGCTTGAGGATCTCGAGCCCTGTTACCAGATATCCAGTCGCCGTTATTTTTCTGACATAGCGTCTCCAGAGTTACATAAGATTGTGGAAGGTCATGTGCACAAAGAACATGTGAAGATGTCACAGCCATAAGCTTTACCACTGATATATGGACATCTGATATGAGTGCTTTTAGTATGCTTAGTTTAACTGCTCAGTGGATCGACCGCAAGTTTGAATTGCAGAAAGCAATCTTGCACGCCCATGAATGTTGTGGATCACACACGGGTGCTGCACTCTCTGTGGCGTTTAAAAGAATGTTTGAAACATGGAAAATACCCAAAGAGGATGTTCATGTAGTATTACGAGACAACGCACGCAACGTTGCAAAGGCTATGGAGGAATGCGGGATCCCAAGTTTGCCATGTATGGCTCATACTTTACAGCTCGCAGTGAATGATGGCGTACTAAGCCAGCGCAGCGTCTTGGATACAATAGCGATCGGCAGAAAAATAGTCGGTCACTTTAAAGGATTCACAATTAGCCAACTCGCGTCTCAAAACTATACAAACTTAACTTGGTATGCGGCTTCAACAAGACGTTTCGACTAGATGGAACAGCACATTCTATATGCCGCAAAGCTTGCTGGAGCAGAAAAGAGCCCTTGGGGCTCATGCCTCCGATTTTGAGTTACCTGCAACTCTGACGCCTAATCAGTGGGGTTTGATCGAGAACATAATCGCACTCCTTGCTCCATTTGAACAACTGACAAAAGAAATTTGCCAGTCTGAATCCTTGGCTTCTAAAGTTATTCCCTCAGTTATTGCTTTAATACGACTGTTGACTAAAAGCCCTCATACCAACTTCGAAGTCAAAACCAGTAAAAGCGTTCTGTTGGATGCTGTAAACAATCGTTTCATTGAGATTTACAAAGAACCCATATACTGTGTTGCCACTATTGTAGACCCGAGATACAAAGACCGCTATTTCGATGCAGATGAAAAATCACTGGCACTCAAAATGTTGCAAGCTCAGACTGAACTTGCATCGAACGAAATGCAAACGAGTGAATCACAGATAGATTGTCCACAACAGAAAAGGGCCAAGATAAATGACGAGGAGGCAAGCACGCTCTTCGAAATGTACAACGAAATTCTTGAAGAGAACACATTGATGCCTCTGGAAAACAGCCAGATGACAACAGAGGTGAGTTTAAAAGAAAGGCTCCGTGGAGATCTTTACAACATTGTTTAAAGTAAATAACCAGGGGTGTTGGATCGAATATCACTATTCTAACATAATTCGAATGTATAAAAAATCTTGGAAGGCAAGAAAGAAGAATGGCAATCGAATGTAAAAGAGCGGTTGTTGGTTTTACCTCGCACTAACTTTGGCTTCATGCTGCTTAAGCTCTGCTGGACACTGTTGTGGGATTTTACAGATCTGTTTTTGCACGTGACTTTTTTGGATCAGCCCATACGTGTTTATGAATTGCTAACCCATATTGTTATTAGTCATTAATTAAACGGTCGGCATCTTCTGTGTTAAACACACCCATTTTAAAGATCGCTAGTGTTCATCAAGCAACTGAGCCAACTATAGCCTATGCTTCTTTGCTTCATATTTTTGTTTGGTGTTAACTAAATAGTTTCGTACATAAACACTTAAACTCATTTTACATTATTTTTGTTACTTTGAAAAATGCTATCTGCTAATAATTGATTATGTGATAGGTGTCTGGCCACACTTACAGGTAATCTAACCTAGACACCGTTAAAATATCCGACTACGCCACCCAGTTTTATTAAGAGACTGGGAACTCTTGAGATTTACAGATAATAGCACACAGGGTTCTTTAAATTGGGCGGTGAGTAAACACACAATGAAGATCATGATCTACAGTGAAAAACAAAATATTAATAAAATGTTTAACTTGGTCACCATATAATCCATCTAGAAAAAGAAAACTCTTTGTAACCCTATCTCTTTCTTCCACACTCAACACATTGACTTCCCGTTTGGCATCCCCAGTCAATGCTCCCATCACAATACTGACCGTTTGAGACTCCTCATATTCAGCTGCTTCTAATATCCCTGCATCTGTTCTTTCCACTCAGCATATTTCAAATCACCTTTTTCCCCACTAAACTTGGCAATCCAAGGTGCACCGGCAAAAATAGGCATCATCATGATGGTAATAAAAAAAAACAGTAAAACTACCCCACAAAATCAATAACTAAATAAAAATGATTTAAAAAAAATGCCTAGTACTTCCAAGTGTGTTACTCACAAGCCCAATCCTGCCGACTACGCCAAAATTTATGTGACAGGTGTCTGGCCACACTTATAGGTAATCTAACCTTGACACCATTAAAATATCCGACTACGCCACCCAGTTGTATTAAGAGACTGGGTACTCTTGAGATTTACAGATAATAGCACACAGGGTTCTTTAAATTGGGCGGTAAGTAAACACACAATGAAAGACACAACAGTAATTTCAGGAAAAGCAACACTAACTTCTATTACACAAGACAATATAAAGTACATTTAAAAGATAAACAAACATAAAATCTAAAAATATCAGGAACGAATTTCCTTTTTTAAATAGAAAACACACAGTCCACAAGTCTGTTAAAAACAAGGATTGGAGGATACAACCTTTAGTGGTGCAGAGTCTAGTTTGCGCACTGTTACCCCAACAATTAACCATCCAACTGTCCATCGATGCACTCATTTCCCAACAGAAGTTTTGTCAAATCGTAGAATCCCTTTCAGCGTCTCCTCGTCGTTCTTTTTTTCCACTCTGGGCTCCTTGTGTTGCTGTGATCTAGGCACGCCTCACTTCTCGTCCAGCAGCTTTGCTCGGTCCTTTCATGCAGCTTCCCTCTCTCGCTGGACCCACAACCGTCTTTTTGTGGAGCTGTGTTTTCCTCCCTCGGGGTAAGTGTTGCCGTCCGTGTCCCTCACGTCGCACCAGCCACGTACCCCAGTCTACCAGCGAGCCCCTCTGCTCTCTTGAGTATCTTGACAGCCTTCTCAGTGGACTGTCCATCTCTCTGCCTTCTCCTGCCCAGAAGTTTAAATCTCCTTCAGTCCCTGTCATTATCAGTTCTGGCCAATCAGATTAAACAATGGCACATCTATATTTCCTGGGCTTAACAAATAATGAAAACACAAGTTAACAAAATGTATTGTTACCAACCATTAATAAGTACCGATCTACTGATTAGAAGCCAATATTGTCAAACATGTTAATTTCCAAGTCAGGTAAATACAAACATCCTCCAAGGAAGGAGCAGTTCTGTTGTCACAAATTTGTATTGTTTGTATACTCAACCAGCCAAAACTCCAAAGTGGTGACTCTTTTGCAAGACAGCAAATGCCGATATCCTGTAGACAGCCATCACAATAATCAGTAACAGGATAACCCAGGAAACTTGCCTTTTAACTTCTCGCCTCAGTCCAAACAGTGGGAGCCAATTACCTGTTCATCTGCTGGGTTTTAAATGTAATATTTCCTAGGAGAGAAATGGAATGACCCAGTGTACAAAAATGTCCCCCTCTGACATCCCCCCAGACTTAACCATTGTCAGTCCCTGACAATCAGTTTAATCTTTTTATTCGCTGAAACGGGTTGGGGATATCCCCAAATTTTCCCTTCTCAATCTGCGCAACTCCACAGCTCCCCTCTCTGGGACATCACCATTTTCCCTAGAGGCTGGGTTTCTCATTGTCCTAAACCCCATATATGGGAAGTCCATGTGGAGATGGTTCGGCCGTTGGGGTAGCTGAAGCACTTTGTGGAGGAGAACAACAAGACTTTAAAGCATTACGGTGCATATTTTTCTCTCTACCACCCCCTGCTGGTCTCACTTTATACACCACCCCAGAATCCCCTACCTGGCCCAGCACCACATAGGGTTCTTGGTTCCACCACCTGTCAGCTTCCCTTGTCCTTGTCTATCTCTATTTCTCAGCCATATCCTTACTCCATGAAGCAATGGAATAGCCTGAGCTATCTTATGCTGAGCTTTATTATGTCATGCTGCCTTATCCATCCTCCCCTTAACAATTTGACCTGTATTGGTAGCTTTTGCTGATGTCACCCATTCTCCCCAGGTGCTCCCTCTGGCAGGGACCCTCACACTATGGCAGAAGGCTGGTTGTACATATCTTCTGAATCCATCATTTTCACGGTATGTCTCGGAATGTCGACACATAGCAGAGCTGTTAGACCCTGCTTCCTGCGTACTGGGGGCTACTTGAGACAGTACAATTGGTGACTCTGGAGCCTGAAAATCAGCATGCCAACAAGCAGAGATCACATTCATTCCAATCAGCAATGGGCTCGTTTGGACCTCATCTCGCACAATCACAGCCCCTCTGGCAGGTAACTTCACTGTAGCCACCTCAAAATCCATTGTGGCGTAGCCTTTATAGGGGATATCCAACCCATTGGCAGCTTTCAGGGTTAGAAGAAACGGGGGCATGCCTGACTTCTATCTTGTCTGTAAAATGCTGCTTGAAAAGGCTCTCTTGCGTCAGTGTAACCTGGGATCCAGTGTCTAGCAGTCCATTTAATGTTTTGCCTTCAATGGTGTTACTAGTTCAATTAGAGTTACTAGTGGCTGGGCAGCATCAACCTGTGGAACTGACTGCCTCAGTTCCTTCAGCAGCTCCTGAGTCCATTCCTTCATCTGTGTTTTCAGGTCACCCAGAATCTCTGCCTTGAATGCTAGTCTCCAGTCTGCCTGTGGATGAGAGTTAGTTGCAGAGAACTCACCAACAGCTCTGCAAGTTGCTTCCCTGTGCCCTGCATAATTACATTCCCCTTCCAGCAGCAAAGCCTCTTGATGCACTTCCCCAAAGGTTTTATCTGGATTGTGGCACACAAATGTCCATAGTGCTTGTCGCAGTCCACCGTCTTGGAGGCCCAACAACAGCTGATCTCACAGCTGTATATCAGAGAGGGCTTGGGCTGGGCTACGCTGTTGTAACCTGCAATGAAGTTCCCTCAGTCTAAGAACAAAAGCCCTGAAAAGTTAATTAGTTCTTTGTATACAACTGTAGAACTGGGACATCAGAGTAGCTAATGGGACTTGGTCACCATATAATCCATCTAGAAAAGAAAACTCTTTGTAACCCTATCTCTTTCTTCCACACTCAACACATTGACTTCCCGTTTGGCATCCCCAGTCAATGCTCCCATCACAATACTGACCGTTTGAGACTCCCCATATTCAGCTGCTTCTAATATGCCTGCATCTGTTCTTTCCACTCAGCATATTTCAAATCACCTTTTTCCCCACTAAACTTGGCAATCCAAGGTGCACCGGCAAAAATAGGCATCATCATGATGGTAATAAAAAAAAAACAGTAAAACTACCCCACAAAATCAATAACTAAATAAAAATGATTTAAAAAAAATGCCTAGTACTTCCAAGTGTGTTACTCACAAGCCCAATCCTGCCGACTACGCCAAAATTTATGTGACAGGTGTCTGGCCACACTTACAGGTAATCTAACCTTGACACCGTTAAAATATCCGACTACGCCACCCAGTTGTATTAAGAGACTGGGTACTCTTGAGATTTACAGATAATAGCACACAGGGTTCTTTAAATTGGGCGGTGAGTAAACACACAATGAAGATCATGATCTACAGTGAAAAGCAAAATATTAATAAAATGTTTAAAAAAAAAGGCAAATACAATACAGACATGCATTCAATTCAAATACCATATACTTATTTTTATTGTAAGGATTCTAATCTTAATCTGACAGCCCTGGTAAAAGCCAAAATGCAGATCTATCTTCTAGATATGAAAGATGACGTAGAATATAATACTAAATTATATATGTATACATGCTACTCGGCAGGTGCAGGGATTTCTTTCCGAAGCACCAATTCCGAGGAATGAAAATCAACTGAAATACTGGAACAACAACTGGAGTTGTTTTCCTACTATTGCCAAAGTAGCACGCAAGTTCCTGTCAGCCCCACGTACGAGCGTGAACAGCGAGAGATTATTCAGTTTGGCTTCTAATGTGATCAACAAAAAGAGAAACAGAATTTCCTGCAACAAGGCAGAGATGCTCTTGTTTGTTAAGAAAAACCTCCCCATCGTGCTTAAAAAATAGAAAAGAATAATAAGCCTTCAGGAAAAAAAGTTATATATTTCTTTACCGTTGTATGCTTTTCTGTTTTTTTAAAATTATAGATTGGTTAGATTTATTCCATTAAAAAGAAAGAAAAAAGTGATGTGGTATTTAATACTGCAGACTGTAAAACAAAGGATCAGATAGCCAGCCAAATGTGGTTGAGCAGAAGCCATTTTAATGATTGTAAATAATCTGCAAAAGTTGTTATTCTTAAGTGGTATTGCTTATTTCACTGTCATTGTACATTTTGCCATTTGTTTCAGTACATTTTTTAACTTATTGTTGAATTTGTTGTATGTGTTCCATCAAAAAGTAAAGAGAAAAGTGTTATTTAAAGCAACAACCTGCAAAACTGTTTCCCATATACAGTAACCAACAGGTAGCCAGCCAAATGTGGCAGATATCATTTGTTTTTAATGATTGAAAGTGGTGTGCAAAATTGTTATACAAATAAATGTTCACTTTGTCTGTAATTCTTGTCCAGACAGATCAAGTCTCATTTTTCTCTGTATCTTATAAATATGTATATCGGTATCGGTATTAGCAGATAACTACATAGATATTATCGGATATCGGCATTGGCCCAAAATTCCCATATTGGTGCGTCCCTACTTCATTTAAATAATCCGTATTGTTAATAGTTAAACATGGTGCCATGGTGTGGGATTGTTCCTGCCTCGCGCTGTATTCTTGCTGGGGCTGGTACGATACTGGAAGGGTAGATGGATAGAATAATTAAACATGTAGTATGAAGATATTTCAGTGTTCCTTAAAAGTTTTGAGGAATCGCCGTTCTCAGCTTACAGATGGCTTAACGTTTATTACAGAGCTGATTGTGTGGTGATTGGGTATTTGGAGAAAGAAAAGTAAGGACAGGAATTGGAGGTTAGTACGTTTGAAAGAGACAGTACTGCTGCTATAAATGATTTCATCGAAGGTTGCGCATGGCCCAGCAGCATCTTGCGTGAGATATGAACAGTCACTGCGCCACCGTGTTTCCATGTTTAATAACATGCTTTAACTCCTATCATCATGAAAATTATATCACGTATACATCTCAGTATTTTAATTATTCAGAGAGCTGTAATATCACGAATGTAATGGATTCTGTGTCCTGTCGGAGGAAGAGAAAGCCGGAAGCACGTAGTGTTTCACACACACATAGAAGATCAAATATAAAACAAAGCATTTAACATGCTACTTTAGTTACGATGGGATTTGAGAAACTGGTAAATTAAACAATTTAAAGATGAAGTTTATGATGTTCTACTTTAATGAAAATAAATTACGTGTTTACAGTGGATATTTCGAGATTAAAGTTGACATTTCGTGCTTTTTTCCCCACTGTGTGCCCATTTTTTTTCTCTGTAACCTAATAAGCTTTCATATGACACTCAGACGGTGGGCTGCAACTCGCCTTTTCACAGCGACTTTGATATCTGACAACTTCTTTTTTATTTCGGGCACCGTGTGACTTTGTGAACTTGAGCTTTCGAGTTTCTCCAACACTCTGTCACTCGGTCAACTTCCTTTTGTTGTTTATACCAACTGTTTAAACCAACAAATAGTACATTTTTCTTTGCCTCCACTTGGTATTCGCTGAAATTCTTCCATTTCACCCGGTGCTTTTGCCATTGCCTTTTCACAGAACGCTGAGCTTAAGGGCTATTTATATTGATTTGCATATTCAAAGAGGTGTAATTCTGGGAAGAGTTTGGGGAGGGTCAGCAGGCACGTGCATGTACGTTACTTTTCACGCTGACCGGGATTTATGGAGTGGAAGAACGTGGAAGTGGGCGAATGCACAGATTTATGCATCTGGATTTTTTTGTGCGTACGCACATTTCCACTTTTGTCCGCATGCCATGTTTTAATGTGAATTCTACGCATAGCGTTACGCATGAGGCCCTAGGTGGACACACCACACAAACTGAGGATAACTATTCAGCTATCCCAACTAACTGACACAACCAAACATTACAGGAAAAAGTGTACATCACTCCAAATCAACTCAATGTTAATCAGCCGGTTAAATTTTACTTTCAAAAGATCTGTCAGCGGCAGCTCTGTCTCCATTGAGGCAAGGGTCCAAAATGAGAGGCCACCTTCCAGAGACTGCCACTTTTATGGTGTCCAAGCAGAAGGTGAGAAGCCTTCTGTGACTGCTGTGGGTGAGGCTATGTATCGTCATTTGACAGTTTTCAGAACTGCAGGTGAAAGAGATAATACGGTTAGTGGCAGAGTTCCCTCCTGAGCCAGAGAGTACAGCTTACCTCACTTGGGCCAGGAAAGTGATCCCCAGGCGCACATGTGTGACATTGGTCATTTTATTACGTTCACCTTTGAAAATATCTTACATTTGGAGGAGCCACTAACTGGAATGCAATAGTTTACTTTGCTTTTAGTTCTGACACACAATGAATGAACACAAATTAACATGCAACATGCTTTTGTACTGCATTTTAAACTGACATGAAAATTGTGCCCAAGTGAAAAGCAATTGATCGTCTGGTTGATGTTTCTGACTATCACACAAGAAAAATGTGCCCAAATTAAATGTACCGCATGCATATACTGTACGTTTCATATGTTGAACTGCATTTAATTTTGGCACAATCCTCTAAAGTCAATTTTTTTGTAAGACCAAATAAAAGAGAGGATGCTATTGTAGCAGCTTTAAAATGGTTGCTGATGCTTTGAAGGAAGACAGACACACCAATATCCAGATTCTGCCGTTTATTCATTTATTTATTTATTAAGACAAGCAGTAAGGGGCACAGTCAACACACACAGCGACAGGCGCTCTCTCAGTCTCCTGCAACAAACCAAACAATATGCCAATGAGGCTGGATCGCCGTCAAATTAAACACTTTTAAAATCCATTTCTGCCATCCAAAAGTGACGATAAAACCTCAAGATACATCAATAACCACGTGATGTGATGTTTCTATGCAGTTTGAGACAGAACATACTATTTCAAAACTTGTCAGCTTATACAAGAGACGGAGAGTATTGAGAAGCGTCTTATCTGCAACAGCGTCATCCAGCTGGGAGTCTGCTGTTACGCTACATGTGCGCCCCATGTGTGTTTCATCAATTAAAGCCCCCACCGCTACAACAGGCAAACAGGAACTATTATACAAAAGATACACTGATTGCATTCATATTAAACAAAACTCACAATGTGCAAAACAGAAGCATTTCAGTATTAAAAAACATACGTTTTGAGAATGTTTACAAAAATAAAACAAACTGACTCAGTCACATTACAACTGCAGCTAATGGTGTTTTTGTATTTCATAATAGATACATAGCACTGAAAAGTGGAAGGGGAGGATTTTTGTTTCATTAGGTCTCAAAATGCTTCTTTAAACCTGTTTTTATTTTGCAATCAGTCAGAACTTCTCCCAACTTATGATGAACATAACTGCCTTAATTTAATTTGCATATGTTAATAATATCCCGTGTTTCATTGTTTGCCATTATAAAAGAGAAACCAGCAAGCACTAAGTATTTTAAAGGCTTAGTAAGATGAAATTGATCATTTTGTTCTGAAAAAAGTAGCATAACTGCATTTGTCCAAAATGTCCAAGGAGCGGCAGCTTTAGCTTACTTCACAGAAAACTTCAGAAAACAGGTTGCCATGTTCAAAAAAATCCACAGTCCAAGTACAGATAAAAGTTTATTTGTCCCCAGTGGGAAAATGTGTTTTTTACAGAAGATCTTTAAAGAAACACGTGCATAAATAGGTAGGCAAGTAAGTAAATAGATACATAAATATAGACACACACAGCATAATGACTATAACCAGGAGCGGAGTGGGTCTCAAAACCGGCCCGACATCCTTCAACGAGTCAGGCGACGAGGTCAACCCACTCGGCCCGTTATTCATCGTAATTTTCGTGATGAGTACACGGCTCGCTACGAGTACTCGTGAAAAACTCGTCACGGGTGCCTGCTTCAGACTACACGGGAGACACGACCTTCAGCTGGACATCGTGGACCGTAAAACCGTAAGAGCTTTGAAGAGTTGTCAGGCTGCGGCGGAGGCACCGGACACACAATGTGTAATATTTAACTCTTAGATCTCATTGTAACATTACTAATGCGGACACAACAACAGCTTCGCCACGTCTAACGCCGCTTTGTTTCCGATCGCCGCACTGAACCTAAAGCTCGGACACTTTACCAACGTGACGAGATGCCCACTGTTGAGCACGTAACGCGCCAGGTCGCTTTAATGCCACCATAAACATGCCAGCTGCCTGCAGTGCTCGCCCACTCGGGCTTTTAAAATGACCGCGCAAGCACATCGGACAACGTAACTCGGACTGACTCGCATTCGATCGGCTTTCACTGCGGCGAGACAAACGAAGAAAGTAAACGTTCGCTGTCATTGTAATGATCTGTGAGGCTTCGCTAGCCTCGGGTCTTTCTTCCAATGAAACTGTGAGACAGTTCATTTTAGTGTTATACACATGGTGTAGCAGCATTCCGACTAATAATATTTTGGAGAGACACCAAGTGTATTCCTGAAGCACAGCGGTGTTAGTGCCATCTATCGTGTGGAGGTAGAATAACTCCTCCGGCATCAACAGATATTCCAGCCGTCTGTCCCAGGCTGTCCTTTAGAATTGTTTCGTATCGCGGTGTTTCAGCCAGTTTGTCTTTATTTGTTGTTGTTTTTAAGTAACTTCACATCTCAAGGTAAAATGGCAATTTAAGATCGTTACAAACTAATCAACTGTGAGTCTGTACTTTATTACACGGCGGTGCACTAAGAAGCGCCATGGGGGGCTTTTCTGTCCACTGTAATCAGGAATATTCAGTGCTTCCACCGGATGTACTCATTAAGTTTATTTTTATTTATTTATTGACTGATTGATTGATTGGCTGTGTTTGTTCTGTGAGTCTGTGAGTGAGTTTATTTTTTGTTTCTGCTGCTTTATGCATTTGAATTTCCCAATGGGATTAATACAAGTTTATCTAATCTAATACAAATTCGTATTCCATGGAATAAGATGGTTCCTGAAAGGTCTGGATGCAGCCACTGTAAACTGTAGAGCTCCACAGTAAGTGGAAACACGTGACCTCCACAGTAGGCGAATGAATATAGGACCTACCCAATCACCAGCCCTAACCTTCAAAACACTGCGGAAGGCAGCAACAGTGAAATAGCACGCCTAAGCTGAAGACAGCGGGGGAGGGGCATATTCCTTCTTTAGCATATAAAATAACCGTTCGTGGAAATGTCCATCCCGGACAACAAGTAACACGAGGCAGGACAGGATCCAACTTAAAAAGCTATTTCTTCCGCAAACTAAAAAATCCTTCTAAAACCACACATGGATGAACACTTTTCCAGAAAAGAGTACGATGAAAACGGTTTCTTTTAACTAAATGAAGCCAACCCAAACAACCGGATGTACAAGGCAGGATAAAATTAAAAAGACTAAACGGGACTAACTAATATAGGACCTACCCAATCAACAATCCTAACCTTAAAAATCACTGGGCAAAGCAGCAAACGGGAAATAGCACGCCTAGGCTTAAGATAGTAGGGAGGGGCGTTTTCCGTCTACTGTGGCGGTCACGTGTTTCCGCTTACTGTGGAGCTCAACACCTTACAGTGGCTGCAGCCAGATGCTCTTGCTTGTGCCTGACACCACAGACCAGTGTTACCCAAACTCGGCCCTGGGGACCCTCTGTGGCTGCAGGTTTTTGTTCCAACCAGCTTCTGTTTTTAATTGAACTCCTGGGCTAATTAAGTGATGTGTTATTTCCCAAAGTCTGTGTTTAGGGAGCAATATAGAAATTAGAAAACTAAGTTTGCTAAAATAAAAATTAAAATGTACCAAGCAGTTATATAGGAATAATATATTTTTTTTTCTTTTTTAACATTTTCATCATGATTTTCATTCTACTTTTCTAGGTCTTCTAATTGTTTCATTAATCCATTATTTACTAATTAGTGGGTCTGACGCTAAAGCAGTTGCAGCCTTTGATTATTCAGTGTTGTTTGCCAGGATGTCTGCTCTGCTCATTTTTAATTGTCATTATTAAGATACAACGAAGGGGGAAAAACTGCACAGAGAAAGGGCAAAATATAATGAAATCAACAAAAGAGAGTTAAGCATTTCAATCTATATAACAAAAGCTGAAATGTTTAAAAATGTCTTATAAATGTAAAAATCATGCTGGTATGCTTTTCTGAATGCAAAATACCAGCTAATTAAATGAGATCAGTGCTATCAGGTGTTGTCACTGATTAGGAATCTGGTTGGAACAAAAACCTGCAGCCACAGTGGGCCCCCAGGACCGAGTTTGGCAAACACTACCGTAGACGGATCCCGAAACCAAGGCAGGTTTCAAGGTGGCCCCTCATTAAAATGAATCCAACTGAATTTTCTATCCATCCATCGTCTAACCCGCTGAATCCGAACACAGGGTCACGGGGGTCTGCCGGAGCCAATCCCAGCCAACACAGGGCACAAGGCAGGAACCAATCCTGGGCAGGGTGCCAACCCACCGCAGGACACACACAAACACACCCACACACCAAGGCCAATTTAGAATCGCCAATCCACCTAACCTGCATGTCTTTGGATTGTGGGAGGAAACCCACGCAGACATGGGGAGAACATGCAAACTCCATGCAGGGAGGACCTGGGAAGCGAACCCGGGTCTCCTAACTGCTAGGCAGTAGCGCTACCACTGCACCACCGTGTCGCCCCCAACTGAATTTTAGGAAGCTGAATTCGGGTAAGGATTTTGAGCCCCCTGATGGGTCAATTCTTTGATACGGCAGAAGCCTCTGTAAAGTAGAACAGCTGATTTAGTAATTATTTTTCTGAAATTCTTCTCTATTTTTTATCCTATCCTATCCTATTTAAACATGGGGCCTCATCCATACGCCCGTTTATGTGCACACTTTGAGATGTATTAAAACTAAACTTGGTGTAAAGCCACCCACATTTTCATGGCAGCCTCCCCCCTTGCGTACGCACTTTTCTGCTCAGTTTAACAAACTGACGGCACACAGCGTCAAAGCAGCGCTACTGTTTCTGTGTGGTCTCACCCTTTTCAGATTTGCATCAATGACGCAGGATTTACCAAACACACCAATAATAATTGCATATGTTTTACAGTTTAATTAACTTGATTGTAATCATTCTGTAACAATATAAAGGTGCACAGAATGGCCAAACTATTCTAACTACCGTAACTGCTTTAGCGTTGTTAGAAGACATTGCAAATAGAAGAATTAGAAGGGAGCACGTATTTACAGATGATGATGACTGGCTTCCAAATCGATTTTGATTTCCGAGAGCTATCCTCTTGGACCAATGTGCTGAATTTTACAAAGGCAGATTTTGAGGAATTGTGCTCTAGCTGATCCTTTGCAAGTTCTGTCCACTCTTGGGTTTTTAACCACAGGAGCTTTTCAGTGTGAACTTGCTAACCAATTGGGTATTTCACAAACATCACTGAGTTACACCATGCCAGCTGTACAGGATGGTGTTATCAGCTTGTCATTCATATAGATAAGATTTCCTTACACTGTGGTTGAACTGAGAAACATCACATCGCAACAATGTCTGGTGTTTTCCACGTGTAATTGGAGCGGTCACCTGCACGCACATTACTATTGCAATTGCACTGGACAAGTTACAACAGCCAGAGGAGAATCATCAAAAGAATGAGCTGGAATTACATCATCTATTGTAGGAAAGCTTATAAAAAAATGGCAGCTCCACACAGTCACAGGTACTTTTTCCAACTAGTGTGGCAAAAGGCAAGCAGTCCGTTTAAAGATAGTGAGTCACCTCAAAGAGCAGAGAATCCATCTGTGGTGCCCGGAGCCAATGCTACACTACAAAGGCACCTTCAGATAATTAATTTGCTTATGTAAATAGAAAGCATTTCTACTTTATTAGTGTGCAGCTCTACAGTCCACAGAATGTGTGTCACATTGTGCAAGCATATATTGTGCTGAATAATGTGGCATACAATCATGATCCTGACACTGACCCACCAAGTGATCAGCCATATAAGACAGCGTTGCACAGCATTTATTTTTTAACCAATTCATTTAATTTGTGGTCAGTACCACATAGACAGTCCTTATATTCTTTAGTTCATTGGCCGCATCTCTTACAGAATCCCCTACCGCATTTTGGGACTCCAAAACAGTGTCAGTCAGCACACAACCAGATGGCTGCCCAGTGGTTTCCAAGGCAGAGGTGTGTGTGCAGCCAGTGGCTGATGAAGTGCTGGGCACAGCAGCACCATCACCATGTGGATTCACATCCTCAGCACGGGGGTCAGCTTTTGTAATACTGTATTATCTGAAACAGAATAAACAGACGATGGGCTGCTTCCTTTTGTTGCTTATACAATAACACTTATTTTTGTATAGCCCAAAATCACACATGAATTGCCGCAATGGGTTTTGACAGGCCCTGCCTTTTAACAGCTCCCTAACCTTGACTCTCTAAGAAGGCAAGAAAAAACTCCCAAAAAAACACCAGTAGGGAAAAATATGGAAGAAACTTTGGGAAAGGCAGTTCAACAAGAGAACCCTTTCCAGGTAGGTTTGGCATGCAGTGGGTGTCCAAAAGAAGGGGGACGATATAATACAGTACACAGAACAAAACACAAGTAATCCTCAACACAGTATAATAGTAAAATAAAAATATTACAAGTACAGGGCAGAATTTAACAGCAGATGATATCACATAATATGATTTGGATTTGTTTAGAGTCCTGGAGACCTCAGCCATCAAGCTGCCTCCTCCAATTGGCCAATCCACAGCTGAGTCAGTGCTGGGCCAGCCAATTGGATGAAAGAACCCTTCTACCCAATGATTCCTGTGATCCTCCATCAGGGATGACTTTTCCTTAGACAGGCAAAACAACCTGGCCGTAGGGCAGTGGCACCAAGTGCCACATTTGAGTACCGAGAAGAGAAACAGAATACGTGAGGGTTAGTAACAAATTATAACTATCATGTTACTTATGTTTTAGTGTTAATGACTAACAACAGAGATGCAGTCTGTACAGTTAATCAGCAGCTCTAGTCAGGATATGCTAAACTGAAGTAGTGAGTCTTCAGCCAGGATTTGAAATCTGAGACTGAAGGGGCATCTCTTATAGTAGCAGGCAGGCCACTCCACAGTTTAGGGGCCTTGTAACTAAAAGCTCGACCTCCCACTGTTATTTTATTAATCCTTGGAATCATAAGCAGACCGGCATCTTGAGATCTTAATGTGCGCTCTGGTTTGTAAGTCATGATAAGCTCAGACAAGTAAGCCGGACCTTGCCGATTTAAGGCTTTATATGTTAAAAGGAGAATTTTGAAATCTGCCATAAACTAAACTGGGAGCCAGTGTACGGATTTAAGAACTGGAGTTATGTGTTTGTATTTTCTTGTTCTTGTAGTTTTTTTTAAATTATTTTTATTTTCTTTTTCTTGCTTATACCACTGCTAACACCAACAAATAGCACATTTTTCCTTTCTTCCACTTCGCATTCGCCAAAATTCTAATTTTTTCCACATGCTTTTGCAATTTACTTTTGCACAAGCACTGAACGGAAGGGGCTATTTATATTGATTTGCATATTCAAATATGTGAAATTCTGGGAGGAGTCAGGGTGCGGCTGTAGGCGTGTGGACGTGTGTTAAATTTCACATTCGATTGGGTTCACAAAGGTGAAGTGCGTGAAACTTGGCATACACACAGTTTTATGCATCTGAATTTTAAGAATCATAATTTAATGTGAGTTCTATACACGGTGTCATACATGAGGCCCCTGGTGATTGGTTGTTTAAGTTATGATGTTAAACAGAGATAACATTAGAATAAATAAGTTCTATCGATCCCAAGGGGAAATTTAGATGCACACAGCAACAGAGACATAAAAACAAAGACATAGGCTCAAAGGACAAATAATACAATTAGTCAATAAAATGGTAATTGAATTAATAAATATATGTATCATGCCTCAGGCTGGGGTTCAGATTCATGTTTGATGTCTCTATTGCTCATTCATGATTATTTCTATACATATTATGTGCATCAGTCTTTATTTCCTCGCCTGTGTCTCATCCGTCTTATCACTACACTCCATATATGCCAAGCCACCTGAGAATTTCTCGAAGTGACATTAATGTTCTTATTAAACTGCAATGGATAATACAACATGTGCTAACACATGCACATACAGAACCAAAAAGTCAAGCAGAAGCACCAGTTCTGGTCTTGTTTTTCCTTACCCCTCCCCAGACCCTCTCATCTTCAGTTGTATGCACGTGGTTGATGCACTTGCAGTTTAAAAGGACATGTGAAACTTAGGACAGCAGAACTGAAGCTGGGGGGACTTTCCAAAATAAGTTAAATGCCAGATGTTCTGAAGTGCAGCATAAGGGTAGTTAAAGGGACTGCAACAAATTTGAAGAATCAAGTAAATATCTTCATACCTTTGATAGCCACATATAACTGTACACATAGATATTTTCCTGGATTTGTTTCTAAAAATGTGGAAAGTAAAGTAAATCTGTTCCTGTTGCTACTTACCTCTAACAAGCTTTAAACAAATGTTACAGTGCAGTCCATAATGTTTGGGACAAAGACACATTTTCCTTGATTTCCCCTTCTGCTCCACTGTTTAAAATTCCAAACCAAACACTTCAGCCCTGATTCAAGTGCACATTGCAGACTTTCATTCAAGGAGATTTGCACACATTTCAGTCACACAACACTTTTTCTACACGGTCCCCCCATTTCAGGAATTCATAATATTTGGACACAGCAATGGCAGGTCTGTTAAAGCCATCAGGATTAGGACTTTGTTGTATATCCATTGCATGCTTGACGTGTGCGATTCATAGACATCACCAGGTGCTGAGGATCTTCTCTGGTGATGCTCTGCCAAGCCTCTCATGTAGCCATCTTCAGCTCCTGCTTGTTTTGGGGGCTTGTCCCCTTAAGTTTTCTCTTCAGCATATGAAAGTCCTGCTCAGTTGGATTTAAATCGAGTGACTGACTTGGCCATAAATGAATTTTCCATTTTTTGTTTTGAAAAACTTTTTTTTTTAGCTTTGCTGTGTTGGCTCATTATCTTGTTATAGGATGAAGCATCATCCAGTGAGTTCTGAGGCATTTACTGGAGCAGATCAGATGTTTCTATCCACCTCAGAATTCACTGTGCCACTGCCATCAGCAGTACCATCATCAATGAAGGGAAGTGCCAGGACCTGTGGCAGCCATACATGCCAAAGCTATAACACGCCCAGCACCCTGTTTGACACATGAGGTGGTCTACGTTGGACCTTGGGCAGTTCCTCCTCATCTCCTAACTTTGCTCTTGCCATCACTCTGATGCAGGTTCATCTTTGTCTCATCTTTTCTCATGGTTTTCTTCTTGCAGTGTGGCCTCTGTGTTTCTGTTCATGAAGTCTTCTGCAGGTAGTCGTCTCTGACTCACACACACATCTGCCTCCTGAAGACTGTTTCTGATCTGTCAGACAGGCGTTTGGGGCTTTTTCTTGACCATAGTGAGTGTTCTTCTGTCATCAGCCATGGAGGTCTTCCTTGGCCTACCAGTACCTTTGCAATTACTGGGATCATCAGTGTGTTCTTTCTTCTTCATGATATTCCAGACAGTTGATTTAGGTACTCCTAAGGTTTTACAGATGTCTCCAATCATTTTATCCTTGTTTAGAAGCATCATAACGGCTTCTTTGACTTTTATTGGCACAGCTCTTGTCCTCATGTTGAACAATGGCAATTGCAGACTCCAAAGAGTAAGCCAAGGTATCTTTTGAAGCCATGAAAGCCACCTGAGGAATCAGAAACACCTGTGACAACAATTGTCCCAAACATTATGGTATCCTGAAATTGGGGGGGGGGGCATGTAGAAAAAGTGTTTTTATTTTTACATGTTGTAACCCTTAAATGAAATTATAATTGTAATTAATTATATTCCAAACAGTTGATTTAGGCCATCCAAAGGTTTTACCAAAATCTCAGTTGGTTTCAGTCTTATTTTTCATCCTTATAATGGCTTCTTTAACTTTTATTGGCACAGCTCTTGTCCTTATGTTGAACAATGGCAACTACAGACTCTAAAGGCCAAAGTGTCTTATGAAGCAATGAAACACATTTGAGGAATCACAAACACCTGTGATGCCAATTGTCTCAAACTTTATGGTGCCCTGAAATGGGGGTAGGCATGTAGAAAAAGTGTTGTCATTTCTACATGTGGGGCCAAAATAACTCCTTAAATGAAACTCTGCAGTGTGCACTTTAATCACGTCTGAATTGTTAGATTTGTAATTTTAAACTGTGGAACAAAGGGGTGAATCAAGGTAAATTGTGTCTTTGTCCGAAACATTATAGACGGGCTGTATGTAGTTTAGTTCAAACACACTTTGAAAAGGTGAGCAAGATAGTGCAGTGGCTGTCTAACAAACGTTTCAGAGGTGTATGTGTAGCTTAGCACTAACAAGCTTACAAAACTGAGATAATGTATTCTTGTAGATTCATCTGTTCAGCTTTTGAGGCCACCAACAGCTGTCTCCAGAAGGCTTTTCAAGCTAGGTAGACAGATGGCTGCAGTAACAAGTTTAATAATACGTATATACGAAATGTATGATGATGAGTGCCCTGGTTAGCCTTACATACTTATCTGCGGGTGTCTCAAGCAACCTTAAGGAGATGAGTACATTTGTTCCTGATGTCTTCTCTATGGAGTGGTTAGACAGATATCAGAAACTGAAGGTAAAAGATGACAGAGATAAGTAAATCCATTTTAGTTATGGAATCGGACGTCTCACCTTATTTTGATGTAAGGAGTGTTATATCTTAAAATGTCTTATCTTAAAGACAAAACTCAAAAGTCTGTCATTTTAACGGCCCCACTCTTTAATTTATTGTGCAGAGATCAGTTAACTCTGTAAATTAAAAAAAAAACACACCAGAAAACCTATGTATATAAAATGCTAAGCGTTGTGTGCCTGTCACGCAAAAACTCATGAACCACTGGGCCATGAACCTTGATCTTGGTCTTAACTGAGCGCTTATGATGTGATACATATAGTGCAATCCTAGAATTAGAGGTCTTAGTTACCTCGCCTACATAACTGGGCTTTGGGTCCTTCACACCGAAAGTGGTGATGAAGCATCGCATCCTGGCTGATAGGAAAACAACAACGGAGTTGGCATGCAACATCACCAGCAGGAAAAGAGCCGCAGTGACGTCTACTGACAGTGCAACAGATTGGACAGGCTGACTGATCATTTTTATAGCAAACACAAGTCATGCACTCTGCGTGTAAAATAAAATCAGAGGTGACCAAAGAATTGGAGGTACGGGGTACCTCTGCTATGTAATTTGCCTGCTCGTGGCAAGCAGCAGTGTGGCAATGTGACATAGTTGATATTAAAACATAACAACGGTGTGGCCACGTGGTGAGGCACTTTGCATGGGCTGACTGATCATTTTCATTGCAAACACAAGTCACATATCCCAGGCACAAAAGGCAGCCACACACCATTAGGGCACCTTGTAGTGGTGTATCATGTAGTATGACTGGCTCTTGGGTAGTGACATAGTCATGTAGTGCTGTCAGCCATAGCCTTTCTTTGATTTTCTGCTGTGTAACCCGTGTGATATCAACTTTAAATGTGACCAGCTACTCAGCAGAGTTCCTGAATCACGAAGCTCCTCCAGAGGTCTTCAGCTAGACCTTTCTCAAGGAAACGGATATGAGGACAGTGGCTGTGCCTCCCCTTCATTCACCCCCTCCATAGACTGTTGTGCATGTACCCTCAAGACACTCTACAAAAACATGTGTGACGATATATGTAACGTATATGCATAAGTATATCATACCTGTGAAACTTTCATTTTCTACAATTATTCAAAGGTCAAAAGCACAAACATTAGATAAAGTACACATTTTTCACCAGCTCCAGTGTTTGGACATGGGCAACTATAAGGTGCTTTATCACAAGTCAGAATGGCATCTAATATGGAAATCAAGATTAAAGATACTTCTCAGCAAGAAACATTAGATCCAAGCCTTGGAAAGGAATTTATTTGAAGCATTGTCTATTGTGAAGTCGTTGATGCCTGACAGTAACACATTTCAGATATGTGACAAATGCTTTTAATTTTTTTCAAAATAGCTAGCAGTGGATTTCACAAATGTACCACGAGTGCCTTCCAAAAAGAAGAGTTCTACACGTCATGTACTGCCTATAGGTATACATCTTGTGGCATGCGGCTGGGGGTGGTACCCAGCCGGGATGCCCAGGAGGACCGGAGGAGGGCTTGTGCCTCCTCCAGACCACGAGGGGGTGACCGTCCTGGTTGTGTTGGGGGCCACGGGTAGAGGGCTTGGAAGCCCAACCCTGTAGGGGCCCGTGGCCACCGCCAGGGGGCCCGGTGCCTGAAGAACCCTGGACCTCAGCACTTCCGCCACACCATAAAGTGCTGGGGGGAAGAAGACTGGGGACACCCGGAGGGCTTCCAGGTGCGCAGTCAGCACTTCCGCCACACTGGGGATGTGTCCGCGGAGGGCTGCCGGGAAGCAGCTGGAGCCCATCCGGGTTGCTATACAAGGAGCTGCCTTCCTTCATTTGGGAGCAAGAGTCGGGTGGAAGAGGACGGAGCTGAGAGAAAGCGGAGTGGAGGCGGCCAGGACAAAGGCACCAGAGACTGTGAGGCCTGGACTTTGGGGGATCGGTGCTGGAGGCACTGAGTTGTGCACTGAATACTATTTGTAAATATTCTGTAAATAAATGTGTGTTGGGTGAGAAAACGATGTCCGCCTGTCTGTGTCCAGGTCCAGTTCCACAATCTATATAAAAGCATACTGTAGACAGAAATATATATATACAAATATACTGTATGTACGTATCCGAAGCCTATCCAAGATTTATCTCTCCGTCACATATACAGTACAGTTAATACATGTACAACATGCAGTGTAAAGTAAGCCTATGAATTAGATAAATACTATATAATCCAGTGCAATTAGTGAAGGGCTGTGTCAGCATGCATCTATAAAGGGAACAAAAGGTAAAAAATAGTTCTAAGCTGAAAATAAAAGAAAGAAGAATTCAGCTGTATAGCCTTGATACAATACATATACATAAACATTCAAATATACAGGTAATATAGCGTATCTGTATTTGTTTTTTCATGAGCTTCTATAAAGTTTTAATTTCTCCTTGTTGATGTCTAAAATCTATCTATCTATCTATCTATCTATCTATCTATCTATCTATCTATCTATCTATCTATCTATCTATCTATCTATCTATCTATCTATCTAATAGTAACATTTAACATTTTTTTCACGCGCTACTACAAGCAGTGGACACAGAATGGCCACTAGAGGGTGGCAACACCTAAATTAAAGAACAGGCTCTCCGCTCTTGCTTTTTCACTGCTTGGCATGCCCGCTATTCTCTCTGAAGACACTAACACTGTGGCTTGTTTTCTAGCTTCAACAGGGCAGGACTTGGCTGGAAGCAAAGTACTATATAGCTAGTGGAAGCCAATCTTTAATTTGACCCCTTCATGCTTGAATGTGCTGTTGCTTTTTGTACCCAAGGTACCACACTAAAATAATAAAACCCAACAGTTATTTGTATTTACAACTAATGTGGAACATGAAAAAAATGTTGATGAGAACAAACCATTCAGCCCAAAACAGCTCTCCAATCCTACCCACCAAATTTCCTTGAAAACAACATCAAGTTGAGTTTTGAAGGTCCCTAAGTTCCTACTCTCTACCACAATACTTGGTGATTTATTCCATGTGTTAATGGATTAAAAAACCTTTAATAATTCTTTACATTTATATAGCGCTTTTGTCACTACTCAAAGCGCTCAGCTATTTCAGGTTAAGGGCCTTGCTCTGGGGCCCAACAAAGCAGAGTCCCTATTGGCATTTACGGGATTCAAACCGCCAACCTTCTGATTGCCAGTGCAGATCCTTAGTCTCAGAGCCACCACTACTGATGTTGGTGCAGAATTTCCCCTTATCAGCTGTGTCCCTGTGTTCTTGCTGAGCTCATTTTAAAGTAACAACTGGGATCCACTGTTCTAATTCCTTTCATAATTGTAAAATTTCAGTATTGATAATTCTTAATCTCTGTTTGTTTAAATGGAAAAGATTCAGCCACTTCAGTATCTCCTTATAGCACATAGAGCTTAGTCCTCTGATCAGCCTTCTTGCTGTTCTCTGGTCTTTCTCTAGCACTGTTATGTCATTGTTTTTCTTGTTGTAGCCTGCAGACCATGTTGTACTCCAGGTGGGGTCTCATTAGCGTGTAACCTCCTTGGACTTGTACTCCAAACATCAGAGTGCTATAAAATATTCAGTAGGCTTTTTTGATTGCTTCTTTACACTGTGTGGATGTAGATAGTGACCCCGAGGTCCTTCTCATAAGACGTATTTGGAAAATGCGTATTCAAGCCTCATATTTTTACTTCCTATGTGTAATACATTTAATTACATTATATTTCTTTTACCACGCATCTGCTCAATTCTGTATGCTGCCCCTCTCTAATGATTGGGCTGATTATCTGCAGACTTAACTAACATTATGTTATGTATATGCATATCCAAATCATTCATATATATTAAAAATAGCATCGGCCATAGCACTGACACCTGCCGAACACCCACATTTAACATTTCTGAAAAGGTTTCTTGTATTTACATTTTTGACTAATGCCTTTATCCAAGACAACTTACAACATTTATGATACAATTGGTTCCATTTCTTTTGGTTTTCCAATGGGAGCACAGGCAGGTCAAATGACTTGCTTAGGGTCACACAGTGTCTGTAGCAGGAATTCAAGTCCAAAGTCTTAAGCACTACACCACACGACCTAAATCCTTATACCATCACCCTCTGCTTGCTCTGACTGAGCCAATTGTCACCCATCCACAAACAACACACTCAACTTCCACTTCTTTTAGTTTGATGCCCACCCTCTAATGTGGCACCTTAAGTGTTTTCTGAAAGTCAAGATCATTAATATCATAAGCTCCATTTTGATCGTATCCTTTTGTTTCTTCCTCGTAGAATGCCAGCATGTTGGTAAAACACAACCTCACTCTTCTGAGCCCATGCCGACTGTTCAGTAAAACTCCTGTTTTGCCAGGGGTTGCTCAGCCTTATCCTTTATAATTCTTTCCATTTATTTTCCGGTGATGCACATCAAATTTACTAGTTACTTGGATCTGCCTGGTCATCCTTGTTACTTGTCCAGACAATATTTGATATTTTAAAGTCCTTTAGGAATTTTCATATATAGACAATACATGCTTTGCTGCTGATTTACACTATGCCATTTCCTCTGGATTACAAATAAACAGCATTATACATTCCCTTTTAATACTGAACGCCATACTGCACATTGGTAGATATGATTTATACAGTACAAGTGACAAGTGTCTGTGAACTGCTGTGTGATTCAAACTCAGGAGGTTTTTAAACATTTTAAACATTGCTGATTTTTCTTAATGGCGTGTTTAGAGAACATAGCGGTTCCATTTTGTTTACTATCGATTTCTTCCATTTTGTGTCAATGGTTGATAGGACGGGTTCACCGATAAAAGAGCAACAGACATATGTGCTCCGACAAAACTGCGTCAGACAAATGAGCGCCGACAAACCCGCTAACTGGTTTTTGACAAATGCGCGCTGACAAAATCGTGAGAGAGGCCAAGAGAGTGGGACGCCCTTGCTGCAATTCTTCCTACATATGCAAGGCGTGATCTTAAGGACTATCTGTGTGCCGTGCTGATGGCATGCCGTGTCTCGTAATATTGACTTCTAAAATAAACATTATTATATATGCTTTAAACTAGTAATTCATATTTAATGAAACTTTCATGATTTTGTCGGCGAGATTTTGACGGCGCGTTTTAATCGGTGCTATTTTGTTGGCATGCATATGTCTATCGCGCAAATGTCGGGTCACAGCTAGGGTGTGTGGTCCAGGAAATTGTGTGATGATAGACAAAGAAAATGGGGGAAAAAATTAACCCACAAGGGCCTACAGACTTTATTAGTGCAAAAATATACAGACATGCTGACCATTTCTAAATGACTGACCACTGTAGTTAAATTGGGTTCAGAAAATTCACAAAAGGCTTCAAAACACAAAGTAGGCCTGGCCCTGAACTTCAAATTAAGGCTTGCAGTTTGCACCCTAAGAAATGTCTTGGCCTATAAATTCATAAAAGGGATAGGGGAGACAAAAAATCCCTGATCCAAAGAGCAAAAACAGATGGAAAATTGGAAATAGTTGTTTAACAAGACAAAGTTGAGTGTTTAAATAAAAAGTTACACTATGGAGGAAAGCGTATTGCTTATTTTGCACAACATCTGGTCGGGCTGTGATTCACTAGGAATTAATGCAAAAACACCATTTCGGATTGATGCAGCCATTTGCATGTAAGAACAGACTCCAATGTGGACGTGGTTTACATCATAAAAGAAATCAACAAACAATCCATTCAAAGCTATCATCAAACGCAAAGATTAATAAAGACAGTGTTTAGACTTTGACACTGTTTAAATCATATCAAGACGTGTTTGTCACTCTGCTGTCCTTGTGCTACTCCACTCTTCCCCTCTGAGTTTCTTGTGCTATATGGCAGGCTGCCTGATGGCTTTACTCATTTGTAAACTGGATATGTGAAGCTTTGCTATAAATAAAGATGTGCTCAGTCATGTGGAAATGAACAGTAGTAAACACACTGCAGGGTCATGGGGGGTCTTTCATGATTTGTATTGTCATTTTAGTGTGCGAGGGGTTCAATGCATTTTACCTGAGGGGTGAAGGAGAACAAAGAAGTAAAGTGAACCCAATTCTGGGTTCAAGTGGTGGTGGATTACAATAGGATCAGGAGGGGCGCAAATTGCACATTGCCTTGAGACTATGCAGACTTCATCTGTTGTGTTATCTGTTTATTTTTGACAACTTCTAGTTATTTTTCTATGTTAATGTTATTTAAATTGATCTTGTTATTTTCATGTTGTGTTTTATGTTTTAAAGTTCTCTGTTTATGCTCCAAATGAACACACATAAAAACAGCTTCCTTGTCTTTTGTGTGTCTTGCCAGAGAGGGCGCTGTGATGAAGGAGTTGTAGCCACAGGCTGCGTATATAAAGTCAAAGATGCCTTAAGGCTGCACCGAGGCATTAGCACCGGCTTGTGTTGTTCAGCCCACCAGTTTTGGATTCTTTTCTCTGAAAAATTGTAAGTTTATCATTTTTTTTGACTTTTCTGGTGTTTGGAACTCTACTCTTGTGTTTTTTTTACATGATAATTATCTCTTGAAATGTTTGATTTTGTTTGCTATCAGATTGCCTAAAAAAGAGGAACATTTGGGATTTTGCTTATTTTTTAATGTTTTGTACATACATTTATAACTATTTATAAACTATTTTTGTTTTTGGGTTTTTTTTTTGAGTAGCCAGAAAAGTACTCTGCAAATCTAATTAATTTATTTAATTATTAAATTTTCACAGCTACCCATTTTTTTGAAGTATATAGGCTGCAAGCCTAATTCTTGAGTTTTAAACAGACAGTGCCAAAGCTTCAACCTTGAAGAGCAGCGAGTAGTAATCTACATTTTTGGGGCATTGACTCGTTAGAATCACCGTACAGACTTGCTCAGTGTTGTTGTCAGTTGAGTGTCCCACTCCTTCTTTGTCTTTAACACTTGTCCGGCCATTTTCACTCCATCCATAAACACTATGCCATGGTAAAACACTGTCCCCTGTATTGTGCAGAACATTTAATATGGATTTTGGCCCCCATAAAAGGCAGATCCCTGCTTGTAGCCCTTCTTTTGTGCAAAGATTACAACAGAATAATGTTGTTTACTGCTAAAAAACAATGACAGGAACTGACTGATCAAAGTCCAGACTTTACTACTGTGAGCACAGTGATGTGTTTCCATATGTGCTTTGGGCAAGCTGTACAGCCAGACCAAACTAAACTATCACAAAAGTGCAGTAACTATTGACTTACTCTCATGTAATTATGGAATGGCCTGTTGATGACAGGGAAAAGTAACACGAAAAAGATCCATTTCTCAAGAAAATCATCCTGAAAGTCAATAGAGACAGGAAACAGGTATTTTCATTCTAAGGTCTATTTATGTTGATGTTATGTATGTTTTATTGTTAATATATAAGTTGTGTTTAAATCTTGTAAGGTTTAATAAATATACACATATTTTAAATCCTATTAATCAGATAGTTTAATTTTATAGTTTTAAATATGTGTCAGCGCTCAGAGTGGCACATAATTAAATAGTAACTCTCTGTAAGAAGCGGCCTCTTCTTGTTTGCCTGTAACAGTCTCTGACAGGATTTTGACAGACATACTCCTGAAGAAGACTCCAGTCCAGTCACTGCACTTCATCAGGCCTATTATTTGATATTTTGAGTGTTGTCAGAAAATGTTCCAAATTTACCATAAGAAGCCTTGGCACATTATAAGAGCCTTTCATGTGGCCCAGTCAGTTGACAAACATGTCCTTTGAAGCTACTTTCTGTTTATATGTAATTTATTCTTAAAATTCACAGTTATGGTGGCTGCCCATCCATTACAAGTGTGAGAAATGGTCCGAACACCATCAGAAAAAAACCCGCACTTTATAAAACGACGTTTATTACTATAATAAAGTCCACACAGCACACAGTGCTTCCAGCACCAAACACCCCCAACACGGGCTTCTCTCAATGTCCATGGGCCGCCTTTCTTCCTCCTGTCTCTGGAGCTTCGTCCACCTCCAGCTCCCCAACTGTAGGAAGGCGGTCCCTTGTTATATTCACCCGGATGTGCTTGTTGATGACCTTTCGGCAGCACTTCCTGGTGTCCCTGGAAGGTTCTTCCTCCACCTACCCAGGTGTGGCAGAAGTGCAAGTTTCCCGGGCTCCACGACGCTCGGGGCGCCCCCTGGCGGTGGCCACAGGCCCCTGTAGGTTTGAGCCTCCTGGTTCGGTCCCCGTTGTCCCCTCCTTATTCCGTGGCGGTTGCCCCCTCTTGGCCAGGGGGACATATAAGCTGCCTCCCGGTCCTTCCAGGCATCCCGGCTGAGCCTGGCCCCCAGCCTCCTGCCACACAAGGTGCACTTCTACTCCCACCAGTATAGCATTCTCAAATAGCTTAACATGCATGTCTTTGAGATGTGAGAAAAAATTAAAGAACAAAGTGAGAAACATACCCAGACATGGGGAGCATGAGCAAACTCTGCTGATTTTGTGACTAGGCATTGGATTTGAACCCAGCATACTGGATCTGTGACGCATCATGCATGGACCGTGGCACCTGTGCTATATACTGTATTAAACATGCATTGTTTATCTCTCTTTTTCATGTAACTCTGTTAGTGTTGAGGACGCCACTGTCCTGAGTTACCATTTGCTGAGTGATGGTAGTTGCTTTTAAAGACTTAATATTGCAGAGCTGCTAATTCAGCAGTATACTTAAGTAAGCAGAGCATTAAAGCAAAGCCGTGAGTATTCGATATTCTCTCAGGTAACACCTGCTCAGTTAGCTGATTGGCGCCCTTTTCATTAATATACACATGGAGGAGGAATCTATGATGCACATTAAACTTACTGGCCTTTACTGTAGTTATTTACCTGAATCAGCAGGATCATCCTTTTTATATAACAGGATAACATTGCTAGTTTCCAATCCCAGTTTGCTGCGACTTTCAAAAATTATGCATCAAGGGGTTTATTATAGCTACTTAAATTGCCCATTATCCTGGCAAAAACTGGCCTTCCTGACATTGCTGCCCAAAGAGAGAAAACAGTTAAGCGGACATGACAGATAGCTGATTATTAATTTAGTGTACAATAACCCGATGAAAAGCAGGCCATTAAACACCTAGATAATCATAGCTGAATGAAGTGTTTAGGGTAATTTTAGGCTAATATTTGAAGAAGGGTCCAGCTGTAGACCTCTGAAGCTCCATGATTCAGCAGCTCTGCTAGACAGCCAATTGAACTCCATGTTTTTGTTACTCAGTTTACTTGACTAGAGTCAAATAAAGTCTCCCAAAACCCTAATCTTAACCTTAGCGTAATCAGGAATATCACGTAATATCACTGATGTGTAATGCAAAGCAGCAACCTCCTCAATGGAGCAGAGCTCTGGACGTTTAGCAGAAACGTCTATTGAATTTTTGTCTTAGGGAAGACACAGCATGGCAGAGTAAACTGAATGTCCAAGTGAGATGGAGATTATTAATGGTGGCCCTGATATGTGGGGCTTGTCTGATGCTTAACACAACCATAGCATCAGCGAGTAATGTGACCATCACTTGATCAGGCTTCTTTTTGTGTGGATTTTGCATGTTCTCGTTATTCCAATCAATAGTTCAGGCTTCCTCTTTCTTGCTGTTAGGTCATGATGTCTAGTATAATTGCTAATAACCATCCTAAGTATGTAACCAGAGGTCTAGCCTGTCTTTCATCAAGCACAACAACAAAAACAACTTTTATTTCTATGGAACATTTTCATGCACAGAATGTAGTTTAAAGTACTTTATAAGACATAGTTACAAGAAAAGAAAAACAAATCAAAATTATTTAAGAATAATAGTGAATAAATAACATACAAAAATAAATCAATGCACACTTACATAAAATAGATACAGCCTTAGTAGAAAAGTAGAATCCGTAGACTCCTTAACGTTATGTTTACCCCAGGAAAACAAGTCAAAACATTGAATTTTTTTCATCAAGAAAAATGTTTTTACATGTAACAGAAATATGTAAATACAAAACTTAAAACAGAAATACAGCAGAAAAGGTCTGTCTAGTGTCTACTGCTGTACTGATGCAGTGCATGTCCTTCTGTGCCATGTTTTGAGGCAGTCACCAACGCACAGCCCGATGTCACATTCAGCACAGTAGAAGCGTGTTTCGTTGTGCACTTTTCGCATACTTTGTCTCTCGATTTTATAAGAGGGTAGAATGGCAGTGCCTAAGCCTCACGATCATCATGCCCCTGTGTTCTTGTAGGCTACACAGCACAAGGCTTAGTAACGTCTGCATTTCCCCTGACATGAACATTACCAGCTGATGAATTGTGAACAGTGCTTAGGGGGTTAACACCCTGCTTGTTCTTGCTCTTGATTGCAATTATTTTGCCTTTTTGTCATAAAGCTACTGTTGCACAGCCCTGAAGCTTCGTATGACTGAATTCACTGGGCACATCCTGCCAGGTTGGTTGTACAGTGCTGCATCATGCATCAGTTTCACCTTCCATGTCAGCGTCTGAACACCAATTCACGTCGCCATCACAATCAATCGATTCAAGCAATGGTTCAGTTTCAGTTTGTCCTAAAACTGTCTTTACGGCTTTTCATTTGTCATTGTATTTTTCATTGGAGCCACTGCCCCATTCAGACATATTGATGAGTTGCCATAAAGCAGCAGAAAGCATAGAAACAGTAATTTTCTTTTTTTGCAGCATGATGTTATTTGATCCACTGGATGGCAGCAGAATATTGCCCCAAGTGTTATTCAGGCTTAAGATTATAGCATAATAATATAAGCATATCAACTGCGTAGAATTCCAAGCCTGATTTATGCTCGGATTTAAAGGGAAGGTGGTTAATAGAGTTCTTAATATGCTAACCAAGAACCAAAGTCTTTAAACCAGACATTTAACGTGTCAGTAAAACACACTCATTTTTTTTAAAAAAAAACACTCAGAAGCATGCCAATCTCAGATAATGTGGAAGTGTGCCTGGTAAATGCCTTTATATTGGCTCTCTGATGACATCAAACTTAACGCACATCTGGGCTCTTCTGGGTAGGATTGTTCTAGAAACTTACCAGTGTGAATGTCTGGAACTGGTGGCATTCATAACAAAACCTAAATAGTGTTGCAGCATAATGTGCAAATAGTTAGACTTTCTCAAAATATATTTTTTCTGAAAAGCAAATGTCAGAAATGAATTCCTTGGGTTAAAAAAAAAAACAACAGAATAGACATACGCTTATTCAGAAGCACCTCAAGAAATCGCATAAAGGATTAAAGAATAAATACCAGTCACAACATCTCTGTACCACTCAATGATTGTGGGTGACTGAGATTAAGAGGACAGTGGTGGAATGGCATCCCATCTAGTGCAGTTGCCTGCTCTGATCCTTGGTTTGAAAGTGAATGAAAGGTTGAGCAAATGTCCAGTAGCATAACAGTGTAAGGAAGGAAGGAAGGCCAAGAAAAATATGTGTCAGACATGAAGAGCAAAAAAGGCAGGTTTGATAAATGGAACAGAGATGGATATAATGGAAGCCATGAAAGTCCCAGATTGGGGGAGCACTACAGGGCCAAGGGGATGCCAGGGAAATAGAGAATAAAACTAAGTGATGTCAACTGCACTGGCACAGATACAGCAAAATGTACAGTAAAGGCTACATACATATGATACCACCCTCTGTTATGGGGACATGGTGAGGAGAGCCAAAGAGCAACAAACTTAAAGTAAAAAGTTAGACAATGTCCACATGGCATAACATTCAGGTGCATCAACGGATACGGAAGTTGGAGCATTTCACATTTTTTATTTACTTTATCCAAGAGTCAGCTATTAGATTTTTGTATACTTATTAGTTTTATAAAAAAATTAGTTCTGTTTAAAAGTACTATGGATGGCAGGGTACAATGCCATGTATTAGAAGACAACACTAAAGATGTGTTTTCTAACAACACTTTACTTTGGAGTTATGAATGGAGCACAAAGAGGCTTTGTGGTGGCTCAATGGCTTTCGTACACAGCAGACTGCAATTCAAGTGGTGTGAAAATGTTATCGACTGATGAATGCCAGGGGTAGAGGGTCTGTCACGGATTGTTGTTCAGTTTTTTTCAGCATAACATTTCTGAAAGTATACCCAATATGGTAGTATCCAATAATTGGCAATTAAAAGTATCTATTAATATAAAAAGACCAATGCTATCCTAAAATCAGTATTAATATCAACCTATGAAAGGTGATAAGGAACTGAAATGTTTCCCATCTACCTATGAATATTAGTTAAAACACAGTAATTCATTAAAAAGAACTGATTTATTGTATAACAGGAGTACAAATGGTAAACAATGGACAAGACGATCAGAGACTTGCAGCGACTGTTTGTGTACATCACAAGGGGGGCTGGAGGCCAGAGATCAGAGGTTTAATCCACTGAAGCCCCCCATCTCCCAATGGCACTGTCCATGTTTAAACCTGCTATGCGTTTATATCAGTTAGGGCAGCTGTGCCTTTGCCATGTCATTAATGAATTCAAACCCCGTTTAGGTGCAGGTTGATAATGTCAGTTCTTTACAATAATAATCTGCACATAATATTCAATCAATTTAGTCATATTTAGGCTTACATGATTGCTTTCTCCTGCCATTTATTTCCAGAGAAGTGATTTTTTGTATTCTTTTATTTAACTTAACTTAGGCAGTAAGGGCGCTGCTATATGAGGTGTTTGTGCCCATGGGCTCTGTCCAGCATTTGACTGACTTACTTGCATTGGGCACCCGATCAGCTGTAAGATGAGGAAAAAAGTAAAATGTGCAAAATATCCAAGTTCAAGCAACTACACTCAAGGTAAAAGTGAAAAAGTAAACTCTCACAGACCGTGTCTGCCTTTTAAGATAGATGAGTATACAAAATCACTAATTCTTTTCAATTGGAGATTTTGAAATTTAAAAACTATGTAAATTATGATCTGTCCGAAATACCTCCTCTAAAAGTGAACCGTCTTGACAAATTTACTTGAAGAAAAAAATGTGCCACATCCCAACAAAACTGGTACACGGGGGACTCAATTGCTACATATGGACAGATAGATCGATATGGGTATCCCAATAGGCACTTCACACATTATAAAAACAAACCCTTCATAAAGCCACACTGATTGTTTTGACAAATGTTGAGAGGATGCCTGCTGTGCAGTATATCCTGATATCATTCGGTTTGGTGCTCTGAATAAGGCACCTGCTGCATTGACGGCTACTATTAGCCTGGGATATCCAGCATCAGTTTTAAAATAAAACCATGGAAGTGTGTATCTTACAGAAGGGTCCTTCTTCTGAACAGTAAGGTAGTTATTTCAGATAAGAGAATATCCTTACTTTGAAACTTCTATCTCTATTTTGATGAGGAAAGTTGCTTACATGTTATATGTGGATTAGCACATTTAAATAAGAATTTCACTGGATTCTTGTGACAATATCGCCCCTATGATCCTAATTGAAGAAATGAGTACAGAAAATGGATGGATGTTGTATCTGCATGGTACTGTTTCCAGAACTACTTAAATAGTAAGGGTGAGTTGAATATGTTATGATGGCCTTTTTTATTTAATTTTTCTTGACCTTTGCTTTTCTCTTTGCTTATTCCTCACCTTATGTGGATTTGTGATCCTGGAGATTTGCTGTATAGTGTTAGTGTCTTGTTTTGACATCTCTTTTGGCATTATTAAAATACTATTAGACCATTTTATCAGCATATTTGTTTTCTTAAAGCCACCACAGTGTGTTTATATGTTTCCTTGAAAATGACCTGGAATCGCACAGTCCTTGACATCATCAGAGCAGCGACATAAAAGGTTGTTGCTAATGTTCAGTCTTTATCCAAGATTATGGATAGCTCCTACTAATTTATAATTTTAAAATACTTTCATTTCTTAGTTCTCTGCTTAACAAATTATTGGCATGTCTTAATTTATGTTTAAGAGTTTTTTTGAAGTATTTGACTATGCCTCTTTCTCCAACCCTTTTCAATTCTTGCTGCTAGTTTGGTTTTTTTTTTATTTATTTATCTATCCCTAGCAGTCAGAATCTTAACCAAACTCAAAAGAGCTTTTGAGGGGTTCAATGTCAAAACCTGAGCAGCACAACTCCACCATACATATACTGTATACTAATTTGAAAGGGCCAGGGAGCTAGCACCTTGGAGATAGCGCAGCATACATTTCAAGGGGTCGAAGAGTTGAAGTACACAGGGAGTTTGCTGAAAGGGCACAACAGGACCACAATGAAGATCACTTACAGAAGAGAATGTGCTGAGCTGAGAGGCTGACATCAAGAAACAGACTTGGTGGAAGCCATCAATGCAGAAATACTACTATAGCTTGTCCATTCGATAGGAAGCTTCTGGACAAGAGGTCAGGCAGTTGTCGCCTAATTTGGGAACCTTGATTCATTTGACTGAGCCACGCTGAAGGTGACCGGGCAAGAGCTGTCACAGTAAAGGCCAAGCCGTCTTATGGATTGTCAAATCAAGACAGGCAGTTGTGATATAGCATGGCATTGAGAACACCCAAAAATCCCCCAGTTTAATTTGTTCATAACCTGAAGTGTGCTCATTACAAGTGCTTTATATATAATTTATATTAGTGCATGGTCCAATTCACAGACGCACCGTGGAGTTTGCATGTTCTCATAGTGTTCCTGCAGATTTTAGACCCTGATGCCAGCTCATTCACTGTCTGTGTGGATTTAATTCTTCTTCAATCATCTGAATTTCTCCAAGTTCTCTGGTTCCTTTCCACTACCCAAAATATGCTAGTTAGGTTAACTGGTGTCACTTAGTTGTCCAGTATTAGTAAATTCATCCATCCATCCATCCATTTTCCAACCCGCTGAATCCGAACACTGGGTCACGGGGGTCTGCTGGAGCCAATCGCAGCCAACACAGGGCACAAGGCAGGAACCAATCCTGGACAGGGTGCCAACCCACCACAGGACACACACAAACAGCACACTCTAGGGCCAATTTAGGATCTCCAATCCACCTAACCTGCATGTCTTTGGACTGTGGGAGGAAACCGGAGCGCCCGGAGGAAAAACACGCAGACACGGGGAGAACATGCAAACTCCACACATGGAGGACCCGAGAAGCGAACCCAGGTCTCCTAACTGTGAGGCAGCAGTGCTACCACTGCGCCACCGTGCCGGCCTTTAGTAAATTCAATTTGGTGCAATTTAGTCTTATTAAACACAGCATTAACGCAAACCACAGGGTGGAAAGAAACACAGCATGTCCTTATACAAAAATATAAACAGGTGGACTGAAGTCCAGAAGCCATCTACAGGCTTAAAAGAATCATTCTGTTGGCAAAACAGTCCTTAAAAATAGGTCCATCATAAGTGATGATACATCTATTACAAGTCAAACCATGTGCCACTATGGAAACTGAGAAGAGCATGAAAATGGACATGGAAAATGGAAAGTAATTAATATGATAACTGAAAAGCACTGAATAAGACTCTAACATGTTATGACTTTGATTTCTTTGAATTCTTTTCTGGTGATTTTGTTATTAGTTTATGGATTTTCTTTACCCTTTTATATTAGATTTCTTGGAAGAGTCCAATGCTGATTTTCATTTTTTATAATTTATTTATCATATTTAATAATAGATGGTATTTTCATTATGTTATGTCTCAAGATGACGTTGTGCTGGTGACACAATAGAAGGTAAAGTATAAATATGGTAGCAATGTCACATGGAGTTACCTCTTAGTAAATAAAACTGCTAAACAACTAACCATAACTTTCAACTTCAAGTGTGTTTGTTCATTTCTGGTTCTGACTTTGGCTTCATGTTTCAAGCCTCTTCTTTTGGTTCTTCCTCAACTGTGCGCTCATTGTTTCTGTTTTGACCTCTTCCTGCCAGATCTTGCAATAATTCTTGAAATTACCATACTTCTTATAAGTTCTCGCAATTATTCTCGAATACTGTAATTGTGCTCATTACAACTGGCACTAATGTGAGTATGTGGTGCAAAAATGACAAGTCTTCAGGTTTTACTTAAACTGATGGCACTTCTCTCAGAATGATGGGCACTATAGATTGTTCCTGTTCTGTCAGTACAGAAACGAACACAATTGTTTATGAAGAGATCAGGAGATAAACAGTTTATTTTGGGCAAAGGTTCGTTAGGGTGAGAACAAACCAACCATATGTCTAAACGAAAACACAAAAGAGAATAATCAGGAGTTGAAAGAAAAAATTCTTTAACCTGTAATTCAAGAATTCCCAATAACACAATGCAATTTTGGTCATATCTGCATCAAGTGCTGGGGTAGAAATCAAGCACATTAATTAAAGAAAAAAATGTATCCTCTGCTAGGACAAGCTTGATAAACCCTCTTCAAGTCAGTAACCAGTCAGGAGAAAGCTTATCCATTTACATCTTTAATTATCTCTTCAGCAAATTCTTGAAGAGGGAGCATTCATCACAGCAGCCTGTTACAAAATGATCAGAATGGTCAAAATACTAAGGGCACAGGTCTGTTTTATAAACAAGGGAATTTACATTACAGGGCTAATCAATGTATACACATTACCTGACATTTAATCTGATTGGTTCTTTGACTTACACACCTAGATAACTTAGTAAATAAAAGTCTAATCTATCAGACTCTTGCTGTTCTTATAATTTTTACATTAGCTATTATCCTTTACATTTCTGTGTCTGTGTCAACTATCCAGTCTTGTTATTTACATTACATCTGCTGATCTCTTAATCATCTTTTAGTACATTTGATGTATTCTGTCAGCCTTCTCCTGGTCAGTCCTCATCTTTATTTTTTCCCTTTGACCTTTATTTTGTTTCTTGATATGCCGAAACCGGTTTCTGACATTTATTAACCCCTTTATACTTCTAATATAAATGGTATATTTTATACCATTGGGAACTATTGTTACCTCCAAATAATTTTCTCACAGGGCATGGGACTAGCCTTTATACTGTTACATGAGTGATGTGTGATGGTGATGTGCATGCCATCACAAAAATGAAGATACCCATATAAATCAACATAGAATTGCATAATGAGGTGATAAATTTTCAAACATCTCAAAACAAAGTCAAAATAAAAAAATGAATTCAAAACAGTGAAAACTAACCCTAACCCTAATGCCTAACCTAAAAAGACACTGAATTAAGTTAAAAAATGAGAATCAAAGCAGAACAAATTATCAAAGTACAGATGTCATAACAGCTCCAGAGTTCAAACACCTCCCATATAGCTAAAAGCTGATAATTGGCTTTATTTACTCTCACAATTTCAAGGATCCCATCTTGAGATTAAGGAGTGACTACGCTTAACCATCATCACCTTCTTCTTCAGGTAGATGGCCATTTTCTTAGTATACTCAGGTTAACCAGTGACATCCCCCCCCCCATATCTTCCACTTTTCATGCTTTTTGGCACCCTTTGGGTTGAAACCCATTTCTTTCAAATCATCAGTCAGCACCTCCAACTGTGTCATATTTGGTCTTCGTCTCATCCCCTCTACCATCATCTTTCTGTACCTCTTCACTTAATCATCCTCTATGCTTTGGGATAAGTGAAATGTCTGAGGTTTATTGTAAGTAACAGAAAAACCAGGAGATGAATAACAAAAATAGAGACATGGTCAGGGAATCCAAGTGGTCAAAACTGTGAGATCGAAATAACCAGGCATCTAAGGAAACAAAAGGGCAAGATGATACTCAAAGTCTAATGGCAACATAAAGTCTAAAAAAATAGAAGCTACTGTTAGTGCCTACCTGAAAATAAGCTAACTATACTAAGAGAAATTTGTGAATGTAGACCGAGGAATAATGTATAATTTGATTGCCACCTTAATTACTACATCATTTCGCATTGGTTACAATCACGTGACACTTCCAGATGACATCATATAAGTAAAATCAAATCAGGAACTTTGAACTTTGTCAGAATAAATAAAAATGAAAAATTAACCTAGGAAATGGAATCCTCATGAGTCAAAACCAAAAAATACACAAATATACACATAAAAAATATTTCACCCTGCTTTTCACTGCACATATCCAAATTGCTATAGAATCTCCTCTGCACAACATCTATCACTTCCAGATCAAATCTCTCAGTTACTGTGTGACACTCCGCACAGCCACCTGATCATCCTTATCTTTGTTCTTTCTAGCTTAGCTTTATGATCCCCCTTCATTGGCCACATCTCACTCACTTCTTAGTTCTCTTTATGTTCCTTATGTTTTGAATTAACCATAGAGTAGTAAGTGAACAATTCAAGCAAACCGACTCTTTAACCTTACAGAAGTCAGTCTGCTAAAAGTGAATGAATGAACAAATTTAAAGTTGCATATTTTGGTGTGCATACAATACAATACAATACAATACAATTTATTTTTGTAAATATCACACAAGAAGTGCCACAATGGGCTTTAACAGGCCCTGCCTCTTGACAGCCCCCCAGCCTTGACTCTCTAAGAAGACAAGAAAAAACTCCCAAAAAAAACCCTTGTAGGGAAAAAATGGAAGAAACCTTGGGAAAGGCAGTTCAATAAGAAAGACCCTTTTCCAGGCAGGTTGGGCGTGCAGTGGGTGTCAAAAAGAATGGTGTCAATACAATACAATACAATACACAGAACAGAACAAATCCTCAATACAGTATAAAAAAAAATTTAGAAGTACGGAGCGAATTTAACAGTAGATGATATTACATAATATGATTTGGATTTGTTTAGAGACCTGGAGACCTCATTCATCAAGCTGCCTCCCCATTTGGCCATTCCACAGCTGAAACAGCGCTAATCCGATGAAAGGACCCCTCTTTCACACGATTCCTGCGATCCTCCATCAGAGATGACTTTACCATAGGTAGGCAAAACGACTTGGCAGGTGGGCCGTGGCACCAGGTGCCACATTTGAGTACCGAGAAGAGAAACAGAATAGCTTACTTATGTTTTAGTGCTAATGAATAACAACAGAGATGCAGTCTGTACAGGTAATCAGCAGCTCTAGTCAGGATATGCTAAACTGAAGTAGTGAGTCTTCAGCCGAGATTTAAAAGCTGAGACCGAAGGGGCATCTCTTATAGTAATAGGCAGACTATTCCACAGTTTATGGGGGCCTGTAACTAAAAGTTCAACCTCCCATTGTTATTTTATTAATCCTTGGAATCATAAGCGGCGGCACGGTGGCAAAGTGGTAGCGCTGCTGCCTCGCAGTTAGGAGACCCGGGTTCGCTTCCCGGGTCCTCCCTGCGTGGAGTTTGCATGTTCTCCCCGTGTCTGCGTGGGTTTCCTCCGGGCACTCTGGTTTCCTCCCACAATCCAAAGACATGCAGGTTAGGTGGATTGGTGATTCTAAATTGGCCCGTGTGGGTGTCCTGCGGTGGGTTGGCACCCTGCCCAGGATTGGTTCCTGCCTTGTGCCCTGGGATTGGCTCCGGCAGCCCCCGTGACCCTGTATTCGGATTCACCTGGTTAGAAAATGGATGGATGGAATCATAAACATACCGACATCTTAATGTGCGCTCCGGTTTCTAAGTCATGATAAGTTCAGACAAGTAATCTGGACCTTGGCCATTTAATGCTTTATATGTTAAAAGGAATTTTTTGAAATCTGCCCTAAACTTAATCGGGAGCCAGTGTAAGGATTTAAGAACTGGAGTTATGTGTTCGTATTTTCTTGTTCTTGTAATAATTCTTGCAGCAGCATTTTGGATTAACTGGAGGCTGTATAAAGAACAGTTTGAACAGCCAGTGAACACCGCATTGCAGTAGTCAATCCTACTAGAGATAAATGCATGAATTAATTTCTCAGAATCCTGTTTATTTAGAAAGCGCCTTAATTTCCTAACATTTTTAAGATGGAAGAAACATGTTTTGGACAACTTTGTAATATGCGCTTTAAATGACATGCTAGAGTCAAAGATAACTCCTAGATTGTGGGCTGATTCAGTAAAATTAATGGGATTCCAACTGAGTTAAATGATGACAAAATATTGCTGTGATCAGCGTCATTCCCTCCAACAATTAACATCTCTGTTTTATCTGTATTTAAAGACAAGTAGTTCTCATTCATCCATTCCTTTAATTCACTAACACAACTAATTAAAGACAACATCGGAGAAACTTCATTTGATTTAAATGAAAGGTATAACTGGGTGTCATCTGCATACAAGTGAAAATTAACATTATGTTTCCTAATGAGAGATCCCAGTGGAAGCATGTAAAGTGAAAACAGTAAAGGTCCCAGTACTGAGCCCTGCGGGACACCATATTCAACTTCTGTGTATAATGATGGAGTACTGTCAGCACATTTCTGTACATATTGGAATCGATTTGATAAATAAGAACTAAACCAAGCGAGCACGGGCCTGTAAGCCCAACATCATTTTCTAGCCTGTGCAGTAAAATAGAATGGTCAATGGTGTCAAATGCTGCACTTAAGTCCAACAACATAATTACAGTGGAGTTTCCTTCATCAGAGGATATCAGAATGTCATTTACAACCCGTGTTAGTGCCGTTTCTGTACTATGACCAGTGCGAAACCAGACTGGAATTTCTCAAATAAATTGTAATGCGTAAGGTGTGACTGAAGCTGACTGGTGACTACTTTTTCTAGTATTTTAGAGAGAAATGGTAAATTTGAAATAGGCCTATAATTATTTAGTATGTGTGGGTCTAGGTCTGACTTTTTAAGTAATGGTTTAATGACTGACACTTTTAGTGCATCAGGTACATGCAATAATGAACTATTGATAATGTTTAGAATAGGCGCTGCAAGAACATCCATTGCACTTTTTACTAGTTTTGTTGGCACTGGATCTAGGGAACAAGTAGTGGGCTTCATTTTAGAAATTAAAGTTAAGACTTCCTGCTCAGTTACAGGATTAAAATTACTAAAGTGCTGAATGCAATGTGAGGCAGGGTCTGCTAAGCTAGTATTTGGTTTGTACTGTGATGCTGAGATCTTATATTTTTAATTTTCTCATTGAAGAAGTTCATAAAGTCTGTACTGCTAATATCTGTTGGTATTTTGCACTGTTGATCTGAATTCCCATTTGTTAATTTAGCCACTGTTCTAAAAGTACCCTAGGATTTTATTATTGCTATCTATTAATGTAGAATAGTATTCTGAGCAGCTTTAAAGAGGGCTTTTTATATTTATTAACACTCTCTGTCCATGCAATTTGAAAGACATGTAGCTTTGTTGTTCTCCATCTGCGCCCAGTTTTCGACACTCTAATTTAAGAGCTCAGTGTTTTCATTAAACCAGGGAGAGTTTCTATGTGCTTTGATCACTTTTGTTTTAGGGGAGCCACTGTGTCCAGAGCATCTCTCAAGGTCACATTATAATGTGATGTTAGCTGATCTAAATTGTTTTCCACGTTTACATTTGATGTTAACTGATCTAAATGGTTTTCCACAATTACACTCGACTTACTCAAGGTATCTATAAATTTTGAAGCAGAATTACAATCTAGATGTGCACTGTCTTTGTTTTAATCTGTGAGTGTGTTGGCAGGCAGAACTAAATCAAATGTAATTAAGAAGTGATCGGAAATAACATTTAATGGAGTAATATTTAAATTTTGAATTTCAACTTTGTAAGTTATAATTAAATCTAATGTGTGGTTATGATTATGAGTTGGACCTTTGACAATCTGACAAAATCCTACTGAATTTAACAAATAAGTAAAACATTTGCTAAAAGTGTCAGTTTCCACATCAATGTGTACATTAAAATCCCCATCAGTACTACGTGATCATAATTTATAGCCAAATCAGACAGAAGGTTGCTAAATTCAGTCATGAACAATGAATATGGCCCTGGTGGTCTGTAGACTAGCACTATAATTGTGTTGGAATCTGTTTTAATATTTAAAATGAATGCCTCAAAGGATGTAAAGTTGCCTAAATTTTTAGGAGTGATTTGCATTTTGTTACAATGAATTATTCCAAGGCCTCCTCCTCGACCAGAATCTCTAGACTTATGAAGGAACGAGTATCCATCTGGTGACGCCTCAGCTAGGGAACAGTGTCACATTTACTAAGCCAGGTTTCAGTGAGAAGACACAGATCAGATTTTGTACTTAATATAATATCATTTACCAAAACAGCTTTAGTGCCAAGAGAGCGAATGTTCAATAAACAGCATTTAAAACTGCATGGTTCTTTCTGAACTGCTGATATATTTTTTGTTTTAATTTGAAGTAAATTTCTATTACAGATGCCCTGGTGGAGGTCTGGTTTTATCCCTAGGTCTAATTGTACACCTTATTTGTTGGTTATCAAGTAATTTAAGGTTTGTATCAAGAGTAAATTTACTGGATGCCCCACAACAGGGATTATGGGTAACAGCTTCAGGAAAATAACAGGTGGGATAAACAACAGCCTGTGATTTAAGATCACATGACTGCGGCCTGGATGGTGCTCTAATCAGTCAACCAGGCAGTTTTGCTGCCATATTTTGGGATAATACATAAGATCCCCTCCAGTTAGGATGAAGACCATCTCTTCTGAAAAATCCAGGCCTTTCCCAAAAATCATCCCAATTGTTCACAAATGCTATGCTTTTATTTGCACACCAGGTTTCTAGCCAGCAGTGAAAGGGAATGCAATCTGCTATAAATCACATCCCTCTATATAATCTTGGTAAGGGACCAGATACAATTAAATTCCACATTTTCTTTTAGCTTTGGTGCATAGAGAGATGAAGTTCCTTTTAATACCTCAGATTGCTGTAAATAAATATCATTAGTGCCGACATGCAGCAATAAGGTAGATACTTCATCGTCGGCGACACAGTCCAATGCGGCCTCTATGCCAGAAATCTTGGCCCCTGCGAGGCACTTAACATTAACTGCTGGTTTAACATAGTTTGGAATTCTAACATTCCGCACTATGGAATCGCCAGGGGGGTATCCACTTTGAAACTAATAAAGCTTAAGCTTCATGGCTCCTAATCTTGGAGGGGCCCCAGAAGCAACTTTAGTTCACATTGCTTAAAAATTGTGGGTGTCTACTGCAGGAGAAGGACTTTTTTAAAAATAATAATAATTATATAATGTAATTCAATATAATAGTTACAATAAAAATTAAAAGGTTATTAAGGTATCATGTAGACTAGCCATAATCAGAAAAATGTTAAAATTAAGGATGTTTCATTCTAAATATCTTAGTCTAGCTGTAATTTGTAAAAAATAAAGCATATTTTGTTCCCTGTGGTCTTTGTGAATGACAGAGTTCTGGTATCTTTTTATTTACATAAATAATCTAATAAAACCTTAATATATACTGAACATACAGTGCCCTCCATAACGTTGAGGGAAAGACACATTTTCCCTTGACTTGCCCCTCTGCTCCACAGTTTAAAATTATAAATCAAACAAATCAAGTGTGATATAAGTGCATTTGGTAGACTTTGATTTAAGGGGATTTGTATATATTTCAGTCACACAGTTTTTCTACATGGTCCCCCCATTTCAAGGCAAAATAATGTTTGAGACATAGTATGGCAGGTGTAGTAAAGCTGTCATATTTAGGACTTTGTCGCATATCCCTTGTATACAATGACTGCTTGAATTCTGTGATTTATAGATATCAGCAGGTCCAGAGGATCTTCTCTGGTGATGCCCTGCCAAGCCTCTCAGGCAGCCATCTTCAGCTCCTACTTGTTTTGGGGGATTGTCCCATTAAGTTTTCTCTGTAGCATATGGAAGCCCTGCACAATTTAATTTAAATCAGGTATGTGGTTTGCCTATTCAAGAATCTTCCATTTTTTTAGCTCTGCTGTGTTGTGTTAGCAGTATGTTTTGACCAGTATCCAATGAGTTTGGAGGAGTTTATTGGAACTTGAGCATATCTATGTTTATACACCTCAGAATTCATTGTGCCACTGGTGTCAGCAGTTCCATCATCAATGAAGAGCAGTGTGCCAGGACCTGTGGCAGCTATACATGCCAAAGCCATAATACCCTAGGACCATTTCTTGGACAGTTTCTTTTCATCTCCACACTTTCCTCTCGCCATCACTCTGATGCAGGTTCATCTTTGTCTCCTCTGTCCACAAGTCCTTTTTCCAGAATTATTCAGGCTCTTTGAAGTCCTTTTTCCCAAACTGTAACATGTCTATCCTATTTTGTGGCAAGTTTGCATCTTGCAGTGTGGCCTTTGTATTTCTGTTCATGCATTCTTCACCAGATAGATGTCTTTGACATACACACTTCTTCCTTCTGAAGACTGATCTGTCAGACAGGCATTTGGGGCTTTTCCTTGACCATAGTGAGAGTTCTTCTGTCATTAATAGTGGAGGTCTTCCTTGGACTACAAGTCCCTTTGTGATTACTAAGCTCAATAGTGCGCTTTGTCACAAGAACGACAAAGAGTCATTGGAAAGGTTTGGGGCAGCCACCTGTATAATTTTTCCTGGTTGCAAAATTGATTAATCATTACAGACATGTTCACATGACTGAGTCCAAAACAGAAGTGATTTGCTGCCTTAAAATGGCGGCCTTTAAATGCCAGGATAGGAAGTTATGTCATCAGGGCCGGAACCGGTAGTGACGTTGTCGGCAGCCCTGTACCCGGAACTAACGTCATTGGCTGCCCCAGAATCGGGCAGGATTTTCCAAGAATTGTCTGTAAGGAATTGAGAGAGAGAGAATTAGTGCACCCTGCTGCCCCCTGGTCAGGCATGGAATTACCATTATTCAGGCCCTTTAGTTGTCTCCTAATCGCACGTGTGTGACAGCTCTTTCTTCTTAATTATATTCCAAACAGTTGATTTAGGCCATCCTAAGGTTTTAACAAAATCTCAACTGGTTTCAGTCTTATTTTTCATCCTTGTAATGGCTTCTTTAACTTTTATTGGCACAGCTCTTGTCCTTATGTTGAACAATGGCAACTACAGACTCTAAAGGCCAAGGTGTCTTATGAAGCAATGAAACACATTTGAGGAAACACAAACACCTGTGATGCCAATTGTCTCAAACTTTATGGTGCCCTGAAATGGGGGTAGGCATGTAGAAAAAGTGTTGTCATTTCTACATGTGGGACCAAAATAACTCCTTAAATGAAACTCTGCAGTGTGCACTTTAATCACGTCTGAATTGTTAGATTTGTAATTTTAAAATGTGGAGCAGAGGGGGAAATCAAGGAAAAATGCGTCTTTGTCACAAACATTTTGGAAGGCAGTGTATAATAATATTACAATAAATAATAATTTTACCCATTTACAATTAAAATGAAGTAAATATTAAAAGGTGATAAAAATATCTTCTTTGGTAGATACAAACAGTAGATGATGTGTTGTACAAATTAGGGAATGCTGTGGAAGATGCAATCGCAATGTTAATGTGAATCCCATTAGACTGCCTTTTCTACATGATAGCACTTGTGATAGACAAAGTTTTTTCAATAAAGTGTTCATAAGAATGCAATATTTTAATTACATCAACTCAAAAAAAAGTTGTATTTAGAAAAGTAAGGTATGTAATAAAGGTTAAATAGTGTTAGATTAGCCTAAGCCTATTGTTTTTATGAACTCTGGTTACCCAGACCTTGCTGCATATTGCAAAGTAGCCCCCATAATACTTCAAGCTTCAAGGCCCCAAAAATATAGTTCTTTCATTGGGACATACAGTAAGTGTGTCCTGTGACCCCTGCTCCATCCATGATTGACTTCTGCCTTTAACCAATTTTAAAATCTGCCAAAACTCTTGTTTGGTTTTTTTTATTTAAATGTTGAAAGAGATAAATTTACAGACCTAGAGAGAGTCAGCACTGAAATGGAATACACACAACTTCAAAAATGCTTGCCAAGTGATGGATTGAAGCTTTGGGACAGCAAGAAGATCTTCAATCTCTCCTGGTTTGAAATGAAGTGAGTGGGACTGCGACGTGTTTTACAGAATCCATAAATAATTAAATCACTTTTTTAATGGTGGATACCAGCAGTACAGTTAACCACCATGGTGGTACTGTTAGTGTCTCCCAACTCTTGGACTGTGGATTTCATTCATTATGCATGGAGTCAGTATGCTCACTATATATTTCTGATTGAATTTTCTCCTGGATTCAGGCATAAGAACCACTAACTATTGATGAAATAAGTGTGAAATGGACTGATACTTGCCCACTGTGGATGTACTGTATGACCTGCTAATTGACTGGCACTCCTTCCTGAGCTGGAGGACCCATTTCTGCTGGAATAGGCCCCACTTCTCTGTGATTGCCACATAAAATGACAAATGGCCAGGCAATGAATTGTTGATTTCCTCAAAGGCCTTCTAATAGGAGTTGTAGCAGTAGTAGTATTCCCACATGTAGAGAGTGCCGTTAAAGCTGAGTAACACATTGTCACTCACCAGTGGGCATTCAGTGGCAAAAACATCTTCATAATGCCGCAGTTAGAGTCACCTTTTGCACCAAACACACAGAACCAGTTACATCCTGGCTGGCCCAACAACACCCTCGCTTCTTATCAGATAAAGAATCTTCTAGACTAGTATCATAGAGCTGTCAACAGTACTGTGCATAACAGAAGAACTAAGATCTTAATGAGGTCACAAAGCATCTGCACAACTCTTGGTGAGCAGTTTTTTAGTCATGTAGCTAACAAACATAATGTGACATGTAAAAAAAAATAAGTGCAAATTTTGCATGTGGAAAAAGTAAGTCTACCCTTTCATTTATTGCTGTCTCAGATACCTAAATTACAATCAGGTCCATGCTAGTCTTTTAGAGTCTTGTGAGAGTTGACTTCTGTTGTTAAAAATGATTTTCACTTTTTGAGCATATAGAATGACCTTTCAGCTGCAGTTGTTAACTATTCGTTTTTGTCTTTAGCACTCATAGAAGGCAATTATAATTGAGTGAAGCAGAATTCTGACTCCGATGGTCTGTTTATCAGTAACTTGCAAATACATGAGAAATTGAACTAATCACACACTTGTGTAATTAACTGTGTATTTAAGAAGTGCAATCAACAGCAGTAACTCGGTCATCTCTTTCATGGCACTGACACGTGTGTCAAAGAAAAGTAACTACTGGCTTTGTTATTTAGCTTTGAAGCCATGTATGTCTGGAGACAACCATGAGTGCATTTTGCTTAAAAGTGGGTGGGAACAATTAGACAGCTGACTGAGTGTCACTTTTCTAAACCAATCCAACTCCTTGTGAAGGCGGTACTCAAAGTAGGGGGCAGGGATTTTAAACTGCAAGATCAGACGTGCTCTCATTAACCTGGTCTGACAGACAGCAAGCTTCTGTCTACAATGAATAGTCAGAGAGTCTCCTAAAAAAACAATTAGAAATATAAGTAGGTGTTGTATCTGTAGAGAGAATACACTGCATGTGTTAAAAATAACAATAACGTGTTGCAAGTGAAAAACATTTCTGTAACATCTGATTATACACTGGCAATCGAACACATCAGTGGACCAGTAGGAAAAGTGAACGATTTGTAGTCGCAGGTGCTGTGTGTGCTCTCTGGTGTTCAGTATTTCAACAACAGTGTCGGAGTCCATGTAAAGTCGAAAGAATTGTCAGCTATGTTCGTAAAAATATGAACTACAAAATATGCATGTGAAGTAAATGGTGTGTCACACTTAAAAGGATTGTTGTTAAGGGACTGGATAATGAAGAGCCACAGGAAATGCAGATTTCAGTACTCAAAACACCCGAATCAACAAATCTGCCTAACAACACCAGTAGATGCACATATGATGCTGCCCAGCATTCACCTTCTGACTGCACGTCTGAATAAATAACTAAAGGAAGTTAATATTACTGTCTAATTGAAAATGCAAGCATGCTGTGACAAAATATCTGTGGTGTTTTAACATGTTGTATATCCACAGACTACAATGCTTATCTAAACTGTTAATTGCTGTTTTTTATGCCATACAGTGATACAACAGTTAAAAATGACAGAAAGATATCTTAGCAGACAGAGGCACGTATCAAACATGTGTATCACAATAGCTGCTGGGGTCTATGTGTGTGTGTGTCTGTGTGCGTGTGTGTCTGTCTCTTCTGTCTTTAAAATATGCAAATTAATCATAATATATCAGTTCCCTTGTGTTACTGGGCTCCTGAATGGATAACAGCAAATTTAGAGCTTTATGTTCTCTCAGTGTCTAGTCTTTTGATCAGAATCTTTTGCTGCCTTCCTGAAACCTTGGCAGTGATTTTAAACGCATGGACTGAAGGAACGGGGTGCAGGTATTTTAGGAAGAAGTCCTGTGGCTGGAGCCTTTGCAGTGTTGAATTTTGCTGTTATTCACTACAAAATTTTTATTTTTGAGTAGCTCCCAAATTTGTATTCCTGTTTCAGAATCACATCTGGCCCTTTGAGCCTAGGGGCACACAAATGATTAGAACATCATTTGAGAGGATCTTGTCTGAACTTGCCCTTTAGTTTTGTTTGCTCTTTGTTGCTGAAGTGTGTTATTGTCATGAAGATTTCAAACAACTGACAACTTGTCCTGACCAGCCTGCCCCAGCAAGTTCAGCCCAAGACCAGAACACAAGATGCTGAAAGAAGTCTTTAGGAAGCCCAGGGTTTTATCACAGGATCTCAAGGTAGCTCTTGCCATTGTTACTGTCAACATGCATGAGCCTAACAATTAAAAGAGGCTGCACAAATTAGGCGCCAGCAGGAAACAGAAAGAACATTAGGGCAGGACTAAAGTTTGCCTAAACTCCGCCATTGCCGGTCCCAAGCCCAGATGAAAAAGGAGGAGGGTTGGGCGTTGGGCTAGCAACCCCACCCCGTAAAACCCCAATGCTATAGAAACGGCAAAAAGAGAAATAGAGACTAACTTCCTGGAAGATGAATGATCTCCGACAACTCGGAGACGCATGACGCTAGATGGTGAAAGCTGAAAGGAAACCAGCGAGCTGACTACCCTTGTTTTTCGAACAGGAGAACCCTTATCGGCACATGGAATATCAGGACCATGTATGAGACAGGCAAGACGGCACAGGTAGCTGCCGAGATAAAAAAGAACAACCTGATCATGCTGGGCATCAGTGAAACCAGATGGACACAAGTCGGACAGAGGAAACTAACGACAGGAGAGCTGTTGCTGTACTCCGGGCATGAAGAGAATAATGCACCCCATACGCAGGGAGTAGGCTTCATGTTGTCCAAACAAGCACAGAGGGCACTGATTGAATGGGAGGTGCATGGCCCCAGAATCATCACAGCATCCTTCAGAAGCAAACAAAGGAAGATAAAGCTCAACGTCATCCAGAGTTACGCTCCAACCAATGACTCTGATGAAGAAGATAAGGACCAGTTCTACAACAGACTGCAGAAAATCGTAGAGACATTTCGAGCCAGAGACATCGTCATGCTTATGGGAGATTTCAACGCCAAGATTGGACCCAACAACACAGGATATGAACAAGTCATGGGGATCCACGGGCTGGGAGTAATGAACAATAATGGAGAGAGATTTATAGAACTGTGTGCATTCAATAACCTGGTCATTGGAGGTAGCATCTTTCCTCACAAGCAGATCCACAAAAGTACCTGGGTATCACCGGACAACTTGACAGAGAACCAGATTGACCACATCTGCATTAGCAAGAAGTTTAGAAGATCCCTTCAGGACGTTAGAGTTAGAAGAGGAGCAGATGTGGCTTCCGACCACCACTTAGTAGTAGCCAGCATGCAGCTGAAGTTGAAGAAGAACAGGAAGGAAACAACATAGTGTAGAGTGAATTATGATGTCAGCCGTCTAAAGATCTCCAGCGTCAGGGAAGAGTTTGGACTACAGTTGAAGAACAAGTTTAAGGTGCTACAAGAACTGCACCACGTAGAGGAAGGAAGTAATGTACAGGGGCCTCATGTATAACGCCGTGCGTAGAACTCGCACTATAACATGACATAAGCACAAAAGCCGAAATGTGCTTACGCACAGAAAAATCCAGATGCAGGAATCTGTGCGTACTCCAACTTCCATGTTCTTCCGCTACATAAATCCTGATCAGCGTGAAAAGTAACGCTCGTGCACGCGCTTTATGTAATGTCCCAACTCCTCCCAGAATTACGCCTCTTTGAATATGCAAAATAAAATCGCCCTTAAGCGCAGCCTTCTGTGAAAAGACAATGGGAAAAGCACGGGGGAAATATAAGAATTTCAGCGAATACCAAGTGGAGGCAATGGAAAAACATACTATTTGTTCAAATAAACCGTGGTATAATCAACAAAAGGAAGTTGATCGAGTGACATAGCGTGTTGGAGAAACTTGAAAGCTCACATTCACAAAATCGCACAGTGCCGGAAATAAAAAGAAGTCACATATCAAAGTTGCCGTGAAAAGAAGAGTTGTAAGCCCACTGTCTGAGTGTCATATGAAAGTTTATTAGGGTACAGAGAAAAAAGGCACACGGTGAGGAAAAAGCAGGAAATGTCAACTTCAATCTCGACATTTCCACTTTAATCACGTAGTTTATTTTGTCATTAAAGTAGAACATCATAAACTTCGTCTTAAAATCGTTTAATTAACCAGTTTCTCAAATCACATCGTAATTAAAGTAGCACGTTAAATGCTTTGTTTTGTATTTGATCTTCTATGTGCTCTGTGTGTGAATCACTACTTGCTTCTTAAACCGGCTCTCTTCCTCCAACTGGACACAGAGTCCATTACATTTGTGATATTACATCTCTCTGAATAACTAAAATACTGAGATGTATACGTGATGTCATTTTCATGATGATAGGAGTTAAAGCACGTTATTAAACATGTGTTTCACTTCGATGAAATAATTTATTGCAGCAGTACTCAGGGGCGGCTCTAGGCTTGTGGTGGCACTGGGCAGAGGAAGAATCGGTGGCTCCTTAAGCCGCCAATGTCATGCACGGTGGATGGCCACGTCCGTTGCAAACACTGCATAGCTGCCTTGTGCTCATGACACAAGCATTTAACTTTTGCCAAAATTTGTCGCTGCGTTTTTTGCTGTGTTGTTATTTTCTCTTTCTGTTTTATATTCAATATATATTGGCGTAGCTGCCACTGCAGTCAGTGCATTTCTTTTCCTAAGTAACCGATCGCCATACAATCAGCTCTGTAATAGACGTTAAGCCATCTGTAAGCTTTGCGCCGATTCTTCAAAACGTTTAAAGAACATTGAAATATCTTCGTAGTACATGTTTAATTATTCTATCCTTAACGACACTCCCAGTGAAGAATATAGATTATTTAAATGAAGTTAAAGTTTTATCTGTATAATTTAACAAACATATTTTGCTGCATTTCACCTTAAAAATGATATCGTCATCATATGTAAATACGCGCTTTATAAAGTGGCCCAGGTTGTGCGATATTATAACTGTAGTGCAAGTTTACAGTGAGGTGATTGTACTTATAAGTACAAACAATTCTACAAGGAGCACTTGATTGGCTGCATTTAAAGTTCTTGGGATTAAACTGTTTCTGAACCGCGAGGTCCGTACAGGAAAGGCTTTAAAACGTTTTGCCGTGGCTGAGACAGCGTGTCCTTGAAGCTGTATACCGATAATTCTCTTTCCGATCAGCTACTGCTGTGATTCACACTCAGATACAGTGATATAAATACTCCGCGTGGTGCAGTGAGAGTAATATGGAAAAAGATGATCTGCTGTGGCAACTCCTAACGGGAGGAGCTGAAAGAAGAAGAAGAAAAATAAGAAGAAGCGGAAGGTGCAGTGAGAGTAACAACGCTAAAGCAGTTATGGTATTTGGAATACTATGGCTGTTCCCTGGACCATTATATTGTTACGAGTTAATTACAATCAGATGCATTACACTAATAAACAATATGCGGTTAGTTTCGGTGTATTTATAAATAATGAGTAATCACACAGGAACAGTACCATTGCTTTGACGCTAGGTGCTGCCAGTCTGCAAAACCGAGCAGATAACTTGCGTACGACAAGGCATGAGGTACCGTGGAAAAGTGCGTGGCTTTACGCCAAGTGTAGGTTTTATACATCGCGATTTGAACGTGGAAAAGTTCTTACGCAACATTTCTGTGCGTACGCACCGTTTATACATGAGGCCCCAGATCTGTTGGCAGGCAGTAAAAGAGACACTGAGAACAGCCTGTCAAGAAGTGGTTGGAATGAAGAAACATCATCACAAAGAGTGGATCACAGCTGTGGCCTTGGGAAAGATAGAAGAGAGGAAACAGAAGAAAGTGGCAGTCAACAACAGCAGGACTAGGGCATCAAAAGCTAAGGCCCAAGAGGAATATGCAGAAGCCCATAGAGCAGTGAAGAAGAGCATTAGGAAGGACAAGAAAGACTACATAGATGGACTAGCAGCTGAAGCAGAACAGGCAGTGTACAACGGCAACATGAAACAGCTGTATGACACAACCAAGAAACTATCTGGAAAGTACAACAGGCCAGAGCGACCCATCAAGGTGGAAAATGGCCATCACAGGACTAGAGCAGCAGATGAATAGATGGTCTGAACATTTTGAGGAGCTTTTGAACAGGCCAGTACCACCAAACCCTCCAGACATCAACCCAGCCAACGAAGATCTCCCCATCAATTGCGGTAAGCTGACCAGAGAAGAGATCAGGAAGGCCATCACCCTGATGACGAATGGGTAGGCAGCTGGACCTGACGACATACCAGCAGAAGCCCTGAAAGTAGACCTGGAAGCATTACCCCCTTTTCGAGAAGATCTGGGAGGATGAAGAGATACCAACTGACTGGAAGGAGGGTTACCTAGTCAAGCTTCCAAAAAAAGGGGACCTTAGTAACTGTAACAACTACAGAGGCATCACACTTCTGTCAGTGCCAGGCAAGGTCTTCAACCGGATCCTCCTAGAACGGATGAAGGATGTCTTCGATCCACAACTACGAGACGAGCAAGCAGGCTTCCGGCAGAATCGATCATGCACGGACCAGATTGCAATGCTGCACATCATAATTGAGCAGTCCTTGGAGTGGAACACACCGTTGTACATCAACTTTGTTGATTATGAGAAGGCGTTTGATAGTGTGGATCGAGGGACCCTGTGGAAGCTCCTCTGGCACTACGGCATCCCAGCCAAGGTGGTCAACCTGATCAAGAGCTCATACAAGGCAATAACCAGCAGAGTGATCCACGGAGGGCATTTTACCAACAGCTTCCAAGTGATGAAGGGAGTCCGACAGGGATGCTTGTTATCCCCGTTCCTCTTCCTCATCGCTATCTACTGGATCATGAAGACATCCACCAGTGAGCGCAGGAATGGAATCCAGTGGACCTTGTGGTGCCAATTGGAAGACGTAGAGTTTGCCGATGATTTCGCACTTCTCTCCCACAGTCAGCAGCAGATGCAAGAAAAGACCAGTGTGTTGGCAGCCACATCATCACAGGTTGGACTCAACATCCACACAGAGAAAACCAAGATTCTTAAGACCAATTGCAACAGCAACAACCCAGTCACACTGAATGGAAGTTCCCTGGAGGAGATACAGTCCTTCACCTACCTGGGCAGCATCATCGACCAGCAGGGTGGAACAGATACAGACATCAAGGCAAGGATCGGCAAAGCAAGAGCCACCTTCATCCAGCTCAAGAACATCCATCTGGGCTTCCAGAGAACTGACCTTGACCACCAAGATACGTCTGTTCAACGCCAATGTGAAATCAGTACTGTTGTACGGGGCCGAAACCTGGAGGACAACCAAAACCACCTCCCGAAGAATCCAGACATTCATTAACACCTGTCTCAGAAAGATCCTCCATATTCACTGGCCAAACACCATCAGTAACACCAACCTATGGGGAAGGACCTGCCAACCTTGAGTAGAAGCAGAAATCTGGAAGAGAAGATGGGGATGGATAGGGCACACCCTACGTAAACCGCAAACTAGTATCACCAGACAGGCTCTCAGATGGAACCCCCAAGGAAAGCAGAAGAGAGGCCATCCAAGAAACACCTGGCAACGCGACCTAGAGGCAGACATCACAAGGATGCGCTACACCTGGAGTCAACTAGAAAGAATGGCCCAGGACAGAAATCTCTGGAGATCTACCTTTGGCGGTCCATACCCCGGAAGGGGTGAAGGGCATAAGTAAGTAAGTAAAGTTTGCCCATGAACACCTATGAAAAGACCAGAACTTCTGGAACAAAGTGCTCTGGACAAATGAGGCAAAGACAGGAGTTATATGGCCAAAGTACTAGAAGACATGTTTGTTGAAAACCAAAAAAACACTTGACCAGAGAAAGCTAATAGCAACTGGTGGTCAAAATGTAATGGTGGTCTCAGGCTGCTTTACTAAATCAGACCCTGGGCAGCTCCCAAATACAGAATCCAATATGAATTCTTCATTGTATCAGATGCTGATTGAGGATAACCCTCTGTCAGAAGATTAAAGTTAAGGTGAAGTGGACCTTGCAACATGACATGATCCTAAAAATACCAGTAAATCCAACAAGGAATGGCTAAAGAGGAAAAATTGGAGTGTTTTGGAATGGCAGAGTCAAAGTTTGGATCTGAATTCTGTAGAGAATATTTTTTTAAATGGGCTGTGCATGCAAGACACCCCTCAAGCATCAGATATCTGAAAGAATTCTGCATGGAGGAGTGAGAAAAACTTTCCAGTGATGTCAGAGGTATTGGAGGCAAGTGGGGGACGGGGTTACTTTTTCCACCAGCAGAAATGGCCTATCCATTCTTCTTATGTTGAATAAATTATTGTGAAGTCAAATTTTCATTTTTTTTTCTCCCTAATTATATCAGTTTTATTATAAATCCTGCTTAAATCAGGAGTTCCCAACCTGGCATTCAGTTGACAAAGAGGAAGGCGCCATCATGATTTGGCAAAATTGACTGAGGTGTGTTGCCCAACTTTATCATCTTGCAGTGGTCTGTCATTCGAATGTCATTTATTAGTTTGTGCTCCTGTTCTTTAATATGAAAAGAATTAAGCATTTCGTGCCCAATTGTCCCCAGTGAATGAGCCGCAGAAATGCGCATTCTTGCGGGTTCCTTGCTGTGGTCGGAGTTTTTATAAAGCCAAAGAGATTTTTTTTAAGAGTTTGGACCTTGCAATAATCTGCAGAGAAAGGTGAGATTTCATTGATATAATTTAACTGATTTTGACTGACATTTCTGCTGGGGGGCAAAGGGGGCTGAATTGGATGGAACACTTGCTGCTTGCACTCAGTCTGTCTCTTATTCTGGTGGTCCTGGCATTAGCACAGCAATTTTAATTGTAAGGTGCATCTGTTTTTGAACTGCAATGCAGGTGTTATTGTGGGATAAAACTTGTTGACCGTGCTTCACTGCTCAGCAGCACACTGGCACCCATTACTTCACAGGGGTCTCCAGTCCTCCAAACCCCTGTGTCATTTACTAATGGCACTTGATGCTTTGCAGTATGCCCCAACCCCCAGATTGTCAGTTGAGTGTCTAAGCGTCACGAGGCACACAATTACAAGATTAAAGGTACAGTGTTCATTCAATTTATATTTAAATTTTATGCACTGACTTAAAAGCTTATTTTTAGAGTTCAATTTGTTCACTCGCAGTAGTGTATGTGGTTCAAAAATTAGAAATGTGACTACTTCATCTTCAATTGTGATATTACTTTTGCACCCCATACAAAGGTAAGTCAAACATTTTCTAGGGGTGTTTTTGGCGGCATAGAAAAGGTTGGGAGCCACTGGCACAAATGAAGATATCTCCTCATATGTTAAAAAAAGAAAAAAACATTTCATGGGGTATACTTACTTTTTCACATGAATGTATTTCAATGACCTTGGAAAGCTGGAAATATTGGGTTCAGATGGGCATATTCACTGTTGTTTTCTGTTTTCCTCTATGATGTGTACCTTTATATAGCTGTGTGTGTGGGCTCCATGTTTGTTCTCAATGTCTGTTTTTATTTCTGACATGTTTGTGATCCTTTGACATGATTGCTGTCTTCAATTTGAGCCTCAAAAATATTTGAACACCCAAAAAATAGGTGAAAGGCGCTATAAGTAAGTAAAACTCGATGATGAGCAGACAACACACACACGCAGCTATCGGCACCTTTGCCTTTCAGTTTTGACAGTATAACTGCATGTACAGTAGTTCATACAACAACCAGCCGACACCGATTCGGAGTAACAGATTACCATAAAATCCGTTCTACGGCTGTTCGTGTATACGAGCGGGCTGGCGGGCTCTGGCGTTCACCGCAGGATTTCTTATTCCGCAAGTGCGCGACGACCGCGAATTTCATCTGTCACAAAGACGCCTTTGCATCCTCAAGACATCACTGAAATAAAAAGGGGACACGTTGGTTGTATGGGGGAGTGGGGGGTGGGGTTGTTGTCGTTTTCTCCGCCTGCCTCCGTGTCATTGTTGCGGTGCGAACCGACGTCAGCGCCCAGACTCGCACTCGCGCACGCACCGTATTGATGTGCACCCCGGGGAGGCCACCTCTCCGTTCCTGCCAGGGAGGGAGCCTGAGTGACAGGCTGCAGTGCAGTGGGCTTGGCCAAGACCCCCTATATGGCTGTGGATTAGCTGTATGCTAATACGGGGAGGAAAGGAGCCGCGCAGAGCCCAGGAGGCAGCAGTGGAGGCTATCAGAGTCTTAGCAGAGCCGGCTCCTCAACAGCCATGGCTGAAGGTGCTGAAGCGGAGGATGAAATCCAGTTCTTACGAACTGTAAGTAGCGATTAGCCGCCTTTAATACTCGCGTAAATTCGCCCCCTTCCATCTGAAAAGGGAACGAAAGGCAAGAAAGAAAAATAAAAAGCAGTCGACATGTGCGGCAGCCGCTGAAGCATCACTTGCTCCTCTGCGTGCAAGAGCGGCAGGGCGCTAATAGGCAAAGCGATGCTCATCCGGCCGGGGCAGACACATAGACACCCACCCGTCAGACTGAGAGGGGCTGTCCGCGATGGACATCTTCATTTCGCAAGTGTCGGAATCCAACCTGCTTGTGCTCTCGTCTAATGCAGCGCACTCGCTGGAATGACCCTTCTGTTTCGCAGTTCGTATTGAGCTGGTGGGCAAGGTGGTCCTGCTTGCTTTCTGTCCTTTTCTGCTTTTTTGGGATGCTTTACGTTGATTCAAATATTTGAACAGGGTCCAAATAAAACTTTTGTCAGAACTATCTTTCTTTTTTAACAGTCGGGCTGTGCGCTCCCGAGGCTTCTCCTTTTGACAGTTGGCATGGTGTACAAGGTGCAGCGGGCGGCAGGCCCAATTTATAGCCCGACGACTTCAGTCCGATTTCTTGATTTCGTTAAAGGATTTGCAGATGGGTGGATTCGGAAGACAACAGCCTCGCAAGTTATGTTCACACATTAGCTTCTTGGAGACGAGTCTATTTTTAATGGTGTGCCTCAGATTAGTAACTGAGGCTCTGATAGTTTATGGACGGTGTCACTGTAAATGATATGTTGATGGGGTTGGGCGACTTGAACAGCTGGCCGGACTTACAGGTCCGAAATTGGGGACATGGACGACGTGCCCGACAAAGTCAGTACACTCGTGCACGGTCTGACAGGACGTAAGGGATGTCGGCAACCAGACTTCAAAAACTGGGGTGCAGGTCTGACCAGACAGAAACGAGTTGTTTTGTCTTATATAGCGCCTTTCCAAAAGGGACACCAGGAAAACGACACCATCGATCCCTCTTTCATTTGCTTTACGGAGTCACACTGGAATGCTGTACAATATATCACATTTTACAAAAAATAGCCAACATCTCAATTCAAACTTGCAGAGCAATATTAATATCAGTTAACTTGGGGGGTCAGGGGGGTGAGCCATGCAGGTCTGACTAGATTCACCGTAAGCCATTATGAAGTAGATGTTTATACTAATAAAAATACATTTTATTTTTATAGTATCTTTCCCAAGCTCAGGGCACTTCATAGAGTCTCACAAAGAACAGCAAGTTATATACAACAAATACACTTACTATATACATAAGACACTAAGAACAGATACAGTAAATACAGGATATACAAAGCATTAATCTGAATAGAAGACAATAAACCAGAGTAAAATATGAAATACAATACTAGAAGAAACGGCTGACTAAATAACATACACATAAATCATCCTGAGAATCTGTACAGTAGAGGTAAAATGAAAGAAGGCTCAGAATGTTAGCGTAAATGAAATGCCTTCTTGAACAGATGAGTTTGAAATTGCTTTTTTCTTAAAGAAAGAATTAACTGAGTTTGCTAATGTAATTCATTTAGGGAGATCGTTCCAAAGTCTGGGCGCTATAAAGCTTAAGGCTGTGTCTCCCTCCATGTAAAAAATGAATAATTGCTGCAGACCAATCCAAATGTGTTCTATTAATGTCTGCTTAGAGCCTTTAAAAAAGAACACACACATCAAAACACAACTTGCAAAGCAACCCAAGCATGAGAAAAAAAGAAAATTACCCATACAGGCCGACTGGCATTGATTCTACACAATTATGAAATCGATCTTTTTTGTTTTGTTATAGTGCCTTTACAAGAGTAACACACACACACACACACACACAAGCATTTTGCAAAGTCATTTAAATGCCTGTTAACACCAGGAAGTGCTGACAGACCAGGGATGGTTTACGCCCGGAGTGCTTCCAGGTGCAAGGGTAGCACTTCCGCCACACTGGGGAGTGCTGTCGAAAGATCATCGTCAGGCACCTGGAGCACATCCGGGGCAAGATAAAAGGGGCCGCCTCACTCCATCCGGGGAGCCGGAGTCGGGTGGAAGAAGGGCGGAGCTTGTGAGACAGGAGTGGAGGTGGCCAGAAGAACCAAGGACTGAACTGTAAATAATAGTCGAAAATAGCTGTACAAATAAACGTGTGTTTTGAGGACACTGCGTTGTTGTGTTTGCCTGTGGCCGGGCTAGCTCTTACTATATATATATATATAAAAGGATAAATGTCTTTATGTCTATCTGTGTGTTTGTCCAGCTGCTATGTCTTTGTCATTCCAACAGACGCTGTATCACAAATATTTTTATTAATATAATGTATTGCATTTGTTTTTCAAATAGATGATATATCACAAACATTAACACTGCTTTTACGAATCTCATACCAAATGACATATGCATTACGTTTGTCATTCCAAAAGATGCTGCATCACAAACATTTTTAGTAATAAAATACATTGCATTGCATTTGTCATTCCAACAGAGGGTTCATCACAAAATTAGCATTACTTTTATAAATCCCTTATCGAATGGCATACAACAGATTCATATGCATTTCATTTGGCATTCCAATACATGCCACATCATAGACATTTTAGTAATAAAGTGCATTGCATTTGTCATTCCAACAGTGCATCACAGACATTAACACTGCATTTTCAAAATATACATAAAGGCATTTAACAAAATCATATGCATTACATTTGTCATTCGAACAGATGCCACATCACAAATGTTTCTAGTAATAAAATGCAATGCATTTGTCATTCCAATAGGTGATGCATCATTCACATTAACACTGCTTTTACAAATCCCATACCAAATGGCATATAATAGAGTCAAAAATATTGCATTTGTTACTCCAACAGATGGAGCATCTCAAACATTTATAGTAATAAAATGCACTGCATTCGTTATTCCAATAGATGGCACATTACAAATATTAATGCTGCTTTTAGGAATCCCATACCAACTAGCATATAACAGACACATATGTATGACATGGTGCAAAACAAAAATTACGTGGAGGTCTATGTTGATTATTAAATTTAAACCCATCTTAGACAGAGAATACAGCTAGTATGTATGTAAATATATTGTGTTTTTTTCAAAAGTAATGCACTTTGTGAAAACAGATAGTTGCTGCTATAGGTCCTCCAATTTTAAAACGTTTGAAAGTAGTGGTGCTTTGGCAAATATTCTGCATGGGTGTGAATCTTTGGTTCATAAAAGGAAGGCAGTCCTAAAGAATGTTTGTGAGCCAGTTTACAAATGTACTGTGTGTGTGAATATACATATATACGTGTGTATGTAGATACAATATATAAAGTATGTATTGTGTGTAAGCGTACAGTGCAGCGTATACATTAATATACATATACTGTATATATATATATATATATGATGGATATATTTGATTCATATGGCTTTATTCAACATTTTTCAGCATTTATTTAATTTAAATAGGTGCAATATAAAAATGCTTCCATCGATAGTTAGTAGGATTCTGACTGCGCATGCAGGAGTCAGTGTGCCACTCTTCAGTTTTAGTTAATCAGTGGCTTTAGGAGTGAGTCAGTTTACAAATATACTCTGTTTGTGAATATACATATATATGTGTGTATGCACAGAATAGATACAATATGTAAAGTATGTATTGTGTGTAAGCATTATGGTCTGCCATAAACAATATATATTTACATTGCATTGGCACATATATATTTGAGCCATGCCAGCCTGCTCTTGATCAGTTGTACGCCAGCTGGTTTTGTTATTTATTCTCCAAACAACTGAAGGCACTCACTCCTAAAGCCACTGACTTGAAGGCTGCTAAAACTGAAGAGTGGCACACTGACACCTGCATGTGCGGTCAGATTCCTACGAACTATCGATGGAAGCATTTTTATATTGCATCTTTTTAAATGCAATAAATGCTGAAAAATATTGAATAAAGCCATGATGGTGACACTTTGGAAAAGCAGGAATGAGAGTGTCTGAAGAAGCAAGCAGAAGCAAGTGCTTTTCACATAAAATACTCAACAGCTTCCTAAAAGCCAGCACTTTAGAACAAGTGTGTCTGTGTGTGCTGGCTTGTGCTACAGATATTTTGTGAAAAAAGACCTGTGTTTGAATGTTCCAATGACTGGGTGGTCAGGTGTACACTTTAAAAAAGTGTGCATTGCAAATGCCATTTAAGTCAGGCTTAATTATGACAGAGAAATCAAATATAAATAGATAAATTATAAAAAAAAAAATCAACCAAAGTACATATTCATAAATGTGAGATAATCTATGTACGGAAAGAAGAATTGTTAGGAGAAAAGGAGGTAAACCGAATGCACCGGAGCAGCAACCATGGCATTGGCCTGTTGATTGGACTGCACGTGGCTCCTGTGGGACACCCTGGGTTGCTGCCCAATGAATCTCCTATGTCTTCTGTTTTTGAAGCACAGTGGTACCTCTGATGGCCTGAGGCATCAAATTGCGTGGGATGTGCACTTATAAGGGCTCTGTTTTATGGTAGAACTTTTCATTCATCCCCCTAATTCAGTCCTCATAATGGCACCCCCTCCGTCTGTTTCCTGCAGTGTTCCTGACTAATGAAGTGAGCACAGGTGAATGAGTGGGACACCTCTGCCACCACATTCTCAGCTCCCACTGTACCATAGGGCTTCCTGAAGCCCCAAGTGGGAAAGCGCTCGTGGATGCATGCGAGGAACAAATGCATTACGCCGATTATGCACTTTTGCTTTACCATGCTCTTCCAAAAGAGACAGATCAGCAGATGCTCTTTACTGAATGTATAAAACAACATGCCACTGGCCAAGTGTGCTGAATGTGCAGGCTCTTTTTAACCCCTTGCGGGTGCACTTCCTCCATGCCGGCATTATGATTTTGGAGAATCTGCTGATGCTAGGCCCTTTCTGTAATCCTCCCTTGCTCCTCTCACCTGTCAGACATGCCTTCTCCTCTTCTGATTAGCTCTGTCATAAATCCTAAACCAAGGGAGCAGATGCCACGCAGACATGTCCTAGGTTTGGGCATGGGATGGTCATCGGCATCCATTTACAGGTCCCACTGGAGGCCGGGCTTTGAAATTCCTTGGCTATTCCGGCATGCTAATGATGTGGCAAACGCAGCTGCAGTTTGTGGGAGATCTGAAGTGCAACTGATATGGTGCTCACGTCCTGTGTGCACCAGTAAGAGAGGGAGCAAAGGGCATTTAAAGTTGACAAGGGTGGAGAGGCCTGCTAAATCATTTTTTTCTGCAGACACTAAATCTTAATAGCTGTATGCTGACAGCTGGCCTTTAAGAAGACATTTATGTTAATATTTAATCATACTTGTATTTAAAACGTTTTAAAAGTCATTTCCGAGAACGTCTATACATTTGGGCAACACAATATTCTGTAATAGCATTTTACTTTACCATTTTAATAGGGTTATTCAGGTGCATAATTTATGATGTGTGGCCTGGTGAATTGTGCTACTACTGCCTCACCATTGCAGGTCCTAAGTTCAAGTCCTAGCTCGGGCAGTGCCTGTGCATGTTCTTCACTTGTAAGGGTGAGTACTCTCACATCCTAAAGACACACGAGTTGTCCGAACTTGGACTGTTGTCCCATTCTGGGTTGGTTCATGGTGCTGTGTGAATGGAATTTTGTACCCTATGAAACTTTAAACACTGCAAAACAGTATCATTTGATCGAAAAGCAGGGTCAGGGGACCTCCTTGAAGATCTGAATACTGTGATACAATATCATTTGACTGAAAAGCAATTTTTGGGGGACCACCATAAGCTTTGAGTGTTGCTATACAGTGATCCTCAGATGCATTAGGGCTGGGAATCAATTAAAAAATAATTTATCACATCACTGTATGTAATTGATTGTGTTTAATCACATCTAACATTAAAACATGTTATCTTAAAATAGGTACAGTAAAACCTTGATTATCTGTTTCTCGAACCGTCAAGGCCAAAAACAAAATGTGCACACCAGCGCCTGCCTGTTACTGTATCACTACTGCTGTGTGGGGCGCTGCGAGCTCTGCACTTTGGACCAACTCTCCCTTGTGTAGCGCGTAGTGTTCCTCCCCAGCATCACGTGTCAGGCCGCATTTTCAAATCACAGTGTCAGTTATGTACCTTCAGTTTTAATAGCGTTTCATAGCTTTTCTTTTTTATTACAATGAATCTACTATTTATTGTTATGGCTGATAAACGTAAGCATGTGGTGTTGGAATTGTCACAAAAAAACAAAATTATTAATCATTTACAAAACAGCAAAAGTGCTTTAAGTACTGCTACAATTTGCAGAGTAGGAAGAACAACAGTGAATGATATGAAGCATGATGCAGACAAAATTAAAAAAAAAAGTGTTGAAAATGGAATCCACTGACAGTAATGTTATTTTGTAATGGTAATGTTCGGTATTGTAATTTTCTTTTTAAATTCTGTTATATTATGTTTTGTTAATATATTAAGAAACATGCAGTCAGACATGCAGGCAGCTTGTGATGCGCTGTGCGGGAGCAGAAAGGGCGTAATGCTGTGTAAGTGATAGGACTGCGTGAAGGGCTTCTGTTCTGTGAGGGGCGGACATGAGTGACAGGAGAAGTTAGGAGGAAAAGGAAGATGCGGCGGTAGAAAGTTTTGATTAGCGAGTCAGGAGACCATAAGCAGGAGTGTTTTTGGTATAGAGAAAAAAGAACGTGAGTGGCAGGAGATAAACTGATTGGTAGGGAGAGCTTTCTTTTATTGTTTTGTAGATGTGCTCTGTAACCCAGATAATGGAGTATAAGACAGGGCACTGTTTGTTACAGAACAAAGACTCCAAGTAAAATGTAGGAAACTCCAGTACCTCTGAGTTGTATTTGCTTATTACACTGGTTATTACAATATTATGTAAATTAATTAATTTTGTTTATGCTATATTATATATTTTTTTGTAAATAAATATGACTATTCGCTAATTTAATCTAGTGCATATCATTTTTAAACTAGCTGTTCTGTTTCCTGTCTTTTCTCTTGTCCGTCACGGCCTCAGTACCGATCGCTGATGGAAAATCAAGGTTTTTCTGTACTTAAATAATGATGTAAATATACACTGAATCAAAACAGATAATGTAGAATCAACACAAAGGCATTTAAAAAACTTTAATGGCATAGCTTATACTTAAACAATCAACCGAAGCCTGAACTTTTAACAAAGTACTTCTGGAGTAAGTACAACCTAAATCTGAATGCCTTCTTAAAAGTTAAGTTGAAAAGAAGGCAATAAGAAAACAAGGCTAATGTCAATAAGCACCTACAAAAACAACAACAAAAAAGTCTTGTGTTAATTCTCAAATCAGCATAAGTATATAAAACACAGATGTGTCAAAGTAAAACTAAAAAATTGAAACAACTGTAGATTTTGAATGCACTGCTAAAGACTGATTTAATTGACTATATGAGCATCTCCAAAATAGGCATATATTACATTACATGCTTTAAATACTATCCTCAATTGTTCATCATCATCAACAACTTGATAATTATACACAAGAGTTTTTCAACTGGTGCACTGCGGAAATAACATTCTAGTGTCCCTGGGTTCTGACCTGAGAGAAACACACTCCTCAGGTGGTCGAGACATGTCTAAGAGGGATGGGACTACCTGGAGAAGTCAACACAGAAGCAGCTCTGCGATTGCTGGTTTGCAGACACAGCACTTAGAGTGCACTGTAGCAGCCAAGAGATGTGTCAGGGGTACAGCTGCCAGGGTGCGTGTTCACCAGCGACTCTGGGAGTGCCTAAGGACAGTGGGCATACGAGCACTCACTAAGAGTTATGTCTGTGAGTAGGAATCTCCAAACTGATTTTATTGACAGTGTCTCTGGTACTCAAGACCCTTCGGACAGTTTAGCACATTTAATGTTTCTGTAGTTGGTAGAATCATGGTGCGCATTGAGATTTTTGGGTTAGAAAAAGTGAACCACCACAAAAAAAGGCAAAATGTTCTCTGTAGCATCTATATCACTTAAAAACTAGCACAGAACATTAGTTGAATGGTTATGATGCATTCTCTGCATAAATTCGTGAAGATACTGAAGACTGGAATAATGCATAGGAATAATCATTACACTTCTATTTTTTAGAATTTTGTCATTCCATTATGGTGTTCAGCACTGTAAACTGCCTGGCAGACCAGCGAGTTAAACACAGAGGTACTGGAGACTTATTTTGGTTTTAGTGCCACTCAAAGAAAATGTATGTTGCACTTAGGTGGTATGATATTGATTCAATCTCTTTATAAGAAAGTGGAATGTAAAAAAACAAAAACAATTTATGCACCAGGACAGCCATAACCCCACCCTCCTGCCCCCCTTTCCTCCCCCCCACTCCCCTACATGTACTGTATAAATTAAGAAAATGAACACCAGTATTAGGCGATCGCTTTGTTGCCTGCCCTGGATGCGACAATATTTTTTAACATGTAAAACTGGTTGCATTAACTGCAAAAATAAAGGTGTTAACTTTGCCAGGCCTAATATATATATAAATCCTCAATATTCACACGTTTAACTTTCAAGACTATTTGTAAACTCTTGTTTACTTTCACAGGGTTTACAAAAATGCGTAGTAGAGAAAAAAATGAGAGGCAAGTTGCGTGAGGTTTGGGGAGAAGCTAAAGTTCTACTAGGCACTTCACTGGTCTTGTTCACTCTACTGCTGTGGAGTAAAGAACTCCCTGTGTATTTGTTGCATATTTTCATTGTTTTTCTTAAAATAACAAGTTTTATGTTGCATTTATATCCCGAAAATGTAATGCAAATCCATGCATGCAAAGCTAGCGATGCAGAAGATAAGAAAATAAAGGTATTAAATAAACTGATGGATGCAAATTTGATGTTAACGAATTGACCAGCTGGCTAGAGACATTGATGCTGCTGATCCCATCATGGATTGCAACCTCAACAACAACAACAACATTTATTTATATAGCACATTTTCATACAAACGATGTAGCTCAAAGTACTTTACATGATGAAGAAAGAGAAAAAAGACAAAATAAATAATTAAAATTAGGGAACACTAATTAACATAGAATAAAAGTAAGGTCCGATGGCCAGGGAGGGCAGAAAAAAACAAAAATACTCCAGACGGCTGGAGAAAAAAATAAAATCTGCAGGGGTTCCAGGCCACAATACCACCCAGCACCCTCTAGGCATTCTACCTAACATAAATGATCAGTCCTCATTGTATTCAGTGTTCTCATGGAAGGACTTGATGATGACGGTCATGTGGACTTCTGGCCTTTAATCCATCAATGTAGGGACATCATGGTACTTTGGTTAGGTGGTGGTGGCGCAGATCGCCACCACAGAAAACTGGAAAAAGAACAGAAGAGAAAGTAGGGGTTAGTACAGATTTTGGAGCCACCATGAATAATCTTGATAATTATTTGAATATACAGAGTATCAGGATTAAACTAAGATGAAGCTATGAGAAAGCCATGTTAAAGTAATGTGTTTTCAGCAGTTTTTTAAAGTGCTCCACTGTATCAGCCTGGCGAATTCCTAATGGCAGGCTGTTCCAGATTTTAGGTACATAACAGGCTCACCACTTCTTTTAAGTTTTGCTCTTGGAATTCTAAGCAGACCCTCATTGGAAGATCTAAGGTTACGATTTGGCATGTAAGGTGTAAGACATTCCGAAATATAAGATGGAATGAGATTCTTTAAGGCTTTGTAAACCATAAGCAGTATTTTAAAGTCAATTCTAAATGACACCGGTAACCAGTATAGTGACATCAAAACTGGGGTGATGTGCTTGGATTTTCATTTCCTAGTTAAGATTCTAGCAGCTGCATTCTGCACTCGTTGCAATCGATTGATGTCTTTCTTGGGTAGTCCTGAGAGGAGTGCGTTACAGTAATTTAGCCAACTGAAAACAAAAGCGTGAACTAATTTTTTAGCATCTTGCAATGTTATAAGAGGTCTAACTTTTACTATATTACTTAAGTGAAAAAATGTTGTCCTCAAAGTTAAACATAAGCTTGCCTCTGCTGTGCTCCCCAACGATTTTTCCCCTATTAAGGATATCATGCAGCGCACAAAGAAAACATCGCTGACAAATTATTGTTGGAGGTGACGTTGAGACCTCAACCGTCTTGGCACCTTAAGACAACAGTGACTAAAGTTTTATTTTTTAATTGAAAGGTCCCAGATTTCTAGTGTATGACTAGCGAGTAAAGCATTTTTTTGCATGTTACCAATTTTATTTCAAGTACTGCATTTTATGAGTGATTATGGAAAGTGCTTATTTTAAAAATAGTGTTTTTATTATAAAGAATTCTATTGAAAAAAGTGTATTTTGAGCAATCTCTTGTGAAAGATTACAGTTTTAGGTGGTTGTGGAAAGCCATATTTCCCATAGGTTCAATTTATTAACATTCATGTTTTCGACTTTCATCATTTCCTAGGAATGTTACCCCAGTGAAAGTTGGGGATTGCTTACATTGAAAATAAGTCCTTCCTAAATTCATCTTCACACTTGTTTACTCCCAGTTGGAGTGGCGGAAACACAATGACCTTAATGAAGTCATTGACAAGGAATGGCTGAAATGCTTAATTGTAGGCCTGGTGAGCCTTCTGCATGGCCCACCCATGTTGTAAAGTTCAGTATGTGTAGACCACTCTGGGTGGTAAGACCTAATAAGACCTACTGATTGATCTGTGGACCTCACATTACTGTTTAATGTACGGCTCAGTTAATATTTTTCCTTTCTCTGATATTTACTTTTTAATTCAGGGTAGACAGGGGCCCGGGGCGCCAGGAGGGTGCTACATGAGGATGCACGAGTGGCATGTTGTCACCAAAACTGTTTTCCAGCAATTCCTTCTGACATTGACGTCTGAAGCTGCCCTGCAGCACATGCAGATTTTTATTTTATATTGTTTTTGCCAGGTAATGTGAAACTTGTAAAGCAATAAATAACTAGTTACCTGGCCATTGGTTTCACTTCATTTACATATTAGGAGCCAAGTAGATTTGGGCTAGAAATAAAAGGACAGCAGGCTGCATCCTTATTGCTGCTATAGGAGAAGGGGCTGCTTTAGAGTTATCTATGCTTTATCGAAAATGGGTATAAAAACTCTGAGCACTTCAGTGGAATAAAGGAATTATATTACAGTATATACCTCCTTGCAGAGCATCACCTGATTGTGAAGCCTTAGGTGGAGGAAAAAGGTTTAAGATATGCCATGCTTTCTAATATGTGGTGACTGCACATTATGGGGAGCAGTTTTTGGGAATCTGGGTATTTGATTGCCAACAGATGTCTGGCTGTCTGAATGTAATGGATACTCCTCATAAAGCCAACATTATCCTTTTCTGGAGATTTTGCAGAAGAGGCTGTGCGTGTCCAGTACCTTTTGAAACTTTTTGGATTTGAACTCGTAAACACATTCCAGATGTGGCTGCACAGGTGTGCCAAGCAGCCTAAGCAAGACCTTGATTGACTCATACCCCCGGTAATCATGGGCTTTCTGCAAGGCTACGTCCACATTACTAGATTTTCATTTAAAAACAGCCACAGTAGCATTTTCTTATCGTACACGAAAATATTTCCATCCACACTAAAATGACCAAAAATGCCAATATCATACTCATCTTCCCACAGTGGGCATCCGCACAGCATAGACGTCTCACACAAAACCCGGTAATCCTTGAAGGGGATGGTAACACTGCCAGCCATGGGATTTATTGCGAAACTTTAGCAACTAGTATATTATTGTATGCAGTATTCAAACAGTACAAAACACAATTTAGATGCATACAGACAAGCAACACAAAAAGCACCATGGAAAGCAACTCTCCCATGTCCGCTATGTTGAAATATGTTTTACTTCCATGAAGGGTGACCAATGTAGGAATGATATGTTGTAATGAGTAGAATCCAATTCAAGGTTCCACGTAATAAGCATGAACAAATCAGAGTGTGATTAGAGTCTGCAGCGTAGTGTGCTCAGGGCCTAAGTCAGCGTCTGTTAGTATAGCTGATTGCTTCAGGTCAGGGGTTGCAATTGTGGTAACCACACTGGGACTGCATATTATTTCTAAAATGCACACTTTCTAGCCTCAAGCCCCCGATTATTTTTTTTCATTTCTACAGGTAGCATGGTGCTGTTCCTGGTTTTGAACCCTGTGGCCTGGCATTGTCCATGGGGATTTTTCTGTGAGGTTTTCATCCAACAGCCCGAAACATATGCTGGTCAGGTGGATTGGTCTGGGTTGGGAGTGCGAGTTTGGCCGTGAGGGGTTAGGATTAGGGTTGTGATGAACTGGGGTCCTGTCCAGGGCTGTTTCCTGTCTTGTGTGTGTGGCTCCCTGTGACCATGTAATCAATTAAGTAGTTTCTAGAAGGCTATGTTTTTCCATTCTGCATTTAAAATTTTCCAGTGTTATGTGCACTCTCAGGTACACACAAGTTATTGTGAGAACTTAAGGGACCAGGAGATAACAACAAAGCCCTTCAAAGAAATCAGACAGGCAACGGTCAAAAGGTTCAACTGTCAACGGCAAGTTAAGCAGGTGAGCCAAAATGAACATTCAGGAAAACTAAGCTGAAGCCAAGATGCTGAAAAGAACCTCTCTGCTTGTTTCTTGAAAGCTCAGCTACCATGAATTGCAAGGAAGATGTTTGTTAGTCTACTCCAAATTTATACTCAATGGCCGCTATCCCCTGTTTCTGTCTCTATTGTCTCTTGGGGATCTTCTTTCTATAAACTAACTCTTGTTGAACTCTTGACTTTGAGAATTAATTGAGCATCTTTGAATGGATTTCAGTTACCAAGCCTGTGGGCGAAAGGTGAAGTCTTCCTTTTTCAGTCTGGCTGTCGACTACTGACCTTTCTGGTTAGTTCCGCAGACTCCACTTTTATCACATCTCCATTTTTTTGTGTAATTTGTTCCTCACATGGTCGAGGTGGGTAGGTGATTTTTTTCTGTATTTTACTTATTCTTTTCAATAAAAAATTGTTTACAACAAAAACTCAAAGGTACTGGTGCAACCAGACAAATCACATGATGTCTAGACAGTGACACATAAACACAAACTAATATAATGTTAAAAAATAAAAATGCCAGTATAACGTTCACAGCATGCTAAATAAATTTAGACACAAATTTAGATTCCTTTAGAAAAAAATAATAATAAAGTGACGTAAAACATGCATATAAATGTGCCAAAATTAAAAATATTGAATTAAAATTCTAACAGTTACAATAATTACCACCTTCTCAAACCTTGTCTCCCTGAGCTCTGAGGCCTGGCCAGTTTTCTGTATTTCAGGAGCCATGCACGTTAACAGAATTATGTTCATAGAGATGAAGAAGCGCCCTACTCAAGGTTACCCCCTGACTGGCAGCTGATGCTTTTGGGGTCAACCTGTGATTCTGAATACATTTAGAAATGAATGAAAGTTTAAAAATTTTCATGTATTTAAATTAAATTTCATTTGCCACATATTGGCCCAGTGCTGAATTCTTTCAAGGTCCATCTGTAGGAATTTAACTGGCTGCAGGGCATTTGTGTTAATCTGTCTAATTTGGTGCCATCTGTTCAATTCAGCCAATTTGTTAGTTACATTTCTATCTAAATCATTTGTGCAAACTGTAGATAGCAGCAGTCCCTGGGCTGAACCCAGACAGTCATCTCCTGATTTAGGAAAACAGCCATGCGTCATAACCCTTTTGATTTCTGCATTGAAGCCAATTCCGTGCCCGTCTGCTTGAATGCCGTACAGAATCCCTGGCACTCGTTCTTTAGCAGTTAGTTGCTTTCCATGTTAAAATCTTAAATTAGACAATATTGTACACTTTACTGCTCAGATGTTTCAGTTGTTTCTGCCTAGAGCTCCTGCTCAGCAGAGACACTGGCAGTCTCAACGGACTTGACCGTCTGTTAACACATTTGTACCCAATCATATCTTTTTGAATGTGTTTACACACGGCACAAGTTCAGCTTTCAATCCTGCCATTACTAGTCTAGTTTTTAGGCAATCACTTGGTTTGTTGAAATCTCTTGAATAGGATTCGAAAAAGATATAAATCTGGTATTTTAATACTGTCATATGTCAGTCCTCACTGGTATCTTTTTTTAAATGACTGGATATTGAGGGATGGCATGGCTGTGCAGTAGTATGGTAATTAGGGCTGCTCTTTCATGGCTTTAGCAGCCTGGCATGGCTTCTGTTGATAGTTTTAGGAAAGCGATATGTAAAGATGAGTAGGGAGGACATCATGTAAGCTCATTTGTTAATTAAGATGACATTCTTGATTACATTCTTTTTATCACAGTGCCAGAGAGTGGCTGTTCTGCCTGAGTATAGGCAAAGTAGTAGACAGTAGGGCTATGTGATGTATTAAAAGTTCACATCGTCCTTTTAAAACATCGCCAATGTACGATACCATTACTTGTGTGAGTCGGGTGATGAAGAGAAGATTGTGGAGTACATATGAATAGCTTCTCTATCCAAGCACCACAGAAAGCTCTTGATACATTACAGAATAAAAATCGCAGTTCCTTCTGTTTCATTGAGGCTTGATAGAACATATTTTGTCTTTTCTTATCATGCATGCAAACAACATGCTGCAAAAACAACATAATGCCGCTGACCAGTAGCCATAACCTAGGGATCAGTGACTCAAAGTATTAGCTGGTATTTCATGATGCTAATGACCAACTTCAGAGCAACAACAGCAAGCGGTCATTTTTGAGATAGTGAGCGATATCAAGAGCAAAAAAAGTGTGCACTCACAGCCTGTCAGCACCATAAATATACCTGCATTCTTCCCATTCAAACTATGTGTGTGATGAGCTGATCAGACTGCTTTGTTCCCAACCACAGGGCACTCCTGCTGCTTGATGGGAAGTGTTGTCAGTAAACATTTATGTCAATATTAAACACTATTCTACCATTCTCAATGGCGGGAATTTAACTGGTTGTTTAGCATCTTTGTTTCACAGTTATATTTGAGTAATTCAATTTCCCGCAGAATGTTGGCTCATCCCTAATATTAGGTTAAACGTTCCACCAGTTATGTTCTGTGCCCAGTTATATATGCCGACAAAAAAAATATAATAGCTCATCCAGAATATGAAAAGTCACCTGTGCTTGCTGAGCTGTGCCGCGACTTTGTGATTCACAGTGAGCTCTATATAAGGGATAACTTGTAACTTGTCCCCTGTGGTTATATTAGTCTTTACCTACTCAGCATGTCCATCCACTCCTGGGAAAAAAAAGGCCCATGATGCATAGCATAGGAATCTCACAAGACTCCTGCTGCAAATAAGACTGATTGAAAGGTTCCTTTGAGGTGAGCGAAATAAAAAAAAAAAATTCTGCAAATGTTTGAAGACAATAGTCAATTTTGATTTACATCGAAGATGTGGTCAGCCAATTGGTGACGGACAATATCATCTCAGTAATGTAGGCCATGGTTTTCTTCCAGGTGCAGAAATCTCTTGAAGTAAAAAGAACCATACAAAGTCCATGTCTGTATCTGATATATATTTTTTTGGTTTTATTCTAGCATAACCCACAATACAGCACAATATAGCAGGATGTCAAAGCAAGCTAACAACACCAGAAACGACTTCCAGTTGTAAGGCAATAGGAATAGGAGCCATAGCTAGCACAAACAATTTGCAAAACTGCAGTATATAATGAAACTGCAACTGGTGGAAATGGGAAAAAAAGAATGAATAGATTTACACATACCTTCCAGTAGCCAGGCTAGAACTTCACTAAAAATGGCCCTAACCTATGCCTCGCCCCAGACAGCCAGACCGCAAACTCAAAGGCCAGGCTTCAAGCCCTGCACAGGCTCAAAATGGGATTTAGGCTAAAAAAGTTCAAAAGTCCCAAATGCACAAAACATGCTCTTCAAGGGGAAGAAACTGTAAACCTCTAGTTTGAAGTGGCAAAAAATGTACTTATATTTTAATGAATTTATTTAAATAACCAAAAGGGAAAAGAATACTGACAAAGTAGGGAAAAGGGCAAAATAAGAAAAGGCAATTCAGGATCAGGATAAATAAGGCCAAATCTGAATTCCAGTAAACAGTAACCAAAATGAGCAGCAAAATCCAATGACCATATGAACGATGCAAAACAATATGCGCTGTTTCTGTTTATTTGTATGCATGTCATGCTTTTTTTAACTCAGGGATTCGGTTTTTGTAGTCTATTTTTCATTTTGACTTTTTTGACAAAGTTTATTTCAATAACCATCTTATTTACGCAACCCCGTAGGGATGGTTTCATGTGATCCCAATCATTACGCCAATGATGTGACTTTACGGATATGATTGTATAAAGATGTGACAAATTTAGAGTGCTTCATACATTGATGAATACTCTCCATCTTACATTTTATCAGTTGGCTCATTACACAAGCAGGCCCCATTGCTAGATTTGGTTTTTGGTTTCTGAATTTTATTTTGTCATTGACTTCTGATTAATGTCTTGCCCTCTGATTCTTGCTAGCTGTGATCTCTTGGTTTTGACCCTTTGCTATTCCTGACTACATTTGTATCTGAAGTTAAATCTCCTGGGGCCTCCTTTATAAAGTTTGACTAAATACAGATTCCCACACAAATGTCAGGATGTATAAAACAAAACTTTGCAGGGGAACATTTATATTTATGGCAACTCTGACCCATCCATATGCAACATATTGGAGAAAATGGGAAATGACAACACCCTTGATAAAGTAGGGAAATGCCGCCAAACAATAACTCGTATGCATTATTAGAATATAATTGTAATACATTACAGTAACGGGCCAGTGATATGAATTGTTATAATAATATATAATTCATATCACTGAGCTGTTATTATAATGTGGGTTATTGTGACAAACATATTACACCTCAAAAGTGATACTGTATGATGCACAGACTCTATTTCATTCCCCTTTAAAGAGGGCCAGTGCTGCATATTTACACCTGTTGTTTCTTCTAAATGAACTGGCTGACAGGTTAAGAATATCTCAGCCAAGCTTCACTCTATCACGCCTGCTGTCCTGGAAGCCATTAATTGACCGGCGAGGCACTACATCCAGTTTTCATATGGTGTGGGTGTAACGTAACTTGTTTCTGCCAACATAAGAAGACAGTTTGCAGCAGTGTCTGGTTTTCCTAACAAATCTGAAAAAATGACTGGACTCATGTTGCAATAATGTCATCTAGTGAGAATGAAGCTGCTTTTGTCAACCATATGTGATGCCAAGAGGAGATTGACAAACATCATGTCTCTGTGGCCTGATCAACCCGTGATTTATTTATTTTGAGGCACACTAGCTTTGGCAGGCCTCAGTTTTTCATACATTCATTACTATTCACTGTATCAGCATTCGTGTTATTACAAGTGCCAGGTATAGCGGCTACCTACTCAGCCACTGGCACCTTACGCCTTTCTGGAGCCCCCAGAATACAGAGGTGAAATGCCATAGTGCCATGCATGATCTTGCATATTGCATATGCTCTTGAATGCAGCTGGTGGGGTCTTGACACAACAGGAGGCCAGCCAAAGAATGTCTGCACCATTGTCACAAGGTTATTGTGATTTATAAAGGGAGAGTTATGTAGAAATGTGTGCGCCAGGTTTTATAGATCAGATTTTTTTTTTGCCATATGCATTTTTCTGTTTTTGCACCTACTTTTACACTCATATCCACGTAAAGTTTTATAAATGAGACCCCAGGTTCTTTTGATTTTTCTCCTGTCCTGATTATGTATTTATTTTTATTTCATGATAAACCCTCTGCATCTCAGGATTCTAAATATGAATGGTGCAAGTTTTTGTACTGAATGCTCAGAGCAGCCATTGTTTTGAATAAAGATGGAATCAGAGGATGTGTTGTAAAGCATAACTTAAGGTCAAAGATGACAAGACAAGATCTAGTAACAAGTGAGACAAAAATGGAAAGTACATAACCGTAGCAAAAATGTCAGAAATACTGACTAGAGCCAAAGCCAAAGCGTTAGACATAAATGTTAGTCGGGGAGCACGAAAATGAGTTTAATATTAGAGATTCTTTTAGATGCTCAACCAATAACGATAGGTATGAGGTTGTATTCACATACTTGGATGAGTCTGTGATGACGGTTTATTAGTCATCACTTGCATGACTACCATGACACTTCACCTGGCAATCCGATCTGTTCCTAAGATAGTGGTGCTTATAACAAAAACTTTTAAACACCACTAAAAACATATCAGATTTAAAAAATAATGTGAATACCAGATTAAGTATTTCTAAAACCCCCAGAAAAGTTTCCATTTTATTTTTTAAGGTCATAAAGAGAAAGTAAAATATTAAACATAAACGCCACATCATGACAACAGTAACCTTTAGACAGTCTACATGTCTAGTAACATCTATAAAATGCACTCCACCACAATCAGTGAATCTCCTAAGAGTCTCATCTTCTCACCCACAGTATACAGCCTGAGGGTAGACCCTCAGAAGTGACATCATTGTAGCCCTGCCTCTTGAGGCTTCCACCCACAAAATGCAATTTGTTGCAGCAGTACACAATCTACTGTATATAAAATGCTAACATCTGTGTGTGTGTCTGGTCTCTCCAAACAATGTTAGTGGGCAGTTTGAATTTGATTGGATTGGTTGGTTTTGCAGTGGTTGCTCAGTCAAACCTGATGGAGACCGGAAGTGCTGGACAAGGCAGGTAACTGCTGAGGGTCCTCCAGTAATTTTTATAATAGTAAGTTGGGTCTCAAAAAATGAAAAAATAGGTGAAGGTTTTATTAAAATATTTTGTGGAAGTGGTAGTTTGCTGCACAACACTATGGCCATGTGTCCAGGTGCATTTGGTGGGGGTAGGCTCAATATTGTGGATTTGTATACAAGACCAGCACACATTCAGCTTGATATGTCAGACAGATTGGAGGTCAATGTTAATAATTGGAAATGGATTTGCGATATCTCAAAATGTATTGCAGACGTCTTCAAATATTGATGAACAGAAGCTGGACTACATCTTAAGCTAGCTACCATTTTTTTAGATCTCTTTATATCAGGATATCCTAAACTAGTTGGTCATAGGTTTCTGGCATTGGGTCATGACTTACTGTTTTATTTGATGGGTCCTGGATGGTTTGTGAATTGAGTTGCTGTAGGTTGATTAAGCAATTGACATTGCTCTGAAGATTGTCCTTGATTGCCTCCACCTGACTATCATCCATGATTCTCCAACGGAAAATCTCTGATGATCATCCAAGATTCTGCAAGAGTTCACCCTCTTGCTCTGATAATTGGCCACAATTCTTTATGGATGACTCCCTTTCACTCTGACGATGGTCCATGATTCTTTAAGGGTCCCTCTTTGATGATTGCTTTGATGATTGGCCACGATTCCTCATAGATTACTTCCCTCAAGTCTGATGTTTGAACATCATTTTCTGCACCCTGATGATTGCCTGGGTATTGAACAAAGAATGGGACTTGAAGACACTAAAAAAGGCAAAAAAAAGTTTAAGAAACCCTGCTCTAAATGTTCATTTATCTTTTGCCAAGCATATGCTGTCATGTGTTAGCTTGGCTTTTCTGGTTCCCTCCGTTCTTCCAAGTATCCGTGTGAGGCTATAACACAGTACCCCCTAGCAGTCTGGGGAACCTTAAACTCCACAATATAACTTATTCTGCTAAACACAGGGTCTTAAGTGTTCCCCTTTTGTGACAGTAGCACTCCCTGATGATCAATAAGGGTATCACTACCCAGTTTACCTTTACGTCTCGCATGTCCCACCTAATTGGTCAATTAAACTGGTGACTGTAAACCAGTGCAGTGTGAGAGTATATTTGTGTTCAGAGATGAACTGATGCACAGTCAGTAATTGCTTTCTTCATGACCAAGATGCTGCCTTGCTGCTCTGTCCCCTGTAATAAGTAATAGTGAGTGTAATAGTTAGTAGATATGTGTGGATTATCACATACGACACAAATAAAAAAATGTACATTACTTCATAATAATCATTGGACCACACTGTGATATTCAGAGGACCAGGATATATCAGGTTGCCTGGAGCTGCGGTTCTTACTGGTACATAAATTACGACTCTTGAAAGACTTGGTTAAACAAGTGAAGTGGCTCTTTTATTATGAACAGTTGACAACTCATCCTGTTAAGTGAGGCGATAATGGATTCTTTTTCTTACATAATTGCATTGTTTTGAATGGGAGAAAACATCTGCAGGAGTTCAGATGGTGGTCAGAGTGGAATTCATGATCAGCATTTATAACACATCCAGTGTAAAAAAAATCCCCTTTCTAATTACAGTAGATGCACACACAACAATAGCTTTTGGGATTCTTTTATCTGAATGTGTGTGCTCCTGTGATGAAGTGATCGGTGCTTCACTGAGACATTCTTATATTAAAACTGTTAGGCATTCATCATAGCAAACGAAAACATGGTTTCCTTTCTCATTAAGCATAATGGAAAATAACTGTAGTATAGTTCTGGTTTTCCATTTATAATGGTGCACTCACTGCCAGATTTTGCGTCCCTGGACCTCCCTGTGTGGAGTTTACATGTCCTCCCCATATCTGCATGGGTTTCCCTCCACTATCCAAAGACATGCAGTTTAGGTAAATTGGTGACGGTAAATTGGCCCTGGTGTGTGTTTGTGTGTGTGTTCGTCCTGTGTTTGTTTCTGCCTTATGCCCTAAGCTAGCTGGGATAGGCTCCAGCACCCCTCCATGACCCTGGTCATTTTTAAAGGGCATTTGCAGTGTCAGGAAAGCTTAATTTGCAACCTGAATTAATGCATGTCTTTTGGTGGCTGCTGGCTTAACACACAATTCCTAAAACAAAGGTCAAATGAAAATAAGTATTAAGCTTACATTAGTTATATTTCTGCTACATTTGTAAAGGGAGTGTAGAATACCATTTAGTTTAATCCTGTATGTTATTCTTTGAATACTGGACCCCCACTGCAGTGCTCGACCAGCACCCTGCTCTGCAGACTTATGCAATCAGGGAGCTCCACACAGTTGATCTAACTGCCTTATGTTTTCTAACTATACGCTTCTTATGATTTGTGATTTTTTTTTCTCTGTGTATTGTTTTTTTTACTTAATAGCACAATTTTTACGTTGCTGTTAATGAAAGTGTTTGCCAAATAAAAAACACAATGAGGGAAAAAGCATTACAATGCAAAATTTTGTGCATTCAGTATCTCCATTCGTGAAACACTAAGAGACTCACTGTGCCTCGACTCCTATAAAATGCAGATAAACACTGACTTCATGTCTTTTGCACCCATGGACCGAGAAGACATATAGTAAAGCAGAGGGCTAGAGGAGGCGGCTGGTTTGTAGCGGTTTAAAGTAATGAGTGTGTTTATCATATTTGAGTAATCACAAGCACTTCTGTACTGGTTTCATAGGCACCTCATTTCCACTTTTCTCTTTCATCAGGTCACTTGAAGGGCCAAGAGAAGGCTGCATCAGTGCAGAACTCATAAGCTCTACTTGTGTTGCAGACACACCAGAATCAAAAAAGCAAAAAATATTAATAATAAAGCTGCATACAAAGGCATGTTAAATGTTTGGTATTTTTCAGACATGATATATATGCATTTACCACCCAGAATTGTGTTCCAAAGTCCATTGTTTTCTATGAATTTTAAAACATATCTTGCCTGCACTGGGATTTTACACTGGAATTAACAGGGCATGGGTACAATCGAAAAAACAAAAGCCTTAAAATGTACAGAATGTGTCCATTTTTCATGCCAAGACAGTTTTTGAGTATTCACCTGTGTCTTGTGATTGCACACACACTGTAGAACAGCTTATATATGCCATTTCTAAACAAAAAACACCAATATTATGAGATTTGGCCATTTAAAATATAAAACAGTTATGTGCGAGATGTCAGCGCTTCTTGTTTTCTGTGGTGATCCTTCACTCCCCCCAGGGTATGGTTTCATCTCAGACAACAAAATCACAATGAACTGTTCATGCCACATGGTTGGTTTTGTTTTGATTTACTTCCATATTTATGTGACAACTTACATAAGCGAATAGAAAACATATTCTCACCTCGAGAAGATTATTACTAGGAATATGCAACAAAATGATTATTTCCAGATCCCTTGTCAGGAATGCAGAAGGTATACATACCTCCAATATGAAACACTAGTACAGGCAAGATATTTTTTAAATTTCATTGAAAACACTGGACTTTGGAACACAATTTCGTATGGCAAATGCATATATACTGTACCATGTTTGTGAAGGAATAACATTGACTTTGTATTATAATTAATATTTTTGTGTTTTTGTTTGTGGTGTGTACTAATCCTTTAAGCACAAATGCACATACAGTAGCAGAATGTTTAACCTACGTTTAAATACTAGTTTTTAATATGAGTATTTGACAGTTCAAGTAAATGCCACATGATCTTTCAGAAAACTCGTTAGCTGAGGTCAAAAAATCTTTGTAAACTTAATGGGCAATGAAGCACAACAACTCTTTGACTTATGCATTGTCAGGGGTTCAAGACTGCAGTTGCTGTAGAAAGCCATAAGCTGGTGATAGCATTCAAAACCATGTGAATGGAGATCATGAAATGCCAATATTAAACCCTTCGGGACAAATGTGTTAAAATTAGACCAACTTGTAAGACCATTCAGGCTTACACATAATTCTGTGAAACTAGAACACCGATAAAGATGTTTTCCCTTCTGTTCATGGCATCATGCTATAGGGGAGTGAGTGTGACTCTTATATCCGACCATAAATAATTTTAGACTTTGTGCCTAATTTAAAGTGCACATCCTCAGATATTTACTATCAAATATTTATCACAAGCAACTGTTGACATTTATTCTGCAAATGGGAAGAGGTGCCAGTGACCAGAAGGCCCATAATATTATTAGCTTATTGTTGGTGGTTATCAAGCAAATTGGGGCTATGGGACACTGAATGTGGTGTATGCCCTGACAGGCTTGCCAGTGTCCAGTGTGCCAATGAGTAGATCCCCTTGCTAATGTTTCACACTTTCACAAGACTTGCTGAGTTTTCAGCTGATTATCTTGGCAGTTGCATTTGGCAAAAGAAAATTACTCTGATTAATTCCATGTAAGCAGGAAGAATTCCTTTGGAATTCTGAGTGTATAAAATGTCATCACTATTGTGATGTTTCACCAATGTATCAATATGAAGAAAAAGGTGGTTCTTAGTTTTCAGCAATAAGGAAAAAATATGGAAAACGTTTTGCTATTGTCTAGTTTCTAGGTCAGAAAAAAGAATGACAATACTATGAGACTACACACTGTAAGTAGGAAAATGAACAATACCTTCAGTATAATAATCAATATGTTGAAAAATCAAATTACATATTTCATTCATTAGTGGCTTGTATTGGATTAAACATCTATCTATCTATGCCTATTACGGATAGCTACTAAAAGCTATCAGTGCTCTAACCCCTTAGCTGATAGTGCTTGTTTCCTCGATTGTCTCATTGTGTGACCCTGAGGGAGCCATTGAACCTAGTTTTGCTCACCCTGTACACATATGGAAGTAGCTCGCTCCTAAAAGCCTACCACTTAAGTAAACTTAGTAAATGTAGACTACTGAGAGCCATGAGGACTCCTCTTCTCTATAACATTTTTAAACCCATCTATGTTTGCGAGGGCTGTTTTTAATGCTGACATTTCCCTTTGGTCACCCCTCAGTACTCTGTCTAAATGCTCCTAGTTTTCCACCCACCGCATTTTCTTTTCTATGAGCTCAAAATCGTCTTATTTGGAATTGGCTCTCCTCCGGTCTGGAAGCCTGCAGCATTCTCAAAGACAACTCCAATGTTTAAAATTAGACTTTAAAAAGCTGATGCCTCCACGGCACCTTCATCTGCCCCCTGGCACACAGACGTGAAGTCTGTTGCATCAGCCCGCAGATCATTAGCTCCTGGCCGTGATATGTTAGTAGCTCGGTATGTTAGTCACAGCATGAGGGATATAAGAATGTCCTCCTAGACACTTTTAGTGGACTCATATGGCTGAGAACCCTTTTGATAACATGACTGTATTATTTTATGATTCCTCACACTTGGATTCACTCACAGGAAGCCTTCAACATAACACAAACAAGTGTGAAAATCAAGAATAACATTCAAGTGGGACTGCTGAAAAGTCACAATGGCAGACGACAGCCCCAACCCTGCAGTTGTTCAGACCTACTTAATCCATTACTTAACTAAAGGCCATCCATAGCATTGGGAATGGGTTACCTGTCCACTGCAGAGCCCACATGCTAAAGCTGGACCAATTTAAACTCGACTGCTAACCTAACCTGCTTACTTTGGAGACATAGGACAAAATGAATGTGTTCACTCCACATGGGTTAGGGTTCAAAGACAAATGCCTAGAGCTGAGAGGCAGCAGCACTAACCACTCCACTACCCTACTGAATTTACCCTTTCCATATTGTTGGCAGACTGTGAGATTTTTTTGAGTTTTCATCAAACATTTTATTCTTAGTAGAGCCATTTAAATACTGATTTAAAAAACTGATAATGTGAGCAGACATCAAGTATGCACCCTACACGTATGTGTACAGCAGATGGCCATTCTTTCACACTACATATTTAAATCTGAGGTTGTCTCGCAGTTTAAACTGGCTCATTACTCAGTGTGTGAGTGTGTGCATTGTGTGGGTAGGTGTGTGTGAGGTGTAAGATAACTTGTCATGATGATCTCAACATTTTTTTTATTGTGCTTGATAGTTTGACTGGCAGTACCTTTCTATGTCTGGTGGCTAAATTACTGGATGGAGACTGGAGGGTTGTTCCCCAAGTATTCTGAAGGCAGTGTTATTCTGAAAATGCTCTGGTATGGAATCATGTGGGGCTGCATGGTAGATGTAGCTAGAATGCACAGCTCTGTCGGGACCTCCAGAGCCGCTAGAGGAAGCTCTTGGGAGGGTGGTGGTTTTCCTAACCTCATCTTTCTGACCTGGAAGTGCTCCTAGAGTACACTTCTCATGTTCCACAAGTGCAACTGGGCATTCCTTAGTCTGGTGAGCTTCGTGTAAGAAGAGTAGTAAGGGCTCAACAAGGGCTCCTCTCGGCTTGAGGATTTGGAGGTAATGGTTACCAGACTAATCATTAATTGCCTGTTTTGTCAATTGGAATGTATAAAAGAGGGGTGTTTTGGACCTAAATCTTATGGTCGGAGTGTGAGAAGCTCCCAGTAACTACATAATAATTGGCATCACATGCCTTGCCAATGAAAGACACCAAAATCTGATGGTGCACAGAGAGCACTCCAGCGAAAGTCAGTTTTCTGCCTTATTTCCCTCTAGTATTTAACTAATCTTGGGTTACCTCTGTAGATTGTATTTCATATTCTGGTCATGTCCTTCTCCACCACATTCTTCTGAATTTTGAACTTCCTTTCTTCTGGTAACTCCATCTCTAATACTCCCCTTAGCACACTGCCTTTATTTGGTCTCAGTAGGAACATGGAAGACATCAGAGGATTATTGTGAGAACAACCAGGAGAGGGTTTATGTAGACACGTGACCAAGCAAAACAAGGTTAATAGTTGTGAGATCTACCTTGGAAATGGCAACCAGAATCAAAAACGGTCAAGACATTAATTGTAAATTTTGAGCAAAATTAAGCCAAAACCAGAAAACCAAACCTCACAGTAGGTCCTACTTGAATTAGAAATCTAATTGTACCACAGGGAGACCTTGGATATTGTGGTTTCACTGAGGGATGATGCAAGCTGTGTTATTTGCATTTAAACATTGTCACTTCTGTGATGTCATCCAAGAGACAATCTGCATTAACACTGTAAACCAGATTTGATTCAAAATATACTTTGTCAGAATATATCACAATTAAAAATAAATCACAGCAATAGAATCCTTATTTGAAAGAACCATAAAATATGCACCATTTTACTTATAACAACATACTAATGTGACATTAAGTCCTTTTACATACCCCTAGATTCTTCTCTTCATCATCTTTTACTGCATCGCTTTCACATTTAAGCCTCCCCCATTTTCTATTCATTCCATTTAATTCACTCTGCATATCCATCGCAGCATTTTCATCTCTTGATCTTCCATCCTTTCAGTCTCCTATCTAGGTGTTCCCAAGGTTTCTGGACTATACAACACTGCTGCTCTCACTACCGTCTTGTGTATTTTTCCATGTTATCTTGGCTGCTGTCCTTTTGTCACATAGTATTGCCCTTAGTGCTGGGCAGTATGACCAAAATTCTATATTACGGTATTTTTCAAAATTATACCGGTTTCACAGTATTGGACGGTATTTTTTCCCCATGAATGAGTGGATGTTAACCATTATTTTCACTGCAATAACTGACTAAGAATACCCAATTCCACTGCCATGAGAATTGGACATTGTACAAAGAAACATTTTAATGTGCACACAAGAATTAATACAGGTTTGCATGGCCCCATAAACTGATTGAACTGAGTTTTCAAGGGGGTGGCACTAATGAAGAGAAGGAATCACATTGCATGACAGTTGCAGTCAAAATATAGAACCTTTTTATTGAACAATATTTGCAAACAACTTAAACTAAAATTTTGACAACATATTTTCAACCATCCAAAGAGGCATTTAGACTAAGAGTAAAATATCCAGAGGTGCTTGTCAAAAGTTGCATTGCACTGAACATGTCCTAGAAAAGGAATAAATTGTAAATATTTTTTATGTAAACCCACTACACTTTGTTAATGTTGACAATCTCTGTCCACTGACATGTTAAAGTGACTTTTTAAACAACTTTACCATCATTAAACTGCATAATATTTAAACTAATAAATAATATCAATAAAATAAATAGTGCAACTTCCAGTAATAATACTATTACTTCCAAGACTTCAAGCCCATGTGCATTACACAGTATTCACCAAATAAAAATAAAATAAAATAAAAAAAATGCAACTTGGTGAAACATCTTTACCAACTAACTGAAACATCATTAAGGTAAACTGCATTAATATGGACCTTGCTTCAAGCTAAGCTATATACATAAATAATAAAACTGCAACTTGCATTATAATGCTATCTGTGGTATAGCCCTACGGAATCGTATTAGGGTCACAGTGAAGAAAAAAAAAAACTATATGTCGAGATTAAAGTCGACATTTCCACTTTATTCTCGTAGTTTATTTTGTCTAAAATCAAAGTTTAATTCACTAGATTTTTTCAAACCCTGTCATAAGTTATGTAGCACATTAAATGCTTTAAGTGTTCCCCTACCCAGTTGTTAATCGCTATGCTCTTCTTAAACTGACTTCCTCTGCACTAAGAGGCAGCAATCGCTGCACAGAATACATTCACTTCATGATATTCCTGCTCTCTGAATATGTAGAATGCTAAGATAATTTTTCATGATGAAATGCATTAAAACAGGTATTAAACATGCGCGGTAGTGAGGCGGTAGTGCTACTCCCTCGCAGTAAGAGGTCCCCAGGTGTGTGTTCAGCGTAGAGAACTTTATAGCAGGTGTGACGAGGTTCCAAAAACCTGGATGTATGAATGGGTATCGCACAGGTTTAACTTAAATATTGTGTAAATGTTGGGTTCGTGATCTGGTGGTCGGAGACATGAACACAGAATTCAATGGATGTTCTTCTGAGCAGGCTTTCTTTATTGCATGCGTGCTGTCTCTATCTGACGTATTAAACCCCAGTTCCTATCTTTCCTTTTTCTTTCTCCACATAACCAATTGCCACACGATAAACGTCCTTGTGAAATTAAAACTAGTTATAAACTTAGACCACGGTGTGTTTAGAACTTTAAAAAAAAATCTTCGTTATACATGTTTAATTATGCCGTTCATTCAGGGTTGCGCCCATCCCAGCAAACGGCGAGAATAAAGTAGAAATGTCAACTTTACTCTCGTCATAAGCGTCGAGTTTAAAGTGGAAATGTCGAGAATAAAGTCAACATGTTGTCACACTATTACACAGTACCCAAGTACATTACATAGTATTGAAAAAAATACAACTAGGCTTGCAGTATTATCCAGTAGTATAGAAGCAGTTTTCACATATTTGAGCATAATGGTCCACATCCGACCTTTTAAATACAAAGTATCTCCAGACAACAGACGTGACTCCTTTTTCCAGCAAAAGTTCTTCTGTGTCATCATGTTCAACTTTATCGTCTGCTACAGCTTCAGTTTTGGATTGTTCTCTGTCCATTTTCACCGCGCAATACCTCTACTAATGCAAGTACAGTGGAACCTCGGTTCATGAACGTCCCGGAACACGTACAAATCGGTTTACGACCAAAAAGTTCACCAAACTTTTGCATCTGTTCACGACCACAGACTAGGTATACGAACAAGCCAGTTTCCCTTTCGGTTTGTGTGCGCCGATGATTTCCGCACGTGTTCAGTCTCTCCCTGTGCAGTGATAGAGAGACACACACACACGAGAGAGAGACACACACACAGACACGCGCACGCGAGAGAGACACACACACACACAGACGCGTGTGCGAGAGAGACACATACACACACACCCACACACACACACAGACGTACGCATGAGAGAGAGAGAGACAGACAGACAGACAGACACACACACACACAGATGCACGTGAGGGAGACACACACACGCACGCAAGAGAGACACATACACATGCGCAAGTGTGAGAGAGAGAGACGGCTGGATGCATAAGGCTTTTTTTTTTAAAGAGAGATCCAAGCATTGTTTTAACCTGGTTGTATTTAACAAAGACTTTTTTCTATTGGATTTTAACCTCCACTTCACTTCTGTTTACAGCGATCTGTTCGTAGCGTGCATTGTTGCAATGTTACTTTTCTTGGTGGTTTATTAACTTACGGATTTTTCAAATGTTCATTTTTTCCCCTGTGCTTAAAACTCATTAAAAAAAAGTGTTTTTAATGAGCGGTTTGTAGCGCTACAGCGCAAACTCTTGCAGTGTTAGTTTTCTCAGTGTTATTCAGTGTTTTTACATTTGTTTACTATTAAGCTGTGCATTCTATGGTATAATTAACTATATTTGTGCTTAAAAATCTTTAGAAAAATATATTTACATACAGTTCGTACGGTCTGGAACGGATTAATTGTATTTACATACAATCCTATGGGGGAAATTACTTCGGTTCACGACCAAATTGGTTTACGACCAGAGGTTTGGAATGAATTATGGTCGTGAACTGACGTTCCACTGCACTGTACTCCGTTGTATGCTTGTTTAGTGGTGTAGCAGTGAAAAACAGCCCCCACACAACACCTCTGTGGCATGTGTTTAGCGGTGTAGCAGTGAAAAAGGTCCCCCTTAAACAGTTTCCCGCTGCGCCACGTTCCGAACATTGTTTAGGCAATTTAAACCGGTGTTGCGTTGTAAGAAAAATCCATATCATAACAAAAATAAAAAACAGTTTTCGGTATGAACCGGTATGCCACCCAGCACTAATTGCCCTATACTTTCTCTAATTATTTCCTGCCCACTAATTTAGCTTTCCATCCCTTTGAGTGATTGGTCCTAAACACTGAAAGGACTTCACTTCTTTTAAGTAATTTACTCCTGGCCTCACTTTTCCATTCTTACCCTCTCCACTTTCCAAATCGTACCTTCACACACTGCAAGATCATGGGCCATCGTAGCTGTCTTTTCACTTCTTGCTGATCTCATTTAATGCTAATATTACTAATAATGGGCTCAATGCTGACAGCTAATTGCCATGCATGCACAAACCTCGGGTAAGCTGACTGAGGTAAGCACTACCACCCTGGGGTGAAAGGGGTCACTGTCACTAACTGTATCCTCTCCTTTTTCCACTGCATGGAGAAGACACCCAATGAGGGCATGCATATCTGGTCATGGCGTCTTGAACAAGCCCTACCCCTTTCAATCATTTTTCTATAAAGAAAGGTGGTGTCTCAGAACTGATCAGGAGCTGAGTACTGTGCAACAGATAAAGTGAAAAGGACAAAGACCTGGCTGGTCTTGTGTGTTTTGCCTCTCGCAAATCCTTTTACTTTAGTTTCTTTTTGAGACATTTATGCTTCAATTAAACTGGGTTACCGGGGTGGTACCCCAACATTTCGCTCTGCTCTTGACTGCCTTTTGCTGCCGTTCCTATAATGTTAACTGTAGGCTAATGTAATCTAAGTTTATTCACAATGTCAAATGGTAATGTCAAAATACAGAAAATCAGGCAACTCTGAAAAAAAAAATCCAAATTCCAAAAGCAAATCCTTAAATGAGAGCACAGAGTCCCAAAAAAAAAAAATAAACAGAATATCAAAAACAGATATTTACAAAGATCAACAAAGCACAAAGGGAAGCCAAGCAAACAGAGTCAAACCACAAGAACAAAAGATAATGCCTCACCTCTGAACTAATAAGAACAAGGGGAATACAGAGAGTTACCTAAAGTTCTAGTCAACACCCTAGTACTACATACATACACTCTATTAAATTTGTCTTTTTTACTCATTTACACCTTCTGTCCACACTGAAACAGCCTTTTCAACCTCTGAAAATGAATTGTTTTGAAAACGCAGCACAAAGTGTATAAATTTGAAAATGCTGGGTCATAGAGTAAACTGAGATTTTCAAAACTGCCAACCTCTAATGTCATGTGATAAGGCAATGACTCCACTTTCGTCTCCTGCGATCACGTTTTCTGTGGGGTAGTCCTTTACTAACTTCTGTACACCTATTGACAGATACTGCACATCGAAACACTCGGATATTTACATGTTTTTGGTGTTAGACGTTATCATGAAGGAGCAGACAAGGGAACGCGGAACAATCACAACATATTAATGAAAAATGAAAACCACTAAAAAACAAAGAAACAATAATAACAGGTTTAAAATGAATCTCCTGGAGCTGTTGGGCTGAGGCACTACCCACTATGGATCCTGTCCTAATACTAATGTTGTTATAATGGTAATGTTATTTATTCACACATTGTTTCCAGCTTGATTATCATAATGTGACATGATTGAGCCGATCACCTGTGACCCTCAATTGGACTGAACAGGTTTGAGAATGTTACATTGATTATTGCTTTATTTAAAACGCATTTTCAGTGCCATCCAGGTTTAAGAGTGAATAATTGGTTGTTCAGGGCATCAACTTTCCATCACTGTCCTGCTATTCTTGCAATGTGGTTGGTGCAGCAGAGGTGGGTAGGGTGAGGTCAATGACTGAGTGAAAAGAATGAATGAAAATGAAGATCAATGGATTCCTTACATGAAAATCCTCAAGCCTTGTAAGACTGATAAGGTCTTTTTTTAATCCAAGTTTTCTCATGTAACAGCCTGGCTGCCATATTTGTACTTGGTTTTGTTTGGTTGCTATTACTCTTTGGACAAACAGAATCTTTCTCAACATACTTGTTTGTATATGTTTTTGCATGCTTTTAATTTAATTAGGTTTGCATGCTCTTAAAAGTGATTTACTCAGCTTACTTTTCATTTAAACAAGAACTGACAAAATCAGTTTTGGTTACCATCTTGTTTTTCTTAGGTAGTATGATTGCAGTGTTGGGCTTGGTACATCACTGGAACTTGTGGTATAAATATGGGTGCCATGGTTGATAAACAATGTTTTTTTATGCTCTTTTAATGACTAGTTAGCTTTATTACAAGGATTGTTTCTTCAGTTCATGAATGTTATGAATAGATTTATTATTTACATTTTTACAGTTATTCTCCATCATTTTACAAAATCTATCATTTATTTTGGGTCCTAGTTATTAATCTGAATTTGACCTATGTTTTTGAATAAAAACCTTTTGTTTTTGTTATTTATTTCAGGCTTTTTTCACGGACACTTTTGGTTATTCACGATCCCCACCATTTTGACTTCCTGTCATTAGAGCAGCCTAATATGTAGTTAGGGGCATGTCCTCAGAGGTGGTGCCATCTAGTTAGTGACAAGTTTGGTCGTCTTTGGTACCACTTCCTTTTCCAAATTCGTGGTTTCAAAATATTCCTTTCTGTGCCTTTAAATTCTGTTACTATTGCTTCTCTGGTTATTGACTTATCTTGAAATTTTGGCTTTGATTTTGGCTTATATTAAGTGTAACAGTGTGGCTGACTTCATGGTTTCTGACTAATTTTGTGAATTATGACTTTGCCTTTCTTTTCCTCACAGCTACTTCTCAAATGTTCTTACTAGCTTGCCTAGCATAATAATAACTCATTTTTTGACTTATATATTATGTGCTCATAATTTTTCTGATTTTGTTTTTAGTTTGACTGTGTCTAGCACAGCATTTATCATCTCCCAGTCCTTTCACAATAATCCTCAAATGCATCAAAGTACCCAACACAGTAATGGTCCATCAAGCTCATTGGATTGTTCAACAGGATGTCAGAGAGTCTAAAGTTCAGCTCAGTTATCAGGCTCATCGCACCATGACATGATATTGATATGACCACTGGCACCACATAGTTCATTTATTGTGGCACAATGGTTAGTGCCCCAAAGGCCGTGTGGAGTTTGACTGCTCTCACTATGTCTGTTGCAGGTTTTTCTTTCTGGGCCACATCTCAAGGTGTGTGGGTTAGGGTACAAAGTGACAGTAAACTAATAGGGCACCGTCTAGTGTTCTCTTTATTGTAATCATCTCTTGGGGTCTCTCAGATGTTTCAGTTGCCTTTGAAGATATCACTTTTGAGCAACCCAACAATCCAATGGTTTACTGAATAGTAACACACAACACAATCATGCAGCCTTGGAGAGTGTTGCACTTTGATACGAATTTCAGTGTACTTTGAACACATGACAGTTATCATAAACATGAACTTAAATGGAAATGCAATCACAAGACACCACTTATATGACTTTGCTTTGAACTCAGACCACCTTTAAGTATCAGGTGAAACAGTAGTGCTGCGGGTTTGGGATGAGGCTCAGTAGCTTCTGGCCTGATGACTGCCACTTTTGTGCACTTTGCCCATTCTTTGTAGCTTTTGCTGTTTACTCTGTCTTCATTCAAAATCCCAAGCTGTTGATTTGTGTCACTAAACTGGACTGGCACCTCCTTTGGAGGTATCCATCCTAATAATCAAATTAGTATGTTTGGTAAATGGATGGAAGGACATGACTTTCTTGTAAATCATGTTTTTTTATATAGTGCCATTCATAGCTTTCACAACACTCTTGTTACAGTAGCAGAAGTCAGCACTTCCACTTAAGCGACTATTACACTTTCATTCTTTTCATCATAACTCTCCCCTCAGATGTGAATATCTAAATTGGCACGGCTCTAAATTGGCTGCTACTTGTGGTGCATGCTGAGTTGACCAGCAGGGTTATTGATGGGAGTTGCAAGCCACAATAAACCAAAGGCAAAACTCCAATCAGTCTTCTTCCCAGTGGATAAAAGACCAGTTTGCCGAATGACAGCAAAGACTTGAGGAACCGCTGTATAAAAAAACAGGAGCACTTTTCACAGCTCAAGAAGGCAGCCTCAACATACAAGGTAGGAGTCACTGCTAATTGGAGCCGAGTCAACCGTCTGTTCTGTGGCTTCTCATGCACATTGACTGGTGCAAGTGTAAGAGTGGGCAGCTTTGTTAACTGTACACCATATGTTCATTTGGGCCTGAACAGCCTCCATGTGGAGTCTGCACAATCACTAAGTGCCATTATGAGGTTTCTTCCCAAAGGCATAATATTCTTAAAATAATTCAGGGTATTGTTGGGGGCATTCCTGGCAGGACTGGACACAAGGCAGGTAATGGTCCCAGATGGGGGTACTAGTGTATTGCAGGGCTTACTCGTAAGTGAATCAAAATAAGCCATGTAGGAGTTAATGTGAATGCCCCCATTGCTGCCAGGATAGATTCAGGCTTTTCATGACCCTGAGCCACTTCAATCACCACCAATAAGCAGCATCCACCTGCATATTGTGACAACAGCCATTCTTATATCAATACACTCCCCACAAGTTAGCTATCGGGTGGTGAAGGGGGTATGAAAGATAGTTAACCAATCACAGACAAAGGATGATTAGGGAGCCAGAATGTCCAGACCATTTTGGGAAATTTAGCCAGGACTTTGTAAACACCCTACTTTTTTCAAAAGATGCCCAGGGACCACTGAGAGTCAGTACCTCAGTTTTATAAATCATCTGAAGGATAGTGCTGTAACAAAAAGCCCCTGTCACTGCACTGGGCATTAAGATCCTCAAACAAACTGCAAGGTAAGCCTCTCCAATGCCTCTTCCAGCAGCAACTCAAGCTTTCCAAGTTGGTCTCCCATCCACTTAATGGCCAGGCTCAAAAATACTTAGCTTCAGGTGGATGATCTGTTCGGATGTTCAGGTCCATCCATCTGTCCAATGCTGTTAAGGTCCTGTTATAAAATAAAGAAAGCTCTCCTTTATATCATTTTTCCTATTGATCAATTATATAGTGCCTTTCACATCTATCTATCTTATATATTGCCTTTCCTATCTATCTATCTATCTATCTTGTATATAGCATCTTTCATATCTATCTTATCTATCTATCTATCATACAGTGCCTTTATCATGGTGTCTTTTGAATCTGTCTGTCTTTCTATAGCCCAGCACAACCTAACCATCTGAGAATCACTCAGTGTTGCATCAGAATGTTTTACTGGGTCAGTTCACATGGCAATGAACTGTAAATCCCATAGGAATGTCACCTACTTGGAGCTCTTCCCAGTTCAAAAATTCATTAGCAGTCTCTACAAAGTGTAGAAATCATAATATCGCAGTACAGTATATTCTTAGTTGATTTTTCAGGCACTCACAGTGTAATCAATAGTGGCTGCAACGAGGAAGGTAAAAGTAAGTGGTCTTAAATAAAAACACAACGGCCCATAAATCCACAGTGATGTAGGTGACAGCTCAACGTGCACTACTTTGCACAAAGTACAGATAGGGGTTCTTGTGCTTTGTTAACAATCTAATGAACATATCTTGAACTGCATTCACAAATATTTGGGGGTCCATAAAGTGCTCTCCTTAATTCACTGTGGTGCTTTTCCATAGCAGGTGTTCCTTGATTTCATCCCACCTAGACACATCCATCTCACAGCTACACTTGATTTGAGGATGCCATTCCCTGACAAACAGATTTAGATCTTCTTTCAAACTTCTTCTCATCTGTCACACTCACTGTGATCACTTTGTTGTGACACATAGTCCCCAGTGTGCAGAGATAACACCAAAAGTCTACTCCAGGACTTTCCATTACCGCATTAGTAACTTTTGCTATTTCTTTGTGGTAGACAATTATACAAGTCCATTTTATGATTAAGCACTTATAATATTAGGCTTTGGTGCCAGTGATGTATACTCTGTTGTGTACTTTGCTCAGTTTCTCAAATGATCCCTCTGTGACTGAGAAGATTGCGAACTGCCCCCACAAGCTTTCACTGCATTCGGCCACCTATGCAAGCGTGTTTTCTCTAACCAGAATCTTTGCATGGCAACAGAGGTTGGGGTTTATAATGTGGTTTATATATTACTTCTCCTTCATCAATGTGAGTCCTGGACTCCCTACAGTAAGCAATTCCACCTCCTAGAAGTGTTTCAGGTCCACTGCCTTTGGAAGATCCTGAGCTTCACTTGGCAGGACAGGATCCCACACACTAAAAATTCTGGAACACTGCTCATCACCCAGCCAGCCGTGTCTTCCCTGGATGGTCCTGTGAACTCGCAGAAGGATTCTAAACCTCAGGGTGGCTCAATGAAACACTGGAAGAACTACATCTCTCAAGGCCTGCTCTATATTTCACATAGGTATCACGAGACAATGGGAGGGGATCACATACTATGGAGACAGACAAATAGATGGACCACATTAATGTTAGATCAATGGACAGCCATGACTAATTGCTGTACTACTGTGGAACTTGCACATGATGTTTTCACTCACTCACAGCAATTTTAAATCAATGTTGATCGAATCAACGTTGAATCGTCTTGATAACATTCTTGAACACCAACACTGGTGCTGTATTCTGTAAAGATTTGGAGACCTGCAGTGATGTCTGTAAATTCCAATCCCCCAGAACTCCTTTCATCAGTGCATGGATTCACTTATTCAACGAGTGATCTATTCATGAAACCATGCCAACCTATGATATATAAATAAGTTGCACTTAAGGTTTCAAACCAGCAATTATGGAGTCAAATCAAACACAAAAAGATCAAATTAATGACTTATTAGAACAGAAAATTTGATAGGGGTGTAGTGTGGACACTTGTGACAGTGAAAATAGGGTCATCATTAAGAAATACATAAATATCTGCTTTCTTATCCTGACCCATTATGCAAATATAACTGGGCAAAGTTGGGTACTGCCACTAGTATATGGGCACCATCTACAGCTGTCTTTATTTAATACTAGTATCCTTGAACCTTACGATTTTTTTTGTTGTCCCTGACCTCCTTAAATTTTCCTGACATACTGCGTTTGTGTGTCTGCTTTTATCACTTCAGATCTAACTTTTACAAGTACCATAAATTTACACAGGATGCTACAGACTCACATCAAATGTATGTTTTTGTTATATGATGATAATAATAATAATGATAATAATAATAGCCGCTCACTACTCAAAGGGCTAAATGCAGAGACAATGCGGGATTCAAAACGATTACCTCGAGGTTACTAAGTGGTAGTTTAGCCACTGTGCCATCTGAGCAGATCAGAGATGGAGCAGCATTACCTCGGTGACAACTGGTTGAAAATGAAACGTGCAAACACACATATGCGAATGTCTTTTACTTTGTACCGACGAATAGTTGAACTTCAGCAACATGTCAGTTGAGAAGTTACTTTTTCTTCAGTTTTTTTATTGTTGAATAAAAGCATACTTGCTTTGTGAAAGTGTTTCTATAATGTGGAACCATTTTCTGTTTTAGCTGTGTGCTTGGCATTTCTTCCCTCGCATTTCCTCTGTCATTCTATATTTACACAGATCATTGTAGACACGGAACACACATGAAACGTGTACATTTCAAATAACAGTATTTCTTTACCTGTATAATTTCTTACAAACATGTCATCAGATTGCAGCAGGGTGATGCCTTCATCTGACTGAATGGGGTGTGGAGGGTGTAGCAGTTTGCGTTCTGCTAAACTACACATTTGCAAAACAAAAGCGAGCTATTAGTGCAGTGATAAGGAGCTACAAGCTTCTTGGTGTATGTAAGGGTGACTGTATGAAGTGTTGGAGTGCTAGCTGGACTGATCCTTGTAATTGCAGTGGCAAACAGTAAACAAAATAAGCACTCGAGAGTGCAAAATCTAACAAAAATAACTTTTGTGGCTCTATTGAAAGCGGCTCTTATGAGTGGGTCCACCTTCGGAGCTCTGTCTTCAGTGGAGATCAGTTCCATATGAGACGTCAATATTTGGGGCTATCAGATTATTATAGCTCTTGGTCCGGAAGTGGCAGGGTTAGTTGCTCTCATGGGGCATCTTCTCGCTACTGCGGAGGGAAAAAAAAAAAAGAAAAAAGAGGATGCTGTTAGCGGCTGCACCTCCTCTAGTCCTGGTGTGGTATTTCATACCTTGTATGAGCCCTAAAGACATGCATGTCACACCATATGAGCAACAATTTACCTGGATTCTTTATGGGTAGCTGTACTCGTGAACTTCAGCTTGCCTCCTGCATTTTGTCCACACTACACTTTGCATTGATATGGCCCGAGCATGGCTTGTTCCACCAGGGGGCTTTGCAGGGTTTACAATTAATTGTAGCCGTGCTGTGCTGCTTCTTAGTAAGGTCTTCAAACCGAGTGACCTTGTAAAAGGCAGCATTTTCTAAATTATGCATGGTGTGTTATCCCTGCAGCATTAGAAAATTAGCTGACAGCCCGTGTTCTCATTAGATGTGTCAAACGCTGGTGTGCATAATCCTTCAAACAGCTTCTTCTTTTTTTTCTCTTTTTAATTTGCATCAATTGACAGCTGAGCCATGTTGAAAATGTGGGAAAATTACAGCATAGAACAATTAGCCACGCGCTTGGGCCACCTGCTGATCTAGTGCTGCAGTGCAAAGCTCCAGGTATTTGTTTTTGGTCACCATCACAAGGTGCTTTGGTATGCTGTAAAGAAGCAATTCAAAACAGTATGGCAGGTGACAACAAAATTAAATACAACATACACAAACACAAAGGAACCGGCATAAGTTTAACAATAAAAAGAAGAAAGACAGAAGGACATGTACGATGTGCTGAGACAGGCAGCATCATTACTGGGATACAAAAGGGTCAGGTTCGAAAGAATTAATCATAGCAATTAAAAATGAGAAAAGGCAACGGAGAGCTAGACAAGTGACCTTGGGGATCTGTGTTTAAGCAAATCGGTGTCTTTATTAGAAACAAGATGTGCTACCCATCAAAGACGAATTGAAATTCAAGTAATCAACATAGACCTCCGCGTTAACATTGGCGGTGCACCATCTACTGGAAGGTGTTTTGTATCGCATGTAGTAATAAAATGTATTAGTACAACTGTTTGTGATGTGCCATCTGTTGGACTGACAAGTTCAATGCCAATGTCTGTGTGATATGCCATTTGGCATGGGATCATAAAAGCAGTGTTAATGTTTGGTAATGTACCATTTGTTGGAGCGACAAATGCAATGCATTTTATTACTACAGATGTTTATGATGCACCATTGGTTGGAATGACAGAGACATAACTAGATGAACAATCAAGCCGAGATCAAAGTAACTAATGTAGACAACAGCATTAATGTTTGCAGTGCACCATCTATTGGAATATATTTTGTGCTGCATTTATTAATAAACTGCACTGTTTTTGCCATTCCAACAAGTGGCATATCACAAACATTTGTAGCAATAAAATGCATTACTACAAATGTTTGTGATGCTCCAACTGCTGGAATGAGAGAGGCGTAGCAACTAGATGGACACACAGACACTTATCATTTTATTAAGGTGGACTTGTAAATTTTGTAATAACTTTTACCTGTTTACACTTGATCTAGCACTCTAAGCCTGCACTCAGTAAAGGGCACTATACAAAAAAAAACTGAACTGAATTGAGGTGTGTGGTTGAGTCTTGGGAGAACTACAAGGTCTCAGGGATCACTTAAACGATAAAGGTGTTATATACATTAAAATTAGCGAGGGGACATTTATTATGGAATAAATGAGCAATGACTGTTACATGGCCCTGCTTGTAATGCAGTTTGGGAGGGATAAAAATGAATTGTGTGAATTTTATTGGCTTTATGCCCTGTGTAAATACAATGACATTTGTTTGACTAAGATTTAGTAAAAGTTGAATTGTAATGTTCTGAAATGATGCTGCTTTCGATAAGTGCCATATAAAATACCGATTGATTGATGGAGATGTATTATAAGTTTGAATTACACGATCTTGCCTCGTAAAGCACATTAAGAATGCTGTTAGTCTCGGAGCTCTATGAGGGAGTGTCGCCTATCCTGTAAAGTCTGATTGATGCAGATTTATTACAAATTTGAAAACAATTTCTGTTTACATAAATGTGAAATAATGATGTTTGTGAAATACACAATTAACTGATGGCAGTTTATTATAAGAACAAGACTGAAGAATGCTCTCGCTCTCAGACATCTAAGGGATGATGCTGACATGGAAGAGTGCTGTACAATGTGGTGCTTGGCCAGTCTTTTCAGTTGTAATATTCTTTTCCATGAAATGATGGTGCCTGGGAAATATGCTTAATAAAATACGAATTTGATAAATTGAGCTTTTTCCCACGATTTGGCTTATAACTGTTATTAGCCTCAAAGGTGTCTTTAAAAGGTGCCCCATAGCCTAAAGCTTTGTATCTGTTCTGGTGGCCCACTTGACACAATTTAAGGAAAGGGTCCAGCTGCAGACCTCTGGAGCTCTGCAATTTAGGAGCTCCATTGAACAGTGACTGAATGGCATGGCCAAGTCACATGATTGACATAACAGAAACTCCAAGAAGGGTCTGTCTGCGATTTGCAGGACTACACAGCATTCCAAGTATACAAAATGCCCACTGCCCAACACACCAAGTGCAACGTTGTAGATAGTCAACTTTACCCCTGAGTAAGATAACTTTGCCACGACACAAACATTAATCATATGTGAATGGAGCACAAGGTAGGCCTTAAAATGGGCATGTTGAGAAAAGATGCAAATGATTGGTTAAGTCACATCAACAACAACAACATTTATTTATATAGCACATTTTCATACAAACAGTAGCTCAAAGTGCTTTACATATTAAAGAATAGAAAAATGAAAGACACAATTATAAAACAAAATAAATCAACATTAATTAACATCGAATAAGAGTAAGGTTCAATGGCCAGGGGGGACAGAAAAAACAAAAAAACTCCAGACGGCTGGAGAAAAAATAAAATCTGTAGGGATAACTACATAACTACATACATAACTTGACTGAGTGGCTACACGTCCTCGGATGTGTGCAACAGAGCAGAATGCCGGAGGTCTGCAGCTAGAATGTACTGTACTGTACATCTTAGGCCTTGGGAGATACCCTTCATTTAGCAATACACCTTCACTCAACATCACTCATTTCTGGTACAAAATAATCTATTGTGTGATTTCAGATCAGAAGGACAAATTAATGAAAATGATAGAAAAGGTTATTAGGATATTAAAACAATTGTGATGAGAACTTGCCAATAAGTTTGCCTGCCCTATTCTTGTGCATTCTCAATATTTGAAGGACCCTAAAGTTTTGCTCTACAACACATTACTTGGTAAACTTTTCCTAGTGTCTGTGGTTCACTGTGTGAAGAAAAAGTTTCTAACATCTGTGAGAAATGTCCTTATAAGAAGTGGATAGATGCTCAAATACTGGTATGCCCACCCTTTTTATTTCTTGTAATAATAATTCATTTAGAAGCTAGATGGTGGTGCTCGTGGTGGTGGTGTGTAGTTTCCTTTCCCTCTGTTCTACCACAGGTGAAAACTGGTAGGTTATATGGGCCAGAAAAATAAATGGACCAGAGCACATATTAATGAAGCATTTCGGAGTGACTCCTAGGAATTGCACTGAAGGTCTGACTAAGATAGTCCCAATACCACTGAAGAGTATAAGGCCACGTCTGAATGAAAGACATCACAATTTTACAGCACCCTAACCAACAAACTGTCAGTCATGATGATGTTTTGTTCTTTTCCGAAACTAACGCTGATGCTTCACCATAAGGGTATTACTGGTGCTAATATTAAAAATAATTTTCAAAGTAGAAGAAGAAAATGAAGGAGAACATAACAAGGTAGGCTAGGACACTAAGCTGCACATAATTGTTGCCACTTTGCAAGACCATTAAAAACTGAGACACACACACACTAAATGAGTGTTAAACCTGATAATGGGTGCTTTAATTTAACAATGAACAATCCACAGCCATATTTTGAGAAGAATCATCTTCTTGCTGTTATGGCCATGGGAAGTGCTTTGTAGAGTTGCACTGAAACTAGGCATTTTGACGTTTCCAGTGCTTCCAATCATCTTCCAGAGTTGTGTGCCTGAATCTCTCTGTGATCCCCACTTATCTTCTGTGAGTCTGTATTTATCCAGTGCCCCAGGAGTATCTTCTTGAAGCTTCATAGCTTGTTAGATGTAATGGTTTGTAGAATGCAGAGCTCAGCATACCTGTGCAGCATTTCGCTACCATCATTCATCCAGCACTACTTACCTTCAAGGTAATATGATGGCTGCTACAAGGTAGTTTGCATCCATGACCACTGGGGTTTTAAAACTGTGATATTGCTTGCGAATGACATATACACGTTCATCCACACTTGGGTAAATGATCTTTACGTGCATGCCAGTTTGCATCAATACAGCTTGCTTTAACATGGAGTCATTAGAGAAATGTATTTATTTGTATATTACATCATGCATTGCAAGGGTGTTCAAAGTTTGGCACAAAATTTGAGAAATGCTTAGTTGTGACATACCCAAGTCATTGCTATTGCAAAGCTGCCTTATCTGTGTGACCAAACACACGTAACTTTACCAATACTTTAATTTCGACTCACAGTGCATAGCTGTTCCACTTGGATGGAGCAATCATGTATAAGATTTATTTTTTAAACTTTATTAATCTCGAAGGAAATTACTTAGTTTTTGCATACCCCTTGGGGTCAGAGCGCAGGGTCAGCCATTGTACAGCGCCCCTGGAGCAATTGAAGGTTAAGGGCCTTGCTCAAGGGCCCAGCAGAGTAGGGTCTCTTTTAGTAGTGACGAGGATTTGAGCCGGCAACCTTCGGGATACCAAATGTTACTCCATCTCTGTCAAATCAGTCTTTCCATGAGGTCATTGTTGTCAAATGTTCACAAAACATTCTGCCTTAGTTTCCTAGGCGTGATTTCCTTAGTTTTTGTTGCATAGCAAAAATTGCACACTTTTTATAGTTAATATTGTAGTGAGCTTGGCGACCAAAGTGAAGAAAGAAAAAACATAAATGGACCAGGAAATGGAATGAAAAAGTACTAAAAGGTGTAGTCTCAACAGGCAAAATCTCTAAATACAATAGAGCCACTATCAGGCTTCAGTTACAAAACTGAGTCCCAAAAATGCTGGTAAAAAAATGAAAGCTGTTATATGAGAGAAAAGGGAAAACTGTAGGAAATGGAGATATTTAGAAGAAGAGACCCATAAACAACAACCCAAAAAGTGGATAGCAAAAGGGTCCATCCTGTGTTTTGTTAAAATTTGATGGTGAACACCATATGCAGAGGCCAGAATACAAAATGTAAATCCTAAACACTAACCACCAATCGCAAGACATTTCTTTGATTTACTCGCTAAGTTGGATGACCAGAAAGTGCATGGTGCTGACCTTTTATCCTGTTGTGGTGGTGACATTGCATATGGACGTTGCAGTAAACTCTGCTCAAAGTGATGGCATGCAACACAGTGCCAGAAAAGGTAACTAACAAGTCGAAAACAACTTGCACATCTAAGAACTAATAAAATATACACAAGTGTATAATTTTAGGAGGACAGAGTTCAGGAAAACATGTAAGGAATTACTATATAGGGATACCAGAAAAATTTTTCCCAATTAAATTGTCAACCAATTGCGAGAATTTCTTTAAAAAAATATTCATTAACTTGCATGTCACACAACTTGTTAGGATAGGTTTTTAATTAAATATGTATCGATTTAATGTATATTTGGGGGGAGCAGTATATTTGGTTCCAACCCTAGAATTCAAATCTGTTAATAGCTTTTTAGATTTTAACCTTAATTTGATTCTTCTTTATTATTTGCACTGTTTCAGCCACCACCATTTTGTTGTCCCATTGTTCCAAAGTGCCCTTTGTTGCTATAGGCACACCCTTGGAGGAGCAATGCAACATGATAAAAAGGTCATCTCAAGTTTACTTCCTTGTCCAAGTTTATGGATTCCTAAAACCTTTTTGGCTTTCTCACTGTTTCTGAACTAAAATCTTGTCTTAAATTTCCCTTTACTTTTTGCCTTGTGTTTTGGTTTTGAAGATAGTGCAGCTTGATCTCCCAGTTGTGAAGCTTTTGTTTTTGAATTTTAACCGTGCTTCTGAGAAACACTTCCAGGTTAGGCAGGACTGCCAAGGTCCCTTTACAGCCAATATATAAGAGCTCCCCCTGGTGGCCCCCACAGAACCCAACAGGGCAGCCCTATAGGACCACAACTCCCTTGCTGCCAGATGGGATGCTGCTATCCAATGTATGGGGGGAGGCTCTGCCCATAGTGGCAATCACCCACTGTCCTCTCCTTCCAACTTCCCAATCCCTGGAAGTTTGTTCCTCTGTGGCGGTTTAGGTGCCTCCCCGGTTTAGTTGCTGCTACAGTGTCCTTCTGGGTCCACGTCCTGGTGCGGAAGAGAAATATCACTTCTCCCTTGCTGACCTTTCTTTATCATGGCCTCTTGGACAGGCAGGGGAGCAGGGCTCATACTGCCTAGGAATCCAGTTCATCCCTCACAACGTTTTTTGGGTTGGGCTCACACTTGTCATTGGTTTCTACTTGTCTTTTTAGTATTCAACCCTGCTTTAGCTCAGCCCTTTGAATCACCTTCATACCCTGGTCTATCATTTGTGTCTGTTCTTTGATCAAATGTTCAAGCAAATCCAAGTCAACAAGTAGTCACATTCCCAGTCAGCATGGCAAGATTCTGCATTCATGTCTAAGCAATCTGGTAGTACATCTTTGAATTATTCTTAAGGAAACTTCACACAGCATGAAAGTGAATTGGGGTCAAGAGCTGCCATTCACAGATGCAACTCAACGCACTAACAGTTTAGTGACATGTTTAACATTGTTGTTCCTGGTTGAATCCAGACATGAGAAGTGACATTCTGCCAGTCCAAAACTCAAAACAGAAGGCAGATGGGCCCACTGCTGTGGCGTTGCTACAACATGCAGAGGGGTCTTGTCAGTTGTGGCTCTTTGCAGATGGCTGTCATGGCGGGAATGTGTTTCTGTGTAGGTGGAATATTTTCCTATTTTATCTAGTGTTTCAAAACAGGAATGTGTAAAAAAAATACAGAAGAAATTCTGACAATCGCTGCCAATTAGCCCAATTCCCTTAAAACCCTACCTTTAACAGCCAATGACTTAAAAAGATCATGAAAAATATTATTTCAGTTGCTCATATTCAGCTTGTAGTTCTGCCAACCCCAATAATAACAGCAAGCTTTGTGAAGTGCAACATCAGTGCACGTGTTAAAAATGTCCTGGAACAACTTTTTGTGACAAACTAGTACCTTCCATTAAAGTCTTCCCAGCCAAAAAGGACAGTGATTTTTAGATTTTGACCTAAGGATATGCTTTGCCATTTATTTTAGTTTAATTTCTAACGTTGTTATATATTTTTACCATCTTGTGGGTAACATCATCTCAGTGTCATTTTCTTTTAGGTATGTTTTAGAAGAATTGTCCAGATGTTTTATACTGATAAGGATAGATCACCAAAGCACAGTGGCTACGCTAAACTCAAGAGTCAAAGAACAAAGATGAGTTTTTTGTGGTAGGGTCCTAGAATGATACAGTTTGTTTCCCTATTAGGTGCTTTACTACATAGACCTTAACAGAACACCAGCCTAGCCACTGTCAGGTTTGACTGCTACTGTAGTTCAACACTTCCCTCTTTCTTATACCTGTAACCCCAGGCAATTAGACAGAGTAGCAAAGCAGAAGAAAAAGTTACACATTTATTCAAGTATTATTCAAGCACTATACATAAAATATAAGCCAAGTACCAATGTGATTGTTGGCAAAATAATATTTATAAAACATGGTTAATAGGTTACTAGGTGGCTCTCTTTCTTAGTATGTTGATTCGTCTCATGTCCGGCGTGCTCGGATGAGTGGCTAAAAACAGACAACATTTGTAAGAATGAAACAGCTCAGTGATGTCTCTTCTCTCTCAGTCCTTCATTTAAGTCCAGTCTTGTTTTCCTAGACATGCCTCTTGGACTAGTGGAGGTCTTCAGCATTGCTCAGTCCCCATTCCAGACCAGCTGCCGGCATGTTGATGTCTTTTCATCTCAGTTACTTTTATTCTCTCAGGCCAGATGGCCAGAATTGCTGTACAACTGCTCTTTCCTAAAAGCTTATTTATACTAGTTCTGACCTGTACATATTTTTATCGTAATATACCATCCTCATGACGAAAGTTAAATCAAACTCTGTGGTATTAACATTTGCTTACATGTGTAACTTGAACTGTTTTGGGTTTTTTAATTATGAGGATTAGATTTCTATTATTATTTTAATGTTTTACTTTGTACCATAAAAGTTGATTTTTATACATATCTTAGTTTTCTTTATGTATGTGACACTGTTATGAAGGTTATTTGACCTGTCATTATGCTGATGATGTGATGGAAGCTACAATATAAATACAGTGGTGATCGTAATTTATTTTATCCATTGGTGTGTGAAAAACCTTCTACTTTGATAGTCAGATTTATTTCCAAGTGGTTCCTATTGTTCTGAATCTCGCATTTGATTTTCATTTTGCCCTTTGATTGTGGTTACTCATTCTTGTTTTGGCTTCTCCAGTATTTGTTTTTTTACTCTTTTTCTCATTTCTTTGTCATCTCCTGGTTGTTTTGTGCTCACAGTGATCCACTGCACTCTGTGTGTCAGAACAAAACCAGAATCTGAATTTAATATTATTTTGCTCAAGCTGAAGACTCATAAAGGTTTCATAGACTAGTTAAACTGTTAAATTTAACTAGTTAATTAATTTAGATTAGTTAAACTAGTTAAACAAGTTGTGATCATTTTATTCACCATTAGACCCGTGGCTAATCATGTCTAAGGATGCTTCAACTAGCACATGTGTAAACCCCAGACCAGTAGTATCATTTGTTGAGTGAGTAGTTACAAACAGTACAAGTCTCTGCATGCGGTTTGGGGCAGAAATGAGTTATAGAAATTTAGAGCAGCACCTTAACAAATTCTGTGTGAAGATCAGAAAAAGTGCAACTGAAACGTTGGAGCTGTTGATCGTGGCGTATGGTGAGGATGCAATGAAAAAGTCCAGTGTTTTTGAGTGACTTAAGAGGTTCAAGAAAGGGTGACACCAAAAGTGGATCATTCATCATGACAATGCCCGAAGTCATGATGCGCCCAGATGTCCCAACTAAGAAATCAATTATAAAATTGGATCAGCCACCCTATTTAACTGATTTTGCCCCTTGTGATTTCTGGCTCTTCCCAAAAATAAAAAAAACTGCCATGAAAAGACAAAGATTTTTAGACATTTCTGACATATGCATAATGTGACAAAGGAATTCAAGGATATTCCAGAAACAGAGTTCTAGGTGTATGTAATGGGGACTACAAATGCTCAGAGATTAGAATATATAAAGTAGAGATGAACTGATTTAAGGACTGTACAGAGTTGTGTATTTGTATGTATTATGTCTTTTAGGAATAGTTTTATTTAGTGGTTAAACTGTTTTGTAAAAAGTAAGCATATATTATATGGTAAAAGAGGCACTGCTTCAGGGTGCTTGTTTTACTTCCCTGATAAGAACAGCAATGCTTTGATGTTTACCTATCCAACCCTCCAAGTCTTTAGGCATTAAGTAATGACTCTGGATGTGAGAATTGTGGTGGGTGTGAAGGGGTATAGAGCTGCTACTGCACCTTATGGCCATGAAGTGGGTCAGAAAGAGTTTAGTAACATGAGCCATCTTCCTGAGGAAGAAAGCCTAGACATGAGGAGAGGTGTGAAAAAGCAGCTTGTGCACCCACTAGTCTGACATATGGCTCTTTATGATTAGTCTTGAATTGGAGGCCATTCTGAACACCTCATTGGTTCATGACTTGTGGCAGGAAGTGGTATAAGTTGGTCACTCCACCTGTCTAGCTTTCCCTTGGTGTCCCACCACGAAGAGAAGACCACCTCCTTCTCTTGCAATTTCTCCAGGATGAAGACAACTCTGTCTTACCAGCTTTATTGACACAAGTCTGTTTTAATACTACTGTATATTCAAAGGCCATGAGATAGAAAAGAGAGAGCTAGCCTGAAGAAAAGCCAAGAGCCTTCTACAGATGCTTATACTTTGAGCAAATTATCTAAAATATATAAATAAATGTGTAGCTTTTTCTCCTGCCTGCTCTTTCACTCTGTCTAATTGCCTGAGGTTATAGATAAAGAAGGAAAGGAAGAGTGAAATAAGTGTCTGACCACAGAGTAATAATTGTGTTGTATTTTGGTTAGGTCTACATAATAAAGGGGGAAATAGAGTTACCTAGGACATTATATTTGACATGAAATTATAAGCAAACAATAAAACAAAAATAAAAAAATTCCTGACAGAACTGGGTCACACTTGTCCTTACTACAAGGGACTGTTATGAACCCATTAAAGTTTGTGTTATTTTGTTTTATTTAAATTTTCTACCAAAATGAATTGTTTGTCTTACTATATATAATGTTCATAGTTGCAAGGTTATAACTAAAAAAAATGTGACCTAATAGTTCTATTTTCAGGGTCATCCAAAGCTCAGAGTCAAATTCTTTTCCTAATCAAGCCCAGAAAACAGTTCAATTATAACTCTCTAATTTATTCTACAAAAGATTTTATATACAGTAGTCACCCTCAAGTATGTAGAAATCGTGTTTAAATAAAGGTGTTGTGTGAGATGTCACGCTGTGGTATTGCCAGGTGTGCTGATAGTGACAAGGTGACCCAGTGATAGTAATACCCATAATAGTACTGGCATGGTCATGGTCACATGTACAGAGTGTGGTGAAATTCAATCAGATGACCTGAGCATCATTAGACAAAATGAACACAAAACAAATCAACAAAATCATTAAAGATGAAATCAGAATAATCAAAAACATAATACACAACGGAGAACACTCAGCTAATCCTGTACATGTTTGGGAATGAGGAAGAAATTCTACAGTGTCTAGTCATAAGATTTGAACCCAGGGCACAGGCTCTTTCAAGCAGCAATGCTTATTACTGCACTACCATGATGTGCAAACTGGGATAATATAAACTATAGAAAGTGCTTTTGTGCTCGATAATAATGTGTTGGGCATTAGGCAGTCCCCAAGAAGTACTCTACTCTTACAAAATGATATACTGCTGACTGCATGCTTCACTGCACAGGCAAGTGCCACTCGCTTGACACTCCGCAGTGTGAAAAGAGCAGGAAGGTGGCTTAAACAGCAGGCATCTTTTGATGAGTGAAAGAGGCTCATCATAAGCCCAGATATGAAGTGCTAAATAATGCATTGAGCTTAAAGGTACAGTAACGTGGCTCACTCGCACATTATTTGTAAAGATATCCAATGACAGTTAACTCTTGTTATGACAAGGGGATGAAGATTTAAAGTAAAATAAAGACATCTAGTATGCATATTTATGCTTAAGCAATCAAGCATTACTTCAGAAACCCAGTAAGAACAACAGCAGTTCAAAATCAAATTTACTACATACAGCAATGGCCAGGAATGAAGGGAGGAAGAAATACGAAAGTATTGGAACATCCCTCCAAATCTTTGTATTCAGGTGTCCAATCAATTCCATGGCCACAGTGTATAAAATCAAGCACCTAGGCATGTTGACTGCTTCTACCAACATTTGTGAACAAACAAATTGCTCTCAGGAGTTCAGCAAATTCAAGTGTGGTACTGTGATAAGATGCCACCTGTGCAATAAGTCTATTCATGAAATTTCTTCGCTACTAAATATTGCATGGTCAACTCTTAGTGGTATTATAATAACTAAGTGGAAGCAATTAGAAAAAACAGCAACTCAGCCACGAAGTGGTAGGCCACGTAAACTCCCACAGCGGGGACAGCACATGCTGAGGTGCATAGTTTGCAGAAGTTGCCAACTTTCTGCAGAGTCAATAGCTACAGACCTTCAAAGCTCAAGAACAGTGCATAGACAGCTTCATGGTATGGGTCTCCATGGCCAAGCCTTACATCACCAAGTGCAATAGAAAGTGTTAGATGCAGTGGTGTAAAGCACACTGCCACTGGACTGTGGAGTAGTGGAGACGTGTCCTCTGGAGTGACGAATCACGCCAGATGGAGCTCTCCCTGCAGTATGGAGGTGCCTCGGATACCAGCAGGGAATCATGGACAATGGTGTTTTCCTTTACAGCCCTGTTGGATACCACAGGGGCCAACAGAGGACGCTGCAGGGAGGCCCAGAGAGTCGTTTGTGCTCTATAACCCGGAAATGTGTCTTACTAACAGCGACAGGAGAGATGATGTACTTCCGGAGTGAAGAAAATGACTTTTTATCTGACCCGGAAGTGATAAGGAATCATGGACTGAAGGATGGGGAACACTTCTGGGTCAGGGAATATAAAAGGACTCTGGGAACTCCCAGACGACGAGCTGAGAAGGGTGCAAGGGTGGCAACGCGTCTGGGAGTAGAGGATTGTTTATTGTATTGTGATTGTTTATTGATTTACAGTATGAATATAGTGGGGCGGAGAGTGCTTTGTGCATGTTACTGTAAAATAAAGTCAACTATTTGGACTTTTACCTCGTGTCTGACGTATTGTCCGAGGGTTCAAGGGAGCGATAGCGCCCCCTATCTGTCTCTCTCTCTCTCTCTTTCTATATATATATATATATATACATATATACACATATATATACATATATATATATCCATCCATCCATCCATTTTCTAACCCGCTGAATCCGAACACAGGGTCACGGGGGTCTGCTGGAGCCAATCCCAGCCAACGCAGGGCACAATGCAGGAACCAATCCTGGGCAGGGTGCCAACCCACCACAGGACACACACAAACACACCAAGCACACACAATTTAGACAATTTAGAACTGCCAATCCACCTAACCTGCATGTGTCTTTGGACTGTGGGAGGAAACCGGAGTGCACGGTGGAAACCCACGCAGACACGGGGAGAACATGCAAACTCCACGCAGGGAGGACCCGGGAAGTGAACCCTATATATATATATATATATATATAAATAAAGAGAGGGAAAGAGTGAATAATGTAAATGTTGGGGTCCCAGTCAGGATAAGCCCATTTAATTTGATAAATTATTTGTAAAGAAATCCCAATCGGAGAGCAGGACATAGGTTACGCAACAGGTTCTCGCATGCAACACGTGTATCTTGTGTCTCTTAAATACTTGTTATGCCAGTATTGTACTGTACTGTACTTTCTATAGTTACTTTTTATGTTGAACTTTCCCTACCAACAAATAAAAACTTTATTGTTTAACAGTGTATGAATTGGCTCATAGACAGCAGCACCCAATCTCACATATTGTGCATCTCTGGAACATTATAGTTATCTCTCTGTATCGAGTATCCCATATAGCTTTGCCAAGTACTGCACATAATACGGTGTTCGCACCAATGCCCAAACTGCACAACATTCTGTTTCACGGAATGTATCGTGAACATTGAGCAGCGCATTCCTGTTTAAACTATCAGTATTATTGGGTAACGATTAAATGGCCCTTTTTACATAAAATTAGCCGGCTTGTTGTCTTTGTGATGTTTGCATATTTTTCCCACCTCTGCCTGACTTTTTGCCTGTGTATTCTGGTTTGCCTTCAACATCCTCAAAGATAAGTAGGTCAAGTCAATTGTGGAATCGAAATTGGTCTTGTATGAGTGTGATTTTGTGCACCCTGCCTTTCAAGTTTATGCCTGGAAATAGGTTTGACAATGTGTTTATGCGTACAGTAGATAAAAATGCGCCAAGTTATGGCTCCATTTGGTATTAGCCATTTGGCTGTATATTATTCAGAGTGTACAGGTCATTGCAACAGAGGCTCTGGTGTGGTTCTCCGGTACGTATTCTTTAACTGCTAGTATAAAGTAGCACAAACCAATGTTTGTGTCTCAGCGGCTGCATGCTGACATTGTGCAAAGCAGCGATTCTAAACCACTAAATTGTGGCACCAGTGGGTCATGGGTTGCTGTCATTGGCTCACGACTGGGTTTTGGTGGATTGCCAAAGCTGTCTGCAGTGCCATGCAATGTTTCCCTGTTTCTAAATGAGCTTGTTTCACTAAGGTGGACCCATGAATACACTCACTTCACCAAAAGGACGGTTTGTAATTGCTTCTATTGAGGCATGAATAAAAAGGCAAAACTAGGGTGGTGAAAGGAAGACAATGAGGGCTGAACAAAACAAACATTAAAGGACTTTCCAAGAGTGTGAATGTACAGTATAAGAGACCCTGTTAAATAATAATATTGGAAGATTTGTTACTGCAGCTGGCTTTGGCAGTTTCCAGAACCATAAGTATGAATTGTTTCAAGTCAGTTGGCAGTAAACTGGTGCAGGACTGTATATTATTTGGTTCATGGCACTGGATAAAGGCGTCAGTCAGAAATGTTGGAGGATGACCCACACAAACTTAGGAAGAACATTCAACCTTCACACAGACAACAACTGAGTGCAAGATTGCTACCCAGAATGCTGAAACAACACTAACCACTGTGCCACCGTGCTGCCCTTTTCAAACAACAAACACCCATTTGAATATAAAAATTATAAAAAGAGGCCTGGATTATTTTTTGTAACAATTGGATCTTCTTAAGCCATTTTAAGACTCATTTACCAGCATGTGATTGGCTCTTCTTCCTACAGCTTTGCTAACAAGTGCACTTGGGTTTTGTGCTGGTTTCACCAGTGTGGCAATAAGAAAAAATAGCGTAGTATCATCCAATGTCCCTCTGAAGGTTCAATTTAATGCTCAGCATGTTGGAAGAAATGATTTGGCCCAGAAGCATGTGAGGGGGTTTCAGATTACTGCAAATGAACGCATCAGCGCAGACTGCTTTGGTGTCAACTACACCTGCTGTTGTCATTTTAAAGCAGCTGTACACTAATGATTGATTTCTTCAGGAAAAAAAGTGAAGAGAGAAAAAGGGCTTCTTTTGACCTTTTTTTGCTTTTTGTTTTCTACTGCTTTTAAAACAGCGGATTGATGTTTCAGTGGCTTTATTATGAAATGCAGGCTAAGACATGAAACAGTGCCAGGCATCCTGACAGGCAAGGTATTGTGGCCTGACAGCGGAAACTCCCTGTCTCTATTCATAGAGCCGGCCTAGCAGATGGCTGTGGTCATCAAGATTGCTTTGCAGCGAATTCGCCAGATTCCTTTGCACAAGTTCCTTTTTGGAGACTGGGCTAATGGGGATGTCCCTTGTAAACCTGACCCCTTTCTCCTGATGGGATGCCATCTGGAGGGAGCAGCAAGCATAGATCTGTTATGAGCAGGGGGTTTGTGGCAATTATCCTTCTATTTAAAACTCATTCTTAACTTACAACAGCTTTTAAATATATTCATTTTTTTTTAAGTGGGTAGTGCTACCGCCACATGGAGCAATCATCCTGGGTTTAAATTCTGTGACCAAATGTTCTCCCCATGTTTGCACGAGTTTTCCACCCAAAAATGTGCTGGTCAGATTAATTGCCAATTCAAAACCAGCCCTGTGTGATTGTGTGAGTGGGCCCTGCAATGCACCTACCTTGGGCTGGTTCCTGCCTTGAGCCAAATATAACCAGGACAGACTCTGGTCCCCTATGATCCCAAAGTGTTATTTTTGTTATTTCCTCTCCTAAACCGCCCGTTCATGTGGACTGCTGACTTTGCTCCCATGTTGTTCTGCTATAGTCCAACACTTGAACACTATTTCTTCCAAAGCTTCATGGGTCCAATATCTTGGTTCATGTTCTCTGCATGTTTGTGTGGGTTCTTTTCCTACATCGGCAAAGACATGCAGGTTACACTGTAAAAAAAGACAGTAAATTTATAGTAAATTACTGCCTACTAGTTGTATTACTTTCTCAGTATTTTACTGAATAATTTCACTGTATATTACAAGAAAAAACAATAATATACAGTCACTTCATGGCAAACTGGGCTACAAAATGATGATGTAGCAGTATGCTGTTGTTGAATTACATTTCTTAATCATTTCCAATTTACATTAATTTCCTACATTTTTTACAACAGAAATAGTAATGAAACTTGGTAGCCTGTAATTTATTGTAAATTTACTAAAACAATTTTAATGAAAATGTTACTCAGGTTACTAAGTTCATTCAAGATTCGAAGTAAAGAAAACTTGTCTATGATCTAACAATTAAATCAATGAGAGGTGAATCATTAACAATTTCTTCTTTTTTTCAACTCTTTTTAGTGAATCATATGAACCAATTCCTGAGCATGAACGAATCGATTCAGTGGAGCTTAACAGGAGTGCTAAAGTGCATGTGTGCCCTGCAGGATGCCATTAGTGATCTTCTGTTTCACCTGTGGAGGTTTAGAGTGCATGAATAAGAACTGCCTGAATCATGAGTCTCGACCCATTAGACCTGCGAACGAATCACAACATTAGAATCAAACTAATGATCATCATTCATTTAATGAAATAATCACTACTTGACAGCCAGTTTCACAAATCTCATTTACTTCTTTTGCGAATGAGTCACTACTCAAGAATCAGTCTACTGATTCTCGTTCATTTGTTTTGTGAACAAATCACTACCCAAGAACCAGTCTAACGATTCTCATTCATTTGATTGGTGAATGAGTCCCCACCTGACAACAAGTCCGATGATTCTCATTAATTTGTTTGACAAACACATCACTACCTGAGAATCAGTTTCACGATTCTCATTCATTTGTTTTACAAATGAGTCACTACACGAAAACCAGTCTGATTCTCATCTATGTGTTTCACAAATGAATCACTACCCAATAATCAGTCTAATAATTCCTGTTCATTTGATTCGTGAACAAAATACTACCTGAGAATCGGTCTGTAATAAGACTCACTCACAAGCATAAAGGTTTGGGAAGGGCTGCTTTTTTGATGTAGGGTGTGCTACATGTTCACCAATTTGTCGAAGAAAGACATACCATAAGTCAGCTTCCATAACCACAAAAAACTTTCAGAATGTTCAGAATTTTTTTTTTCATAAAAATTGTTTTGTTGCTTGTAGTACAAAGGTGTGAAAGCTATCAGGAGCAATTTGCAGCATTGTCGTAAAGGTGGCATTCCTTACGCACATGTACTAACTTTTTGCAATTTTAGAATTCAGTGCTGTTGTGACTTTACAGCAATACGACAATTATTCATAAAATATTTTTGCACATTTAAACACTTAATTGATATCGACATCTAAAACATTACTTATATGTTAAGTTTACATAAATTTGTTTTTTAAAATAATTGTTTTAACCATTTATTGTATTACAGATTTTTGACTGTGAAAATAAACAGTTAATGTATTTTTATGGGATTTTTTTTACAGTTTATTTCCCCAAAATGTACATCAAGTTGAGTTTTGAAGATGTCTAAAATCCGTCTCCTGTCTTCCTCACTATCTGCTGATTTCTTCCCCATGACTCTGCTTTAAGACTATTATATATGTTATCTTACGGGTCCAATGTTTGCTCCTATAGCATGAGGATGGGACTGCCATTACTCCCAACTCCTTGTGGGCTAAAATGAATCCAACAAAGTTTCTCTTAGTAAACCGACCAGCTCAAAGAGAAACAAGGCCTATTCCCACTGCAGGAGACTTAATGAATCTGAAAGGACTGCCAGAAGCCAGCCCACTGTCTCTGGAGTATGATTAAGCCAACCTGGGTGAAATCTGAATGAAGCACTTTCACAAATAATCCATTATAAGGACAGGAGTCTGACTAAAGCATCTGCTCCCCAATGCACTACGGCTCCATGTTTGCATACAGTTCTTCTCTTTCATAAATCAGCTGAAGATTTGCTGACCACAGCATCAGGCAGCACAAAGCTCTGGTCTAGTGCACATTTTTTTTCTTACTATAATAATAACACAGCTGTACAGTGCAGACTTGGTGCATAATATAATTTTACCTATTCTGATTTTATGTATTCATCTGTTTGTTTTCTGAATACATGGACATGAGGGGCCAGAACATGTTTTAGTAACTCTGGGTGTAAATTGTGAGCCTGCTATGCTTCGCTGCTGGGCATACTCACTTATACAGAGCCAATGTGCAGTTGGCATTAACAAAGCTGACTTTGGGATGTGAGAGGAACCTGTAGTAGTGGAAGAAAAGCCCACAAAGACATAGGGAGGATATGGATTCAACACAGACAGTCCCCGGGCTGGGAACTGAACCTGCAGGCCTCTGGATATCTGACAACAGCACCTTGTTACCATATCACCATTCTGCCTCCATTCAGACTAACAAAAATAATAAAAGCTTGGTAGCTTGATAGTGAAGTAATTACATCTACTTCCTCAAACACCTAGCATTCTAGTTTTAAATTCCACACCCACTCATTGTTTGTGTGGAGTTTGCATGTTCTTCTGTATCTTTGTGGGTTTTCCTTTCACCTTTCCAAAAACATGCATGTTAAGGTTAACTGGCTTTGGGTATATTGTGAGATGGGCATGCAATTCATACCCACCTTCAACCAGAGTAAGCTGTAACTTGCTGAACTGAATTAATTTTGACTCTAAGTTGGGTTAAGTGGTTTTGTGAATGTTAAGTTGAGCTAAATAAATAAACATGCTCCTAATACCAGGCTAGGGTCTAGCAGCTCTGTCATAACTGATAGATCAATATAAAATGGCATTTTATATATTTTTGAAGACAGAATTTGTGCATCAAATCAGACAACAGCCCCTTCCCAGGTTGTACAAAACAATGTTTAAGAGAAACAGTCTTTGCTCTTTTCATGTGTTCATAATGTATTATATGCAGTATATCTGTAATTGATTATACTGAATACCTCTACTGCCTTTAGGTTTTGCTGTCTTGTGTAGTTCTTCAAGTCTGACCCCTGAATGGAGCTACATAAGCATAAGCCATTGTGTGGTCCACATCATTGCACACCTCTACCGTTTTTAGACAAATCCATATTTCATTATTAAATACACGATGGTGAAGCTATAACCTTGTGGTTTCTAGTCTGGCTTCTTTCCCAAGGTATTAGATCACATATGTTTAAGTGTAACAAGATGTTCCACTATGAAGTACTGCGCTGACTGAAAAGCATTACCTCTACATCTCAGGGGGCTTTAGATTACGTAAAATTGCAAACTTCATCTCGTCACTATAAACCCCAAATCATTTGCATGTAGAATGTATTTATCACCTCCCTTGATAACACATATACTTTTCATGAACAAGCTTACATTTCCACATGGTCTGGTGACACATGGGTGTCTCAGTTTAGCGACTGTCTGTGTGGGTTTTCTATTTACCTATTTCCCTCTCACTCACTAATTTTCCTGTAGTTGTACTTTTTAGTGTCAACTGTGCAGGGAACAGTGCATTTCTTGCTTGTTTGTCTAACCAATAAGAAACATGTCACCACTCTCTGGTGCCATGATTTCACCAACTGTGTTAAAATAAAGAACTTCTTTTAATTTAATAGAAAACACAAAAATAGCTTACGTCACGTTGAGTTTTGCTGGACAGAAATAAATGCAGTCCCGCATGTAAAATGCACTGTAATACAATGCATAGCATTAATATGTGTATAATTTTGGCTTGCCTAAGTAAGTAAACGACATCAGTCAAAGCTATTTTACTCATTAAGCATCCACATCTGTAAAATGTTTGGCAATTTGAAAGAAGAAGAAAAAAACGCGAGAATAGTATAATATATCACAAGGGTAACAAATCAAAACATACAAACAGCTTGATGATCATATTGTGAACCATGTTCACCTATTTTTGATGTTTAGTAAATGAAAACATTAAACCTCCCACACTTTGAAAATGGAACCAATGTGAGAATTAGCAACAAATATTAGACTGCTTAACCTAAGAGTGAATGAACTTTTATAGTGAGACAAAATTACACCTCTCACTGTTTTGTCGGGAAGCCCCTTGCCCCACAAGTTGATGCAAGCTTTCATTTTCTTTTGGTGTGACTATGCATGGATGGAGAAATTCCAAGTGAAATGTAACAAGTTTGCTATGCTTTCATTTAAGGTATGTTTAGCGTGCGATCTAATGGATCTTAATTCAAATGCAGTACACAAACATCGCCTGTCACTTTTAAAACAATGGGTCATTTGACCAATATATTTTTAATTAAAACGCAAAAAAAGCTGAGCCACAATGAAACACAAAACACAAATATGCATTTCATTTGGGTGTGTTTTAAAGGTTATGTTGCATTTAACTTCATTTACTGGATAGTCCTCCATATGAGCAAGTATGGGTATGTATGGCAGGCATCAACTCCTCAGTTAGTTGTTGTCCTGCAAGCGATGTAGATGGGCAGATTGTCCTCTTATGAACCTGTAACGGACAATGTCGCTTAAAGAATGATGGCTGCAATGTGCATATCAGTAAATCAATTCATTTAGGACTGATTTGTGTAATATTACGAAATAGGGCAATACCAAGATGAACTGTAGTACTTGGACAGCATAATGGCTAAAAAATCAATTATTCCAAAAATTGTCATACAAAGTGTTATTGTAAATCTTATGGATCATAATTAGAAAGCTAACTAAAATAATACTAGGTTAGTATGAATCAATATTAGTACAGTATTTTTTGTGTTGAATTGAGTATATAATTAGACTTTCTCTGTTATGCAAGACTTTTAAGCAACACACAATTAAATTTGCATTATATATAAACACATGCAGCGTCTCACCTAAACGGCGAAACAGTACAATTTTCTGCAGCATTTGGCCCGTGGAATATCCCTTCAACAGTAATCAGCAAGCATACTGGAACTCCACTTGCCTTGGTATGGATTTTCCATTTCAGAGATGTCCTTGTCGATGACTGCTGGCCACAGGAAAAATCCAGAGGAAATGCAAGAAATGAACTTTTTAAGACACATTACATTCCTAGGGTGGGAAGCTCAGCAGTTTGGGAGAGCCTGAGAATAGTGTCTCTGCTCCTATGGATAGAGATGCCAAGTTTGGTGTTTTGGGTATGTCATTGGGATGCCCCTGGATGGCTCACACTAGACCTCCTCCCGGGCACATTCCAGGGTGGCAGAACCAGGACATGCTGGAGGGATTACATCTCTTTGCTGGCTTGGGAAAACCTGGGAATTCCTAAGATAGAGCTGAAATCAGTAGCTGGGGACAGAGAAGTCTGGGCTGACCTACATGACCTGCTGCTGCTGCAGTACTCCTCAGGAAAAGCGGTTTAGAAGATGAGGTGTTATATCTCATGGGTTTGTACCACTTCAGAAGATCATCCACTATTCCTTAGTGGTTGTCTTCCTTATGAGTTCCCAAGAAGATCCTGCAAATACACTTAGGGACTTGTCATTGAAGAGTTCATCTTCATCCAATCTCGTAATTTGAGGTCCTACAAAAATTCCTTCTTTGGTACGGGCGGATTGGTGGCTTTGAGGCTAGGGATCTGCACTGGCAATTGGAAAGTTGCCGGTTCCAATACTGTAAATGCTAAAAAGGGACTCTGCTCTATTGGGCCCTTGAGCAAGGCCCTTACCCTGCAATTGCTGAGCGCTTTGAGTAGTGAGAAAAGCGCTATATAAGAACTATTATTATTTTTGGTTGTGAATCAGCGTCCATTTTGATCCATAGCCATAACAAAGTTCTTCATAAGTCAGAGCATAATGTGGGAAAGCTATAAAAAAACATGTACACCTTAATAAGGGTTTAGATAGACAGATAAGGTACTATATTTTAGACAGATAGATGCAGAGGCACTATATAATAAACAAATAAATATATGGACAAACAACAAACCCTTTCAAATATACAGCAGAATGACAAGAAAAGTGAAAACTATAAAGAAACAAAACCTTTAATACTAAATCCATCTATCTATATATATCTCTATATATATCTCTATATATATAATATATATATATATATATATAATTGACTAAGTCGTCCGACCATAGGATACACATGACAGAGCCCCGCCCACCAACTCTAACCCTCCTCCCGCGTCCACCCTCGCTCTCGAGGCATGCGCACTACCTGCTCATGTGTCCGCACACAACACCTCACCAAACACAGCCTCAGTCGCTTTCGTCTCTGCTACAGTCCACATGCACCTCAGAGCCACGTTGACTTTCATTGTTCTTTTCGGTTCCGGCTGCTTTTCTATATATATAATCGACCAAGTCGCCCGACCATGGGGTACGCACGACAGAGCCCTGCCCGCCCACTCTAACCCTCCTCCCGCGTCATGGGGAATGCACGACATAGCCCCGCTCACCAACTCTAACCCTCTTCCCGCATCCACCCTCGCTCTTGAGGCATCGACTTCTCAACTGTCACTCTGGAACAACTCAGTACGCGAGCAATATTAAGCATCACCAAGGATTAACCTGACCCCATCAGATTCAAAATTGTTAGATTAGCCTTTGCAATGACAATTAATAAGGCACAGGGCCAAACTTTCAAAAAGATATGCCTGTATATGCCAAAACCAGTTTTCAGTCACGGACAATTGTATGTTGCTCTCTCCAGAGTTCCATCTTTTCATTCACACACAGTCGTATCCTCAAACCCACCCCATATGGACAACTGTGTCTTTCAGGAAGTGTTCACCTATCAATAAATAATTATGCAGCGTAGGTTGGCTAGTATGAAATATAAAGCCTAAAAAAACTATGGTTGATAGAAGCATTCTGAGGTAATTTCTGAAATCGGCCCTAGAAAGTACATTTAGAACACCCCAAGCTGCTTTATGACAAAATCTCGGTTGACCAATGAACTTCATAGAATTCACATACCGGTAAGCCGGGTTACTGTGGGAGCAAATCACCACAAAATGTGGACTCTCGGTTAAATGTTAATAATCCATTCCTCTATTTTCTGAGCCAAATTACTTAATTTTAAGTTTCAGGAGCCCGATGTCTACCTGGACAGAAGACTTGAAACAACCCCCAACGGGCCTGGCAGACCAGAAACTGCCCCCAATGGGGTGCCACACCACTGCGGGCTGAGCACACTAACTCAACGCTTTCCACCTGCGGACAGAACTTGATGCTTATTCTCGCTGTGACGTTTTCTCGAAGGTTCCGCGTTCCCACTTTAGATGTTCGCACACCTGCTTCGTATGTAAAACCCGCAGTGATTGGAGGATGCGATGACAAAGAGTAATTCCAGGTTTGTTTTTAGTCCGTGTCAGGTGACCAGCTCGCACTTGAAGCGTCTCTGTTTCGTCCGCTATTTTTGGACCGCCCTTTATATTTTGTTAATTATTGTTTAATAAGCAGTTCTCTCATTTTGTGCAAGATAGAGTAGTATGAATACGGTATTGAAGTTGAAATGCAAGCTGGTGTGACGTGTTAAACTGGTCTTGCAAACTTCGTTATGTGACGAAGGGCAGAAAAACAGGTAAGACGTTCTGCTGCAGCGAAAAAAAAATATGACAGCGAGAAGAACAATTAAAGCTTAAGTAATGGACTGTTTTACCAACTCTGTGGGTAAGTATATTATTTATTATTAAGTATTTAAATGTACTTACGTTATCCGTCATCAATGTACCAGGGCTACCTGCATTTAGAGACTTTACTTGGAAGAATACCATGAATCAGGTCACCAGCCTCAGTGCAGTCATTGCTAGGAATGGTAAATAGGACTGGAAATGCCCGATATTTAAGGATGGGATGTTTGATGCTGAAGTTTCGAAGCTGATATGGCCTTAATGACGCCCACTGTGTTAAAGTCATGAGAAGCTCGCTTATTACCACGTGACTGATGACGTCCGAGGCTTCAAACGCCATCGATGCTTCGGTGACTCTCTAACAGATTCGAAGCTCTGCGCTGTCCCAACATGTGAAACTTGCCATCCGAAAATAAAGTAAATACCGTTATACAGGACTATTCATCCGTACTGGAGATTATAATTTTGTACCAATTACCTTATCTGTACACATACTTAAATGCAAAATCGTTTTCTTTTCCGATACCGTTCCACACGTGCATTTCCTAAACCTCTTTATTCCCCAAACACTGACACAAAAATTAATCCTTGTTTTACTGCAGAAATCCCTTGAAATAGCCGTCTGTGAGTGCCGATAGATTTTTTTTTTTCGTAATGGTGCTGACGAGCAGCACTAGCCTGGGCATGAGTCACCAACACTTTTTAGCTGCCATTCCTTTCTACAAATGAGCAGCCTTTGTGTGAGATACAGTGGAGCCTATATAAATGTCAACCTTGGAAAAGTTGCATATGACTTGAAACAACTACTGATGTTTTTTGCACAATCAGGATGAAGCCTTGCATGCAACTTGGGCCTTCATCCGCCCCTGACTACAATCGTGCACATAATTTTGGGATGGTAATAATTTGTTGTCTATTGGCAAAATAGCCACCCAGCCATTCATTTTACCCCCTGCGGGTGGACTTTAGTTTATGACAACAGATTTATCGGGACGTGTTATAGTCAGGAAACTGGCATGGCTGATATGCCATAAAGCACATGTATACGGCGGCAGCGGTAGTCATCTGTTCAGTAAAGAGTGTGGTTGAATAGATTAGACTTGTCCTCGCGATCTATAATCGTCGCGGAACTGCAGCTGATCATTGAGCCATTCCCTCTTGGAGAATCTTCGCTTATTGTCGTCTCGCCACAAAACATCACCCGGGGGTTTGTTTCACCCATGCAAACGGCAAACCATTGCAAGGCTTACCGCACCCCTTTCGCATTCACTTCAATTGTAGCGCCACCAAATTATAAAAATCTGGCAACCCGTTGTTTAAGAAACACTGGAATAGTTATTACTTCATTTCTTCTCAACGGGAATTAAAAATAGACCGTTTATATGCATGAATTAAATTACAATGTGCGGTTTTCATGTCGTATTTTTATGTGGGATATATTAAGCTTCCCCGTGACCCTGTAGTTAGGATGCAGTGGGTTGGATAATGGATGGATATATTAAGCTTATTAATGCATAGACGAAGCGATCGCGGGGCTGAGATTATATGTAGTAGACTGCTGTGCAGAATGATACGGGGCAAAAGGAAAAAGTCCCGTTTTACACTTGGCATTAAGGGTGGTTATTAAAAAATGGCAAATGTAAATAAATGCACTTCTGAACTGAACCCTCACATTACATTTGGAGGTGATAAGAAACTGATAGCGAGAACATTTAAAACGTGTAAATGCAAATACGTTTTCTGTTCTTATATCAGTCACGGAAGCGTATGTTAATTTTCCTTAGAGGAAGGTGACATTGGATGTCTATCTGGACAGTGGAGGGACATTATAAATTCCATGTGTAAATATAAAAAGCCCAACTTTAATCTGAATTCTATCCAGATACAAAACACGTTAATATTTGGTGTAAAGGGGGACTAAGTGGCTAAAATGAGTCTCTTGTTTGCATGTTTTAGATTTTTATCAATATTGACTGCTCCCCCTGCTACTGTGGTAAGTTTCACTTCTCGAATAAGTAATAATATGAGTTTAGGAACACAAACACTTCTGCGTAAAGCACATACGTTTCAATCTTGCAGTTTTTAAAATTATACTTTCATTTGTAATGAAAACCAGATAGATCATCATGTTCACTGGAATACAGACCTCAAAACCGATTCAGTCTTCTAGGATGAGATAGAAGTGATCATAGGACTCAGCCATATACTGTATTCTACCACTTCTTCTCCTACCTGTACAGATTTATTTTGTTTATCAAGTAGCCTAGACATCATGGTTTAAGTACAAAGACAAGTGAAAGAATTGGTAAACATCACGAAGATGGAACATAAAACACTTTAAGTTGTGCTTGTGAGCAACAGCAAATTATATCAGTCCATTTACTGAACAAAATTATGCACAAAGCAGGAACCAAACAGCAGGGCACTGTTGCACACTCTCACTTGTGCTGACTCTAGGTCAGTTTAGACTTGTTGCTTGCACATTGTTGGGATATGGGAAGAAATCGGAGTATCTAAAGAAAAACACATGGTGGGATATGAGTACAGGCAAACTTCTCAAGCAGTGCAATGGAATGGAATGCAGATCCAAGTATGTGAAGCACTGAGGCCACGCACTGATGAATATACCGACATGCTAGAAGAGGGCCAGCATGGTGGTGGAGCGGTTAGGAGTGGTGCCTCAGATCCTGAGATTGACTCTTGTGCCCAGTCGTTGCCCATGGTGGGTTGATTCATTCTAACAGAGCTTGTGTGGGTCTTCCTACAAACATCCCAAAAACATCTAGGTTAGGTTATTGATTGACTTCATATTGGCACCATTTGAGTGGGAGTGTGGCTTTGCGTAATCGAATGGCAAGTTGCCCAGTTCTATTTTACGCCTTGCCCCTAATTTTTTTAGTTTGAAGAGTTGAAAAATCAGTTATTGCAGTAACAGTAGAATTTCTGGTTTACAGGCTACATGTTTTAAGCATTTCAGTGCTGCCAGAAACGCTTAGTATATTATTTATGGAAACATAGTGCCCTTTCACTGAGACATTTTTAAAAGAGCAGGAATGAACAACAGCAACTGCCCCCAGACTGGCTTAGTTGCTTACAAGGCAAGTCTAGAAACACCAGTTGGTTGTAGGAATACCCATCTAAAAACATTAATTCAGCTCAGGGATAAAGGTGGCTGAAGCACATCGCAGCAACCTAAGACCTATGGCAGAAACCAAGTCTGAATGAGTGGCCAGTCAGTCAAAAATGTATGAATATGTGACTGTCCTGGGGTTTTGCAGCATCTTACATATTGAGTGTTTTGGAGTGAGGTTTTTTAAAATAAAGTGCTGTAGAACATGCAAATTGGTAAGTGCTTTGAAGTGGTGCACACCTTGGAAGAACATACAGAAAACAAAGGTTTATTGATTAAGTGACATTTGGAAAAAAGAAAATTGTTCTCTTTTGCTGACAATGTTCATGAGTTAACTCTTTGAGGGCTGAATTTTTCTGAACCGCACGCAAAGCAATGTTTTCAACATAAAACGTCTGTTGCTACGTGCTGTAGCTGCTGTTGGTGCATGTTCGGCAACTCTGGCGGCAGTGGCTGCGCAGGGGCATCTCGTTGGCCCGCAGGAATGCACGATGGGTCGGCTGTCTGGCTGACTTCGCACAACTGCTGGGCAGCAATGGCAGTTGCAGTGTGACGCAATATGGTTTGTACCTCTTGTCAACATAAGAGGTGGTCCTCCCAGGCGAACACTGTTGTAGGTATATCGGCTACACAAACGTGTTTAACACCACGGTACACTGGGAACTGATCAGCTGATGCTGGTACCTCACTTTTGTTTTTGATGTCCATCTTTTGATCACTTGTATCAAATTCAAAGTCTGACAAGTCAGAGTCCGATTCAGTGATATGTTGTAAAATGTCCATGGAATATTTAGTCTCTCGCCAGATGTCAATGCCATTTTAGAGGATCTTTGCTCTTCCCTACCCATGCAGGGAATCAAGGTTAAATCAACTAAGCTACTTAAGTTTATTCTGTCACAGTTTATAGCTGATTACTATCCTCTACCTCGGAATTTCAATAAAAGTCGACATCAGCCCTGAAAGAGTTAATAAAGACCACCCCAAAGCTATCTGTGATACAGACTTGCCTTTGTGTGTGTCACATTCTGCTCATAAAAAATGTCTGCTCCATTATGAGGGTCTCTATGCCTTCACCTCTCTGATTGCTGCAGCTGTCTAGTTTTCTGTCATTTAAGTGAGCTTTTGAAAGCTGTATTTTTTTGGGTATAAAAATTATTTCTTCTACTACACTTTGTTTTGTTTAGTACTTGTCATGGCAAAGTCAATCCTTAGGCATTTTATATCAGTCATTCACCATATTATATACTGCAATAGACAGATGACCTTTCATAGTTAATAATGGTACAGATCATGTTGCATAAAAGCACCTATTATGTTAAATCACAAATTGCTTGACATGTCAGTCGGTCTGTATGAAGCACCTTCCATGAAGAGCATTAAAAGAATGCACTTTTACATTTCAATCTGTATTTATATAGCACCTTGCATAGTAAGCAGTCTCATAAATCACTTTGCTTTTCCATTATTAAACTTTTCATAACACACATTATAATAGTATGATATCAATATCAATTAATCCTTATACAGTTTTGTCACTTTTCATATTTAGATATCATATAAATTTCTTCATATGTTCCTCTTTATATAATGTATGTTTCAATTCATGCATTTTCAAATCATTTTACTTAAATCTTCATGATGTGCCTTTTGTTTAAAGTGTTATCACAAATTGCCCAACACATTATTTTGTCTTTACATGTCAATAACTTAAAAAACATGTACATGTACCATAAATAAAGCATCTATCTATCTTTCTATCTAGTTAATATGCATAATGTAGTGTACATAGACAAATATTTGCCGGTATATACAGTGTGTATGTGTGTGTTTGTGCGTGCATATATATAATATTTATTGTGAAACGACCAGCCCAGACACAGACAGACACTGAGACAGCCAAGTCCAAAGCACACTCTTTATTTTCACCTTCTTTGCACAACACAATGCATAAATCAGCCACAAATTACTCTGCTCAGTCCTTACTTTGCCTTTTCCTTCTTCAGTTTCCACTCCTCTCGCAAGCTCTGTCCTCTGCCACCCGACTCGAGCTCCCTGAATGGAGTGAGGCGCCCCACTTTATATTGCACCTGGATGTGCTCCAGGTGCATTTGGTTCCTCTTCTGACAGCACTTTCTGAACAAAAGGATCGTCCAGGTGGCTACGGACCCCAACAGGGTTGAGCTTCCAAGCTCCCCAACCATGGCCCTGTTATAATCCAAGGGGGCTGCTCTTTTACGCCCCAGGGAAGACATTCCCTTCTCCAGGCATCCCAGTGGGGCAAGGTCTCTGGTCGTCTGGCAAAATATATATAACATATTTAGTGACCATCAATCTCCATTAACTGATAGGGCAAAAACAAAGCCAAAACATTGCAGCATCTACCTGTTACTTCAGCTGTGCGGTACACTGCAAGCTCTGCATATTGGAACAACTCTCCCTTTTGCTAGCATGTAGTGTTTTTCCCCAGCACCATGCCACATTTTGAAATCAGTCAGTTATATACCTTCAGGTTTAATAATGTTTTGTAGCTTTTCTCTTTGGCTATAATTTAGGTACTATACATTGTTATGGCTGATAAACATATCTTCTTCATTCTGCTGCTCCAATTAGGGGTTGCCACAGCAGATCATCTTTTCCCATATCTTCCTGTCCTCTGCATGTTGCTTTGTTACACTCAAAACCTCCATGTCCCCTCTCACTACATCCATAAACCTTCTCTTAGGCCTCCCTCTTTTTCTCTTGCCTGGCAACTCTATCCTTAGCATTCTTCACCCGATATACTCAGCATCTCTTCTCTGCACATGTCCAAACCAACGCAATCTCGCCTCTCTGACTTTGTCTCCCAACCATCCAACCTGAGCTGACCCTCTAATGTACTCCTTTCTAATCCTATCCAACCTTGTCACACCCAGTGCAAATCTTAGCACCTTTAACTCTGCAACCTCCAGCTCTGTCTCCTGCTTTCTGGTCAGTGCCACCGTCTCCAACCCATGTAACATAGCTGGTCTCACTACCGTCCTGTAGACCTTTCCTTTCACTCTTGCTGATAACCGTCTGTCACAAATGACTCCTTACACTCTTCTCCACCCATTCCACCCTGCCTGCACTCTTTCTCACCTCTCTTCCACAATCCCATTTACTCTGTACTGTTGATCTCAAGTATTTAAACTCCTCCACCTTCGCCAACTCTACTCCATGCACCCTCAATAAAATACAATACAATACAATTTATTTTTGTATAGCCCAAAATCACACAGGAAGTGCCGCAATGGGCTTTAACAGTTTGAACAGCCAGTGAACACCGCATTGCAGTAGTCAATCCTACTAGAGATAAATGCATGAATTAATTTCTCAGAATCCTGTTTATTTAGAAAGCGCCTTAATTTCCTAACATTTTTAAGATGGAAGAAACATGTTTTGGACAACTTTATAATATGTGCTTTAAATGACATGCTAGAATCAAAGATAACTCCTAGATTGCGGGCTGATTCAGTAAAATTAATTGGGATTCCAACTGAGATAAATGATGACAAAATATTGCTGTGATCAGCGTCATTCCCTCCAACAATTTAACATCTCTGTTTTATCTGTATTTAAAGACAAGTAGTTCTCATTCATCCATTCCTTTAATTCACTAACACAACTAATTAAAGACAACATCGGAGAAACTTCATTTGATTTAAATGAAAGGTATAACTGGGTGTCATCTGCATACAAGTGAAAATTAACATTATGTTTCCTAATGAGAGATCCCAGTGGAAGCATGTAAAGTGAAAACAGTAAAGGTCCCAGTACTGAGCCCTGTGGGACACCATATTGAACTTCTGTGTATAATGATGGAGTACTGTCAGCACATTTCTGTACATATTGGAATCGATTTGATAAATAAGAACTAACCAAGCGAGCACGGGCCTGTAAGCCCAACATCTGTTTCTAGCCTGTGCAGTAAAATAGAATGGTCAATGGTGTCAAATGCTGCACTTAAGTCCAACAACATAATTACAGTGGAGTTTCCTTCATCAGAGGATATCAGAATGTCATTTACAACCCGTGTTAGTGCCGTTTCTGTACTATGACCAGTGCGAAAGCCAGACTGGAATTTCTCAAATAAATTGTAATGTGTAAGGTGTGACTGAAGCTGACTGGCGACTACTTTCTAGTATTTTAGAGAGAAATGGTAAATTTGAAATAGGCCTATAGTTATTTAGTATGTGTGGGTCTAGGTCTGACTTTTTAAGTAAAGGTTTAATGACTGACACTTTTAGTGCATCAGGTACGTGCCATGCAGTAATGAACTATTGATAATGGTTAGAATAGGCTGCAAGAACATCCATTGCACTTTTACTAGTTTTGTTGGCACTGGATCTAGGGAACAAGTAGTGGGCTTCATTTTAGTAATTAAAGTTAAGACTTCCTGCTCAGTTACAGGATTAAAATTATTAAAGTGCTGAATGCAATGTGAGCAGGGTCTGCTAAGCTAGTATTTGGTTTGTACTGTGATGCTGAGATCTGGGATCTTATATTTTTAATTTTCTCATTGAAGAAGTTCATAAAGTCTGTACTGCTAATATCTGTTGGTATTTTGCACTGTTGATCTGAATTCCCATTTGTTAATTTAGCCACTGCTCTAAAAGTACCCTAGGATTTTTATTATTGCTATCTATTAATGTAGAATAGTATTCTGAGCGAGCTTTAAAGAGGGCTTTTTTATATTTATTAACACTCTCTGTCCATGCAATTTGAAAGACATGTAGCTTTGTTGTTCTCCATCTGCGCTCCAGTTTTCGACACTCTAATTTAAGAGCTCAGTGTTTTCATTAAACCAGGGAGAGTTTCTATGTGCTTTGATCACTTTTGTTTTAGGGGAGCCACTGTGTCCAGAGCATCTCTCAAGGTCACATTATAATGTGATGTTAGCTGATCTAAATTGTTTTCCACGTTTTCATTTGATGTTAACTGATCTAAATGGTTTTCCACAATTACACTCGACTTACTCAAGGTATCTATAAATTTTGAAGCAGAATTACAATCTTAGATGTCTTTGTTTTAATCTGTGAGTGCGCTGGCATGGGCAGAACTAAATCAAATGTAATTAAGAAGTGATCGGAAATAACTACATTTAATGGAGTAATATTTAAATTTTGAATTTCAACTTTGTAAGTTATAATTAAATCTAATGTATGGTTATGATTATGAGTTGGACCTTTGACAATCTGACAAAATCCTACTGAATTTAACAAATAAGTAAAACATTTGCTAAAAGTGTCAGTTTCCACATCAATGTGTACATTAAAATCCCCATCAGAACTACGTGATCATAATTTATAGCCAAATCAGACAGAAGGTTGCTAAATTCAGTCATGAACAATGAATATGGCCCTGGTGGTCTGTAGACTAGCACTATAATTGTGTTGGAATCTGTTTTAATATTTAAAATGAATGCCTCAAAGGATGTAAAGTTGCCTAAATTTTTAGGAGTGATTTGCATTTTGTTACAATGAATTATTCCAAGGCCTCCTCCTCGACCAGAATCTCTAGACTTATGAAGGAACGAGTATCCATCTGGTGACGCCTCAGCTAGGGGAACAGTGTCACATTTACTAAGCCAGGTTTCAGTAAGAAGACACAGATCAGATTTTGTACTTAATATATATCATTTACCAAAACAGCTTTAGTGCCAAGAGAGCGAATGTTCAATAAACAGCATTTAAAACTGCATGGTTCTTTCTGAACTGCTGATATATTTTTGTTTTAATTTGAATTAAATTTCTATTACAGATGCCCCTGGTGGAGTGTCTGGTTTTATCCCTTGGTCTAATTATACACCTTATTTTTGGTTATCAATTAATTTATGGTTTGTATCAAGACTAAATTTACTGGATGCCCCACAACAGGGATTATGGGTAACAGCTTCAGGAAAATAACAGGTGGGATAAACAACAGCCTGTGATTTAAGATCACATGACTGCGGCCTGGATGGTGCTCTAATCAGTCAACCAGGCAGTTTTGCTGCCATATTTTGGGATAATACATAAGATCCCTCCAGTTAGGATGAAGACCATCTCTTCTGAAAAATCCAGGCCTTTCCCAAAAATCATCCCAATTGTTCACAAATGCTATGCTTTTATTTGCACACCAGGTTTCTAGCCAGCAGTGAAAGGAATGCAATCTGCTATAAATCACATCCCTCTATATAATCTTGGTAAGGGACCAGATACAATTAAATTCCGACATTTTGTTTTAGCTTTGGTGCATAGAGAGATGAAGTTCCGCTTTAATACCTCAGATTGCTGTAAATAAATATCATTAGTGCCGACATGCAGCAATAAGGTAGATACTTCATCGTCAACACGGTCCAATGCGCCTTTATGCCAGAAATCTTGGCCCCTGCAAGGCACTTAACATTAACTGCTGGTTTAACATAGTTTGGAATTCTAACATTCCGCACTATGGAATCGCCAATTATGAGCACTTTATTATTCTCAGTTTTCACAGGCGCTGGAGAGCTGAGAACCTGTTCTGGGTCCGAATTGGTGACCTGGGTGCTGGGGGACTACATTTTGGATTCTTAGACCCCCGTTTTACTGTTACCCACTCGCCCTGTGGCTGAATTGGTGCTGCTGATTTCGGCCGCACACTGACTACAGTGGGACCTGGAGAGACTGAAGCTGAATCAGAAGTAGCCGAATTGTCAACAAACCGAGTCGATCCAATTTTCGGTTTGCCTAATCGCTATCAGATTCCTAACATGGTCCTCCAATTCGCGTATTTTCCCGACCAACTAAACTAATCTAAATTAACTAAACACTTTTGGCAGGTGAAGCTATCTACACTGTCGGCCGGAAAACCTGAGCTGTACATACTGCAGGACACACAACATATAAACGCGTGCCCTCGACGGGCAGAGAGCAGATAGAACTTACGTTAAGTGTTGAAGTCATCTTTGCCGTTTTTATAGGTGCTTCTGCGTTTCCATGTTCAGCTGAATCACTAAGCGCCGCTTTAAGTTTCCACCACCCGCTGAACGATCGACTTTAATTTGTCACTGCCGGTTATTTCTACTGGTCAGCTGCCGAGTTTACCTCAGGTGCTTGCGATGGGCTACGTGCCTGTGGGAGACGCGGCTGCTCTGTGCCTCACCATTCCACTGACCTCCCTCTCATTTACACATATGTATTCTGTCTTGTACCTACTGACCTTCATTCCTTTCCACCATAGAGCTTATCTCTACCTCTCCAGGGTCTCCTCAACCTGCTCCCTACACTTGCTACAGATCACAATGTCATCAGCAAACATCATAGTCCACGGGGACTCCTGTCTAATCTCGTCTGTCAACCTGTCCATCACCATTGCAAATAAGAAAGGGCTCAGAGCCGATCCCTGATGTAATCCCACTTCCACCTTGAATGCACCCGTCACTCCTAACGCAGACCTCACCACGGTCACACTTCCCTCGTACATATCCTGTACCACTCTAACATACTTCTCTGCCACTCGAGACTTCCTCATACAATACCACAGCTCCTCTCGAGGCATCCTGTCATATGCTTTCTCCAGGTCCACAAAGATGCAATGCAACTCCTTCTGGCCTTCTCTAAACTTTTCTATCAACATCCTCAGAGTGAACATCACATCTGTGGTGCTCTTTCTTGACATTAAACCATACTGCTGCTCACTAATCATCACCTCACTTCTTAACCTAGCTTCCACTACTCTTTCCCATAACTTCATGCTATGGCTCATCAATTTTATCTCCCTGTAGTTACTACAGTTCTGCACATCACCCTTATTCTTAAATATTGGCAGCAGTACACTTCTTCTCCACTTCTCAGGCATCCTCTCACTTTCCAAGATTCCATTAAACAATCTGGTTAAAAACTCCACTGCCATCTCTCCTAAACACCTCCATGCTTCCACAGGTATGTCATCTGGACCAACGACTTTTCCATTCTTCATCCTCTTCATAGCTGTCCTCACTTCCTCCTTGCTAATCCGTTGCACTTCCTGATTCACTATCTCCACATCATCCAACCTCTTCTCTCTCTCTCTCGGTTTCTTCATTCATAAGCCTCTGAAAGTACTCTTTCCATCTGCTCAACACACCCTCCTCACTTGTGAGTACGTTATCATCTGTATCCTTTATTACCCTAACCAGCTGCACATCTTTCCCAGCTCGGTCCCTCTGTCTAGCCAATCGGTACAGGTCCTTTTCTCCCTCCTTAGTGTCCAACGTCTCATACAACTCATCATACACCTTTTCTTTACCCTTCGTCACCTCCGTCTTCACCTTACACCTTATCTCCTTGTACTCTTGTCTACTTTCTGCATCTCTCTGACAATTTCACTTCTTCTTCGCCATTCTCTTCCTCTTTGTATTATCCTGTACTTCCCCATTCCACCATCAGGTTTCCTTTTCCTCTTTCCTCTGTCCAGGTGTCACACCAAGCACCCTTCTTGCTGTCACCTTTACTACTTCTGCTGTAGTTTCCCAGCTGTGTGGTAATTCTTCACTGCCACCCAGTGCCTGTCTCACCTCCTCCCTAAACTCAACCTTGCACTCTTCCTTTTTCAACTTCTACCATTTGATCCTTGGCTCTGCCCCCACTCCCCTCCTTTTTGTGATCTCCAGCGTCATCCTACAGACCACCATCATATGCTGCCTAGCTACACTTTCCCCTGCCACAACTTTGCAGTTTTTAATCTCCTTCAGATTGACTCTTCTACACACGGATGTAATCTACCTGTTTGCATTTTCCTCCACTTTTGTATGTAACCCTATGTTTTTTCCCTCCTCTTAAAATATGTATTCTCCACAGCCATGCTCGTCCTTTTCACAAAATCCTCTGACCTTCTTCATTCCTCTCCTTGACACCATACCTACCCATCACCTCCTCATCTCCTCTGTTCCCTTCACCAACATGTCCATTGAAATCCGCTCCAATCAACACCTTCGGTCCCTTGGGTACACCGTTCATCACTTCATCCAACTCGCTGCAAAAATATTCTTTCTCATCCATTGCACACCCAACTTGAGGGGCATATGAACTAACAACATTCATCATCACACCTCCAATTTCCATTACTCTATCTGACACTCATTTCACCTCCAAAACACTCTTGACATACTTTTGGTAAATGGTAAATGGCCTGTATTTGATATAGCGCCTAACTAGAGTTCAAGAACCCCCCTAGGCGCTTTACAACACAACAGTCATTCACCCATTCACACACACATTCATACGCTGGTGATGATAAGCTACTATGTAGCCACAGCTGCCCTGGGGCACACTGACAGAAGTGAGGCTGCCGAACACTGGCGCCACCAATCCTTCCGACCACCACCAGCAGGCAAGGTAGGTTAAGTGTCTTGCCCAAGGACACAACAGCTGCATTCTCATGCCGGGAGCCAGGATCGAACCTGCAACCCTCCGATTGCTGGACCACCCGCTCTACCGACTGAGCTGCTGCTGCCCTACTTTTCATTCAGAATAACCCCTACTCCACACTGGTTTGTGCATCCCCTGTGGCTGGGTTGTGGATTCCCTCCCTCATCCAGTCACTATCCCAATTTACTTAAATATTCTTTTTAGCAGTTCCCAAAGCGTAACACATGCACAACATAAAATTGGTCATTGGACTAAATGATGTTTGTGAAAGGCCTAGACGGTTGATGCCTTAATGGGAGTTGTTCACTCAAATATTCTAGTAACTCAATATGGGTAGAAGTAGACATGAGTCTCTAGAAGTGACCTGTCGACAGAACACTGGGGTAACTGGTGGGCTGAGAGCTGAAGGTCAAGTCAGAGTGCTTTAAACAATTGATGGAAATAAAATGGTGTACCCACCTGCTCCATTTATAGCTGGATTATTGCTATTGTGGTTGGGGCAAAGTTGTAGACTCTGCTGGAGTGTTCGAGTAAATAACAGTCTGTTTAGTACTTATGTAATTCATAAATGTATTTTGGCTGTAATGTGCCTTTTGCAATGGGGTGAAATTCTAGTTAAATGGAACTTATTTTTTTTTAAATGCCCAGATCTCTTGGCCTGTTTCAGAAGGTTGGGTATTTGATCATTTACATGCATCCCATAATTCAGCAAAGTAGATTAAGCCGTGTCTGTATGTTTGTAATATTGGAGGTAATGAGGTACTTTGTCTCTACCTACAACTAGCCCCACTGGTTTGTGCATCCCCTATGGCTTGGTTGGCCGATAAACATGCAAATTGAAATTATTGCACATTTACGAAATGGCAAAAGTGCATCAAGTATTGCTTCAATTTACAGAGTAGGAAGAACAACAGTGGACAATTTAAAGTGTGATGCCAATATAGTTGAAAAACGTGTTGAAAATGGACACCAGTGACGGTAATTGTTATTCTGTATTAATGTTAATGTTCTTCTGCCTTGTAATTTTCTTTTTAAATTTTGTTATTATGTCTTGTTAATATATTGTGATGTGCAGGCAGCTTGTGATGCGCTGTGCGGGACGAGAAAGGGCGGAATGCTGTGTAAGTGATTGGACTGGGTGAAGGGTTTCTGTTCTGTGAGGGGCAGACATGCCTCTTTGTAAATGAGTGACAGGAGAAGTTAGGAGGAAAAGGAAGGTGTGGCGGTAGGAAGTTTTAAGTAGGGAGTCAGCTAGCAATAAGTGGGAGCGTAGAAAACTCCAGTACTTTTTGAGTTGCATTTTCTTATTATGCTGGTTGTTACAATATTATATAATTTCATTAATTAAGGTAATACTATATTATATTTAGTTTAATATAGGTTTTTTTTGTAAATACGACTATTTGCTAAACTAATATACAGTTAGGTCCATAAATATTTGGACAGAGACAACTTTTTGCTAATTTTTGTTTTGTACATTACCACAATGAATTTTAAATGAGACAACTCAGATGCAGTTGAAGTGCAGACTTTCAGCTTTAATTCAGTGGGTTGAACAAAACGATTGCAATAAAAATGTTAGGCAACTAAAGCATTTTTTTTAACACAATCCTTCATTTCAGGGGCTCAAAAGTAATTGGACAAATTAAATAACTGGAAATAAAATGTTTATTTCTAATACTTGGTTGAAAACTCTTTGCTGGCAATGACAGCCTGAAGTCTTGAACTCATGGATATCACCAGATGCTGGGTTTCCTCCTTTTTAATGCTCTGCCAGGCCTTTACTGCAGCGGCTTTCAGTTGATGTTTGTTTGTGGGCCTTTCTGTCCAAAGTTTAGTCTTCAACAAGTGAAATGCGTGCTCAATTGGGTTAAGATCAGGTGACTGACTTGGCCATTCAAGAATTTTCCACTTCTTTGCTTTAATAAACTCCTGGGTTGCTTTGGCTGTATGTTTTGGGTCATTGTCCATCTGTATCATGAAATGCCACCCAATCAATTTGACTGCATGTTGCTGGATTTGAGCAGACAGTATGTCTCTGAACACCTCAGAATTAATTTGGCTGCTTCTGTCCTGTGTCACATCATCAATAAACACTAGTGTCCCAGTGCCACTGGCAGCCATGCGCGCCCAAGCCATCACACTGCCTCCACCGTGTTTTACAGATGATGTGGTATGCTTTGGATAATGAGCTGTTCCACGCATTCTCCATACTTTTTTCTTGCCATCATTCTAGTAGAAGTTGATCTTGGTTTCATCTGTCCAAAGAATGTTTTTCCAGAACTGTGATGGCTTTTTTAGATGTTCTTTAGCAAAGTTCAATCTAGCCTTTCTATTCTTGAGGCTTATGAGTGGCTTGCACCTTGCAGTCCACCCTCTGTATTTACTTTCATGCAGTCTTCTCTTTATGGTAGACTTGGATATCGATACGCCTGCCCCCTGGAGAGTGTTGTTCACTTGGTTGGCTGTTGTGAAGGGGTTTCTCTTCACCATGGAAATGATTCTGCGATCATCCACCACTGTTGTCTTCCGTGGACGTCCAGGTCTATTTGCGTTGCTGAGTTCACCATTGCTTGCTTTCTTTCTCAGGATGTACCAAACTGTAGAGTTTGCCACTCGTAATATTGTAGCAATTTCTCAGATAGGTTTTTTCTGTTTTCGCAGCTTAAGGATGGCTTCTTTCACCTGCATGGAGAGCTCCTTTGACCACATGCTGTCTGTTCACAGCAAAATCTTCCACATGCAAGCACCACACCTCAAATCAACTCCAGGCCTTTTATCTGCTTAATTGATAACAACATAACGACGGACTTGAACACACCTGCCCAAGAAATAGCCTTTGAGTCAATTGTCCAATTACTTTTGAGTCCCTGAAATGAAGGGACTGTGTTAAAAAATGCTTTAATTGCCTCACATTTTTATGCAATCTTTTTGTTCAACCCACTGAAATGAAGCTGAAAGTCTGCACTTCAACTGCATCTGAGTTGTTTCATTTAAAATTCATTGTGGTAACGTACAGAACCAAAATTAGAAAAAAGTTGTCTCTGTCCAAATATTTATGGACCTAACTGTACTTTATATCATTTTTATAGTAGCTGTTCTGTTCTCTGTCTTTTCTCTTACCTGTCAGAGTCTGGGTTGGATCCCTGACAGATAATCAAGGTTTTACTGTGTATAAATAAAAAATATTATTTATATAATGACCACTAGAGGGCACTTAATAAACCAAGATGTTTAAGTCATTAAATCGTCTTTGGATTCTAGATATGTTGATTGAACTTGCTTCTCCAGATGATTGCCTTAAACACAATGGTTCTTTTAAAATATATATATAATATCAAATCTGTTACCTGCCCTAATTAAAGTATTAAAAAAATAGTTTATTGCATGTTTTCAGCCAGTTAATTCAGAGCAGTCTACATTCTAATAATTATCAGACATGATTTTTTTTTAAAAGCTGGTAAAAACAGTTCCTTTAACTGGTTGCACATTAACGGCATGTGCTTAATGCCACCAAGATTGGCTGTAATTTCAATTGTACTAAGTGGTATTGCAAATGTTATGTTTATTGAATCGTTATTTTCTTGCGGGTTTAATCTGGAGTGGCACATTGGTGTAGGGCTTAGCACTGCTGCATGAGAGTCCCTGCAATCTCTGTCTGTATGTGCTTTTCTTTTGATATGTCAGTTATATTCCAAATCCCAAATCATACAGATCAGGTTGATTAAGAAGTATACATTTGACTGTTATGAGAAAGAGTGTTTTGTGATGGGCTGTTATGCAAGCCAGGGTTGTTTACTGGTGTAATCCACAGTCTGTCTTAATTGTAGAATTTTATAAAGAAGAGGTCTGAAAATGGATAAACATACTTCACATTGAATGTTATGAGATCTTCACCAAGATCCTAATGGAGAGCTGAACAAACAAGTTCATCCATCCATCCACTTTATGAATTCAATTCCTCTGTCTTAGAATCTCTGAGACGCAGAGTATACCCCCGGAACATTGGAAGGAGAGCAGTAACAAACCCTGGATTGTATGTGTTTTGAACAATTACAATAAAACCAATTGTTAATTCATTGGTAACTTTTTATAAACAGCATGCTGTATGTGAAGTAGTTACTGCTCCCTACAGACACAGGTGGCACCCACACTAAAATGACAGAAAACACATACTGTATGAAGTAGCCATTCACCTTCACTGGGCATGTTTGTGTTGACAGAAACAGGAAAAGGAGGTGTCCTCCACACTAGACATTCATTTGTCAGTTCCACTAAAAAAGACTCTTAGTTTTTTGTGCTGCGTTCTCAAATGAGAAGATTCCTCTCAAGGGAGGGGTAGGTAATGGGTGCCATATTTGTTTTTTGGGCTTTTTCCTTTTTCTCTGTGTTGAATAAGATTTTATCTATAAATAAGCCCTACTGAACTCTGATTTGTTTTCTGAGATGATGTCAGACATAAGTTTGTAATTTGTTAATATTTGATTGCCATTTCAGCTGGATAGAAATTAAATGGATAACGGTCTTACTAATAAAACTTTGGTACAAAAATATAAGATATTGGTAACAGTAATCATTCCCAGCAGCCCATAAACTGCCAAATAAGCACAGTTTATCATATTCAGACTCTTAGAGTCTGTTACAATCTCAATCTGAGTGTGTCCTATTTGCTTAATATTACTGTTGTTACCTGCCCGAATATCAATTGAAAACACTGATTCATGGCCAGCCTGTACACTGGTACTGTGAGTGCTGTGCAAAGTGGAGGCAGAACGTCTGCATTTTTCTAATAGATTCTGGGGTTTGTCAGAGTTGTTTTTGCTCCTACTTTGTTCTGTGCTTCTGTGAACTGGGTGATAGGCAAGGTTGTGGTGCCCAGTTGCTGTGGGGCATCTGTTGGTGAAGAAAGATTCAATGATCTTAACTTTGCCGATGGTGCTGTGATCTTTGCTGAGTCAATGGAGGCTCTGATCGGGGTTCGTGATAGACTGAGCAAGGAGTCTGAGTGTCTGGGCTTGTGAGTGTCCTGGATGAAAACCAAGATCCAGGCCTTTAACGACCTCTTGGGCGCAGCCATCAGCAGTGTGTCTCTTTGCGGAGAGAGTGTCAAAAGATTTACTTACCTTGGCAGTGACATTCATGTCTCTGGTGACTATTCCTATGAAGTCAGTTGATGGATTGGAAGAGCATGTGGGGTCATGAGGTCACTGGAAAGGGTTTTGTGGCGCTCCTGATATCTTTGCAAAAGGACGAAGGCCCAAGTCTTTAGAGTCCTGGTGCTTTTTGTTTTGCTGTATGTTTGAAAGACATGAACGCTATCCAGTGACCTGAGATGAAGATTGGACTCCTTTGGTACTGTGTCTCTTTGGAGAATCCTTGGGTACCGCTGATGTGATTTTTTGTTGAATGAGTGGTTGCTTATGGAGTTCTGAATAAAGCACATTACCTGCATTGCGAGAGAGCATCAGTTACGGCACTATAGCCATATGGTGCGAGGGTGCTAGGGCGATCCAGCTCATAGGACCCTAATTGTCGCCCACATAACACCTGGCTGTGGCAGATAGATGGTCATTTCCGGGGAATGGGACTGGACCACGTGTCTATACGGTGTATTGCCAACCAGGATCCTGAGCTCTTTGGTTATGTGGTGGGTGCGGCAATGTGCAGTACCATTTGCATGCTCCCCAACCTGACCTGACCTGACCCCATTCATTTATGTTAAGTTTTGGAATTATTGATGTGATTTTTGGTAGTTTAATCTTTATTTTTATGGCATCACAGTGTCTCCAATTTGTTTACAGTCCTGATTTATTTGAATTAATTTTCATAATTATTGGTGTTGCCCTTTTTGTTGTTATGCTCAACAATTTTAAATGACAATTTTAAATTTGAAGTGTATTTTATTTTAATTTGCTTAATTAGTTACATAATTTATTTTCATTGTTAAAAGTAAAATAATTACAATTTAATTAATCAACAATTATTACTAGCTGTGTTACCCATCTAAGTGAGGTTGAAACCTACGTAATCTGCGTAGACCTCAGCATTAACCTTTGGAGTGCAGCATCTATTGAAATTCATTTTGTAATGTCTGTAGTAATAAAATGCATTGCATTTGTCATGGCAACTAGTGACACATCACTTAGATATGTAGTAATAAAATACATTATTACAAATGTTTGATAAGTGCCATCCATTGGTATGAGAAATACGGTGCATATGTCTCTGTTATCTGATATTTGGTATGGGATTTTAAAAGGTGTTTTAATGTTTGTGATGCACCATTTGTTTAAATGAAAGAGACTTGGCAGCTACAAAATAAATAGTCTTAAGTAAAATATAAAAGGAAAATCATTTTTTGCACAGTCTTACTTTAAGGTTGACTTGAAACAAATAGTGTGGTGCATAGGCTTCACACATTGTTTCACATTGCTTATTATGAATTGAATATGTCATACAATTATATAACTTAGAATAATATTTCACTTGGAGGGTAAGATGGCAGAGGGGTTATTCGTACTGCCTTATAGCTTCATATTCTTGGGTTACCATCGACTTGGAGTGTTCATGTTTTACTGTCCACTTCAATTTTCTATGGGTTTTTCAATTTTTTCTGTCAATTACATACTTCTTAGAGTGGTACTTAATTTCTGCATTCTGAGTCAATGTGCCCTTGAGATAGACTGCCATCCCATGCATACTCTTTGTAGGGAATAAGCCTATTTAGGAGAGTGGTGAATGGAAGCATGTGTTAGGGCATAGCGGGCTGGAGGGTTACTGACTGACTGACTGATAAAAAAGCAATGTGCATAGTGTCTCTCAGTTTGGGTACTGATTGTACACATGACAGAATAGTCCAGTAAGGATTTTGTAGGGTTTTATGGTTGTTGTTGTTTCATGGTGCCTGAGAGTGCTGACGTGATGTCTCTTGATTACTGAATACAGCCAAACAATCAATCTACAAACTGCCCACACAATGTCACCCAATAGACACCACAGAGTTGGGGCCTCCTGAGTTTTATTTTGGTTTTATTGCTTTTTTATTATGATTTGTTTATTGCCATTAATAATCTTATTTAGGTTTCTGTATCAAATAGTCTGCTCCACAAGTACTAAATGGGTTTCTTAGGGGGTGAATAGATGGAAGTGGACTACAAATCTAAAATAAATGAATATCAGAATAATAGTAATGAATATAGAAGACAATGAAACAATTAGAGATCAATACATGTAAAGCCGATGAAAAGCGTTTTGAGATGCTAAGTGACGGGAGCCCAGATTGGAGAAGCAGTGAATCCAGCTAGCCTTCTCATCAGCTTTTGTGATTCTCTTTTGACAGGATGATGAAGTGGTACTACAATGTGTTGCCAATATCCAGAAAGACCACAAAAAATTCTGCTTATCGGTTGAAGGACTTGGGAACCGTCTGTGCTTCTTAGAATTAACGTCAGAGGCGAAGGTAAGATTGATTTGTTCATTGTCGCACGGAAATGCAATATGTGTATTAAAATCTAATAATCTGTCAGATAGGGGGTGGCTCATTCTGGTGCTTCTCAGATTGCATAGTGTCATGGTTATGGGGTTGTACTACAGAGTTTTAATACACAGCCATCTGTCTTTCTTTTTTTAATGCATTTTTTTCTATTTTTTATTTATTTTGTAAAGTGCTTGCATGCATATTGTGTCTATATAACTTGCTGTGAAGAGTGCTATGTAATATGCCGTCAACCTTGGCTTACTTTGCCTCCAGACATCTTCCAGGCATTCAGGAAACGCTTCCACAAATTATACCTAAACATATGTATATCATCTGCATATAAATATAAACACATCTCTGCCTACTTTGCAGGTTAATTGAGAATGATATTCAATAAACTGCACAAAGGGCAGCAAACTACCAAACATTTCTACCTAAATAGATCATGGATGGGTTTCTTCCACCTTCCTGACTTGTCAACCAAGGACTCCTCACCCCTCTGTCATCAAGAGTTTTAAAGCGCTACACCTTGCTCTCCTCCAATACTCTTATGAGTCTAAGAAACCTCACTCAGCCGTGGCACTAGGAAAACATACAGTCTACCTTGTCCCTCACATTGCAGCTGATTTCTCAACTGCTTTTTTATTTGTCTGTCCTGCTTTACATCTCTTCTAATCTGAGGGCAGAATAAATGTGTTTCTTTATACAGCAGAGAATCTGTGAACAGACAAAGTTGTCATGATGAAACAACATCACAGAACCCATATGGTTTGGCCATTCAGTCTATGCTCCGCTGACAAAGATTACAGGTTTTATTGCTTAGCAATTCATTATGGGTTGGCTGCTTTGGCATTGTTATGCTTTGTCTTATGGTTACATTTTCTTTATATGTCCATTTTGTTCATTTTTAGCCCTTTGGTGATTATAATCTATTTATGTTGTCTTATGGTTAAAATCCTTTTTTTGTTGTTTTTTCATTTTTAGCCCTTTGGAGATTATTAATTATTTATTTCTGTTATTTGCATAATTATGTATTTTCTATCAGTGTTGTTTATTGTTTGGTTTTCATGTGTCGATGCTTGTTCTGTCCTGTTCCTCGTGGTTTCTTTGTTGGTTCCCAGAAGGCGGGTCTCAGTTGAGGGACTGCTCCCAGTCCTATATAAGCACATTGGAGTTCTCCTCTTTATGATTTCCTGGCTATTTGACAATTGTTGGGCTTTGTTTAAGGATTATAACTTCTGTTTAATGTATTGCACCTGATTACAGTTGATTTCATATTCAGAAAACTTCTTTGTGCTTTGTTTTGCTCTTTTGAGCTTTTGTATTTATTTAAATTGTTTTTGCAGTAAATCTTTTATTTATCATGAGTTTTTGTTGCTGTTTTTGTGCACAGGCCATAGGTTGACAGATACCCTCCTCCTTGGGGGCTTTTGCTTTAATTTGTGATAGTCACAGTTGGTTTTCCAGTTGACCATCTTTTGGCCTGCTCTGGCTAAAGCCAGCAGATAGTATTTGGGACCTGGTTGGACTAAGTGCAGCTGGATTATAAATTGGACTGGACTGCCAATACTGATGCTCTGAGTAAGAAAGGACAGAGCCGACTATACTTCCTTAGAAGGCTGGCGTCCTTCAACATCTGCAATAAGATGCTACAGATGTTCTATCAGACGGTTGTGGCGAGTGCTCTCTACTACACGGTGGTGTGCTGGGGGGGCAGGATAAAGAAGAGGGAAACCTCACGCCTAGACAAACTGGTGAGGAAGACAGGCTCTATTGTAGACATGGAGCTGAACAGTTTGACATCTGTGGCAGAGCGACGGGCACTGAGCAAGCTCCTGTCAGTCATGGAGAATCCACTGCATCCACTGAACAGTATCATCTCCAGATAGAGGAGCAGCTTCAGCGACCGACTGCTGTTACCGTCCTGCTTCACTGACAGACTGAGTAGATCGTTCCTCCCCCACACTATGCGACTCTTCAGTTTCACCCGGGGGGGGTAAACGTTAACATTATACAAAGTTATTGTCTGTTTGTTATACCTTCATTGTTATCACTCTGTAATTTAATATTGTTCTTTATCAGTATGCTGCTGCTGAAGTATGTGAATTTCTATCTAATCTATCTATCTATCTATCTATCTATCTATCTATCTATCTATCTATCTATCTATCTATCTATCTATCTATCTATCTATCTCTATCTAAGTGAGCCTCTGCTGTAGAAGATTCTGGTCACCTCCTTTGCTGAATTTCGGAGGCCTCACCTATTTTACTTTGGAGGAAATTTCGTTCATAACATTCATAGGATGTTACATATTTTTGCAGAGGCAGGTTGGATTAGCTGAATCTGATCTCCTTATTACTTTCCAAGAACTGCAAGTTTCAGGAGGGACCTCCTTAGATTTTTCCAGGTACTTGTTCTCTCCTCAAGGCTGATCCTTTGCTTTATATCTTCAGGATGCCCCTAGCCAACCAAAATGCCTGTCACAGTACAGATAACGAGTGGCTGTAAGTACCTTTTCATAGATATAACTTGTGCTTCTGCGAAGATTATTCTTTAACTTGGTGAGGCCCCTTTGATACTCTGATAATCTTTTGATTTGTGTCAGTATGAACTTTAGCACTCTGGATGTGATGTGTTGTCCTGTTGTTGCCTTATTTCTCTTTATTGAAACATATCCTTCATCCACATCCTTCTTTATTTATCATTTGGGATGCTGCTAAGTTTGTCCACACTTGCAATCTTTTATGCAAGTATTGAGAAACTGATGATCACAAAGGAAAAAATATGTCAGTGCAGTTTGTCCTTTGTGAGAGTTGAGCAACTGAGCTGTGCTTCATTCTGACAGAGTCAAGAGCCTTCCTGATAGTTCAGGGATCGAGCTGCTCCAGCATGCTTTGTTCCGATGAGACCTAACTACTGTAGATTGTGCTTTCTGATGTGGTCTAGAGAAGTAATTTTCTTTCACAACACATCATAGAAACATGTTCATGCTGCTCTTTTGACTGTTCAGTCTGACCAAATCAAGTGGCTGCATTACATTTTATTCTGATAAGATTAAGCGGCTTGAGATTCTTTTCTCTGGTGAGGGTCAAGCTACTTTAACATTTTTCATTCCAGCAGGGTCATAATACACCAGGGCACTCCATTGCAGTGAGGGCAAACTGTTTCATCAGTCAGTAAAAAATACATTTTCTTGCATATACAGTATATTGTATACACATTGTGTTTCATCCAAAGTATTTTGTTGTATTCCTATTCTTTTATGTCTCTTTGTTAGAATTCTTTTACTGATATTTGTTTGTGACAAAATAGGTCCGTTTTTTCACAGCAGTCCCCCGTGACACCCAAAGAACCAGGCAGGTCTGCCCTTGTGCACTACAAGTTCCAGGCAGCCGTGTGGTTGTCCAACCTGGACCCCTGTCAGAGGAGCACTGCCTGACCCTCTTTCTGGGGGATGAATTGCTCCTAATATCTAGTCATCCCTTGTCCAACCATTATTTGTTTATCTTAACTGAGAGAGAAATTGAGGATCATACCAGTCGGGTTGCGCCTCCATTCCTGTGATCTTTGTGTTGTGGCCTATTGGCCAGTTGGGATACCAGTCCCTCCATTCTGGCACTTACACTATATAAAATGTATACACTTTTGTAACGTAGCTTAATAATGTTCTTACAATAAAAGGTGTAAATATAGTCATTTGTATTTGTCATGACTATTGAAATTTATATTATACAGCTTAGCATCAGTGTCCTCCTGTGGATGTCCTCCTTCATAGATAAGTGTTCTTGCTTCTTAGGGCATGTGGTCAGGCTAATTGGCCTAGATCTTCATAAATTTCAGTGACTCCTACCATAAATTGCTACTTTATCCAAAAGGTGTTCCTACTTTGTCCACTTTGCTTCCAAATACGTCTGTGACACTGCATGATACCGCCTAGAGAAGCACATCTGAAAATGATAAAATGGATAAAATAAGTGCATAGCATAAATAAATAAAGCCAGTGAAGGCTTAAAAAATGCAAAAACAATTTCTTACTTTGTACCATTGCAGAAGGTACTTCATTGAGATTGATTTTATGTTTAATTAATGCATCATGCAGTGCTTTGTTCAGAGTTGATTTTGTGGTATTATTGGCTTTGTGATGCCTCTAAATTTGAAAGATGTTATAGAAGATAAAGTGTGAGTTGTATTATTGCTTCATTTGTTTTTCCCTGCCTTATTACCACGTATTGCATTATTTATCAAGTAAATTCTCATCTGCTGTGTTTACAATAAAATCTCTTTTTAGTGTATGTATATTTTATACATATTTTACTGTTTTAAAGAATTTAACTCCTGTACATCATACAATATTTTGTGATAAAGCTGCAGATTAATATCTGTCGCAAGTCATTACATTTTGTGCACCACAAAAAATCTGGGTGATGGCCAACATTATTGTAATATACTACAAAAATACAGCAAATGAAGTACATATTGCAAGATTTATATTTTAATGAATCTGACCTATGAATTTTATTTTTTTTTATTTCCCTTCATTGCCTTTTGACTTTTTAAGAATGTTTAGACACAAACCTATGTTACAGTGGATATATATCAGTATTTCAGTTTTTTTTGCTGCAGAGGATGAGATCTTGATAAATCATGTCGGACCAATTTAGACCTTTTAATGAGATCCTGTAATCCACCATATTTAAGTTGAAAACAAGTGGTTCATTGTGGGGAAAATATTTCAAAATAGACTCTTTAGTGCCTTCAAAAATATCAAATTACAGTAAAGGTTTAAGCAGACTTTTGCTATCCATTGTACAAGACAGGCTTATCTTTTCTTATACAAAAGAGCTTTCGTATTAGTGGATTCAGTTTATGCTGATTCAGTTGTCCTGAAAATATTAGGTGGAAAATTCCAGAAATAAATGATTCATAAGTTTAAAATTGCCCATCATTCTTAGTAAATGTTTAAAACACTTCGAAAGCACAGCATTGTGTCTGCATTGCTGCACTCTATATGTCTGATGTCAGTGTTGCCATACTGATGCATTCATTTGACAGAGAGTGAGAACATGAGTATAATAAAGTACAATGTATTGAATTATTATTGAATGTTTATAATGTTTTATTATGCCAGATTTATCAATTAAACATTACCATAGGGAAAGTAATTAAATGAGAACAACTTATATATAGGATTCACTGCTATACATGGTTTTAGATGACTGGAGTAGATCTTAGAACATATCATCTGTGGATATTGGGGACTGCTGTATTGCCCTAACAAACAAATGGTGCTAGAGTACAAATAAGCATCTCTTTGGTAAAACCAGGCACTTACAATTGTGAACATGGATGTGGAGAGACAACAGGGCTTGCTTGTTGTGTCCTTCTACATCTTCAGGTCAAGCATCTGGATGATCCTCATCTTAAAGCCAATTGCAATTCTTCTTCAGTGCTACAGCAGATTCACAGGTCCTCACATTTCCATCAGTTAGGACAGTATTGAGTCCCCAGTACCCAGATATTTTGTAACTTGAATTCAGGGTTTTAATTTTAGTTGTTGGACCACAAAGCAGTGCAGCACTTGGCTGTGAAACCCATAGCAGTTTGATTCAGAAGTGATGGCTTATCCAGCTTCACTAAAGGGATTATCCATTACTGAGCTGATCAAGCAGACCTCTTGACTAATACTTCAATGGGAAGGCTGTCATGTTACACGGTGGTGGTAGGCTTTCTCTCTCAGCCATGCCATCCTCCTTCCTAGATGTTTTGTATGTGAAGCTACCCGAAGGTTTGAGCCTGATCTACATTAGAGATATATTTTTTAAAAAAAGCTGTATTTCCCCTCCTAGCCATCAGCTTGCATGTGACTGCCTTGCTTTCACAATGTGAGCCAGAAAGTGTTTATGTATTAAGCACCGTAGAAAATGAAGCTGTTGCTCCCCTAATTTGTTTATTTGTCGTTCTTTAAAGACTTGTTTGCCCTTGCTTCTTTACTTAGTGGGAAGGCTTAGAAAGTAGCATTGGTATCACAGCCAGGAAATCATTGAGTGAAAAGGCTATGAACTGTTTTCAGTTGTCATTCACTCAAAGTGTATTCTCTGTTGTATTTTATATCTTATTATGGTACAGTACCACGAGCTGCAGCTCAGCTCATTTAATAAAATGCCTTCTTAAATTGAGTTTTGTCTCGCCACATAAATGAAGAAGATGGGACTGTGTCTTGTCCACAGGTTTCTTTCTTGCCCTTCTCTGCTCCCTGTTTCCAAATCTATCTTTTGTATACCAGTAAGCTTTTAGATCTTCCATCTAGTCACAGCTCAGTGGCCTTTTAAATATAATGAGATTAAAGGCATGACATGACCCACATTAAACTTTGTTCATAATATGAAGCTCCTCCTGTCACTGTACCTCTGATAAGTATGCTCTTTAAAAGGGAGAGGCACATGCTCATTACACAGGTCCCACTTGGCCCCATTTTAAAAACCATTTGTATGTAAACAAGACAGTAAATGTGAACTAGATCTTAGATTTAGCAGTTATGATGCTAGTGGCTTTTTAATGGTTACACTACTTCCTCAGTGGTTTTTTGCTTTTACATTGGAACTGACATTTTGCAAGTGATTTACTGTACTTTGCAACATTTGTGCTTACAGACTATTTTGTGGAAATTTAAAGGTGTTTTATGGACTTGCTTTAGTCAGTGGCATCACTTATGCCTGAAGTGAATAAAAATAGTTATGCATAGTTATACATGTTTGACGTTGTCCTAGTGTACATGCCTTAATTTCTTCAAGCAAATATTTTAACCATTTTGAATTTTGTTAGTCAGTCATGGCTGTCCGTTGATCTGACTGACACTGACCATTCATTTGTCTATCTCTGACACTCCCCCTCCTGTGTGTGTGCTGGTGGGAGAGAAGGCCAATTTGGGAAAGGTAGATCTGCGGCCACGATGGGCAAGGGAATTGTCCCCCAAGCACAATGGGGTGGTTTTGATGGTCATGTCTTGCCATTCTCTTCTCTTCTTGTTGATGTGTCAGTTGTTGTTCAAAGTGATGGGCTGATTCATTTATTGTCTCAAAAGTGTGCAGTCTTTAGCAAGTGTCTCAAGCTGCATATGTGGAATGGAGCAGGGCTTGAGTAAATTCTTCAAGTAGTCCTTTCAGTTTTTTTGGTCCATCATGAGGTCTGGATACTTCAGCAAGTTCACCTAACAGGACCATCCGGAGAAAACCAAGACTCATCCATGCGAATAATGTGCCTGGTCCAGCAGAGGACACAGCTGAGCAGCATGGCCTCAATGCTAGTTGATAAGCAGCGTTCCAGAATTTTAATTTGGGGAACCTTGTCCTCCCAAGTGATGCCAAGGATCTTCAGGGAGCTGCAGATGTGGAATATTTCTAGTGTAAGGATTTGCTTATGGTAGGGAGTCCAGGACACGGATCCATAAAGGAGTGTAGGCATCACTAGATAGTATGCTTTCAAGGTAGGGGAAGGATTGTGTGTTCCCCAGTGTATTGTTACCGATCTTGATGTCCATTGGAGGATCTGTGTGCTGGAAGGCAGTCTGAAGGGTCAGTGTCTTGGAGGTACTGATTTCCTGGACCATCCAAGAATAGGCTGAGTGTAAAGATACAACAGTCTTCTGAATGCTTTCCAGGTGAGGAGCTATGCCGGCAACATCGTCAGCATACTGGAGCTCATAAGTTATTGTCAAGGAGGTTTTTTATTGGCCTGACAATCTTCGAGGTTGAACAAATAGCCATACAGTCAGTATTGGATCCGCACTCTATTCTTGGCATCCATCTCATTTCTAGAGAGAAGAGTGATGACAGCAAGGTAAATGTTTAAAAACACTGCTACCAGGACAGAGCCTTGATTGACAGCAACAGTAATTTTGAAGGGAGCAAATGTTTCCCCGCGAACAAGAACCTACGGTCTAATTCCAAACTTGTAGAGTACTTCCCTAAACATCTCACGGTTGAAGGTGTTAAATGCTTTCCGCAGGTTGGTGAGAGCAAAGCTGATGTCTGTTCCTGCGTCTTCTGTAGGAGTTGGCGGGTGACAAAGATCATGTCAATTGTGCTGCGTTTGGGACGAAAGTCCGCATGGTGACTCCGGAAGTAATCTGTCTGCAACATTATGAGGTAGCCAGATGAAGCATGACATGGCCAAGGATTTTTCTTGCAACATTCAGCAGTGAAATACCACAGCTCTTGGTAATGATGGTAGCATGTTTCCATGATTTTTCTAAGCTTCCAGCACAAAGTGAAGAAATCAGGTCAATTTGACAAGAAGATTAAGTCCCCCATATTTATATATTTGGGCAGTTATAGTGTTTTCACCACCAGCTTTCTTGTTGTTAACACTAGAATCACCTGAAGCCTATGAAAAAACTCCACTTTAAATTCCTTTGCACCTTTCCATCAGTGTCTTTTGTTTTACAAATGTGTCAATCAGCACAAGCTGCAAGCAGCCTGCTATCCCATCCCTCCACCGCGGCTGCTTAACTCGGGGGGCTGGGCTGGGTTTGGGGGAGTTCTCCCAGCTCAAGTCTTGTTTATTTGGGTGTGAGGTGCCTGGAGTTGTATAGGGTAAATAACATATCGTTGTTTTGGAATACATACATTTCATGTCTGTTCCATGTGTACAACGATCTGTGTAAGTGTAGGATGACAGGAACTACTGAACACATACCTAAAACAGAAACTTTTTCCATGTTATACTAATAATGATTTGAAGTGTATAATGTGTGAAGGCTTTAGTCCAAATATCAAATAAACACATGCACTTTTATTCAAGAATATAACCAAACGGGGAAAAAAAAAACATTCGATTTACATGTTTGTGTCAATGAGTTAAAAACCCAAGCTCAAATGCAAATTGACAAGAAGTTGATGTGTATTTATTAATAGTGAAAAGGTAAGAACTGCTGCCTTATAACCCAAAGGTACCAGATTCGAGTCCAGGGGCTCCACGTTTTGAGTAGTAAGCTGCTATTTTCATTACTACTATATAATAAAAAAATACATTTGATTTGAGTCTGTGATACCTTGTGTAAATTTTGGCTACTTTTAAAAGTTAGCACTTGTTTTTTTTTTTATTATTCAGTTTTGTTCTGTCAGTGATGTTCACATGATAGTCTCTGAGTTGACGCCATTTATCTCCATTCTTTTCACAAGAACAGCGATGACCACAGTTGGTGCTGTGGTTCATGTCTGCTCAGAAGTAATTGCTGTACCGGCAATCAAAGATACAATGTCCCGTGACCGCTATGAGACTACCATGCTGCATTTGCACTTTGGCATCAAAGACACCCGCGCAGAACGTAAGAAATCAACAGAACATCTGGCAACATTTTGTTGAGAACTATGTTTTGAGTTGCAACTCAGCGCAAAGACTTTCTGAGTTTGTGGACATAAATCTTATGGAGCTGTTTCTGGACAAAGGCAGAACCTTAGCAACAGACAGCTTCTTCAAAGTGCTTTTGCTGGTTAATAGACTGCTGCACCGTGACACAACACTGCTTGGCACCATAAGTAAAATGGGACTTCCACCTGCAGCTAAAGTCACTTTAGTATGCAAGCAATTTGCCACGTTAGTGTTTAGATCTGGCAGTGCCATGCTGACAGCATATGCACCCAAAAAGAAGAAGCCTTTGATTTCAGTCTATAATAGCCAGTGTAAAGTTTTGCTGCTTGTAAAAGATATTGCTGAAGGGATATAAGGGACACACAAACACTGATAAATCATGTCTTCTTGGTATCTTGTTGTCACTTGAATTTTTTGTTATTCATTTTTATTCTTGAATAAAAGCACACTTGTTTCATTATATCTTTGCAAAAGTGTTTATTTTATATTCCAGTAACCACTTGAATGAGATCTGTCTCTGCCTGTCTCACGCACGCACACACACATTCATACAAGAAAACGTCACTATATGAAAACACTATGCCATTTCAACATGTTTTTTTTTTTTCCGATCATGCCTGTACTCTGCGTTATGGTGCATAATACTGAAATTACAGACAGACTTCTTACAGTACAGGCATTCTGTGAAATCTTGTCTGTGACCTCCACAAGCCAGTCTGGACTCTTCCTTTTGGAGAATCTATGGGCTTTCTTGGAGGAGAACTGCAGGACTGTGAGCAGTGAGGTCCACAGTTCATCAGTATCAGAATTGGTAGTCATGATGTCACCATCTGTGGTTGGTATCTGGATGTGTTCAAGCTGCTTGTGAAGATGACTTGTCAAAGTGTTCCTGGTGTCAATGGTTGTAAGACATGCAACACTGAGGTGTGGCTTGGGGGATTGTCTTCTGGTAGGTGGTCTAAGTACAGCATGGAGGATGGACCAGACAAGTCTACGGTCTTTCCAGCATTCTGCTCTTTGCATCGTTTGTGTGATCAAGACATCCTGGAGATAACGCCGATGGACAATCATGTGGTCCAGGAGGTGCCAGTTGTTTGATGGAGGATACATCCATGTTGTCTTGTGTTTGTTGTGCAGCTGAAACATTGTGTCAGTAATGGACAGTTGGTGCTCCACACAGATGGATAAGAGATGGAGCCCATTAGTGTTCATGTTTCCTGATCACGTTATTTGAAATGTCGTAGCTACTTCCAAGTCTCCAAGTAAGGCAATCTTGTCGCAGGAACATTCTGGACTGTTTTGTCAACGGAAACATAGAAGTTGTTGTTTTCTACCTCTGTTGAATCCAGTATAGGATCATATGCGCTAATGATATTGGAACCTTTTGCCAGTGAAACGTGTAGAGTCATTAAGTGCAAGGTGATGCCAACATGGGACTTCAAGGAGTAGTTCATTCTTGACAGTGAGGGCAGTTCCCCATCAGGGTGGACGGTGCTATCCTTGAAAAAAGGCTGCCTAGTCATGCCAGTAGGACATGGACGAGGCACTTGTTCTGGGTGTGCCTCTGAACGGCCATCACACCAATGCTGCCATATGTGCGGGTTCCATACTGAGTACATACATCATCACCCAATAGTAGTTCTCTTCGTCTGTTGCCTATCGCCATAGAACTTTCATGCAGGAGAAAGAATGAGGAAGATAGATGAAAGGAAGAGCCTGTGCAAATGAGTTGTTGATATCGGTGGAAGTGAGGGTGTGCAGTTCTCAATCACACCGCTTCACCAAAGGTTAGAACAGTGTAGAGCAGATAAGATCATCTACCAAATCAATGGTAACAAAAGGGCTACAAGTCAAAAACAAAACTTAATATCTGTTCTGAAAAGCATTAATTAGATGGATTTTGTGTTGCTAGTTAAAAGGTCTTTCTTTTGACAAAGTTTAGATGATAAACAAACACAGGACCTGCCCTTAACAGATAAATAGCATTTACCTAGGAAGTCCAATTTTGGATCTCGGAATGATGTCACACCTGAGTTAACCGTGTTTTATTAAATCATTCAGAAAAGCAATATGGACACCTCCAGGAAAAACTTTGTTGTACTTGGTCTGTCGAAATACAGACAATTAAATTAATAACACATTATGTGGCATTTTATGCATCCAAACGGAGTAGTGTGTGTACAACTGATTGAATGAGACACAAATAGACAGAGGTGCTAACATCTAGTACTACAGGTCTCATGTAGTTGTTGATGCATGGTGCAGCCATTTTGGATACTGAGGTTGGGGCTGACTCTTCTGACAGAAAATCTGACTTATGGGTGCATTCCAGTTGAAACTTCCTACTTGGAAATTCTGACTTCCCAGTTCAAATGGAACAGCCTAAGTTTGGTACTTTTCAAGTTCATGCTGTTTCTTCACAAACATGGTATATATGAATTTGCCTCGTGAAATTGTGTTCTAAAGCAGTTTTTTCAATACATTTTAAGAGCTACATAGCCTGTCCTGTAGTTTTATAGTGGATGCCATGGGGAGTAAGGTGCAACCGGAAAAGCCTAAAAACTTACCAAATACGTCCATTTTTGAAACTCAAGAAAGTTGTTAAGCATTGATCCATGTCTTGAGATTACACACATAATTGAAAATAGATTGTACAGTTTTGTTTTTTTTTAAATTATATGTAAAATAAGAGTCACCTTCTGGGGCACAGTTTCCTCCCAAAAGACCATATCATGCTAAAGTTTTCCTGCCACGTTCTTGGTGTTGTGTTGATTTGTATCCGTATTTATGTGAGGATGCTTCCCACCAAGGTCACGTCTATCACACATATGAACAGAAAACCTATCCTTACCTCAAGGAAAACAGTACCAGGAATATGCGATAAAATGATTATTTCAAGATCCCCTTTGTTGTCATCATCATGGACTGGAAACACAGAAGACATGTTTTCTTATATTGTAACTTTTGCCGCTTCAGAGATGATGTATTTGTTATGTTTTTAGTCTTTTATTTTCAGATTGTGCCTTATATGCCATGGCTTCCATTGTAAAACACCAGGACAGGCTCTGTATTTTTTTAAATTTAAAGAATAAGCTTAACTTCATCCATCCATCCATCCTCTTCCGCTTATCCGAGGTCGGGTCGCGGGGGCAGCAGCTTAAGCAGAGAGGCCCAGACTTCCCTCTCCCCGGCCACTTCTTCCAGCTCTTCAGGGAGAATCCCAAGGCGTTCCCAGGCCAGCCGGGAGACATAGTCCCTTCAGCGTGTCCTGGGTCTTCGACGTGCCCGGAACACCTCACCAGGGAGGCGTCCAGGAGGCATTCTGATCAGATGCCCGAGCCACCTCATCTGACTCCTCTCGATGCGGAGTAGCAGCGGCTCTACTCTGAGCCCCTCCCGGATGACTGAGCTTCTCTCCCTATCTTTAAGGGAAAGCCCAGACACCCTGCGGAGGAAACTCATTTCAGCCGCTTGTATTCGCGATCTCGTTCTTTCGGTCACTACCCATAGCTCATGACCATAGGTGAGGGTAGGAGCGTAGATCGACTGGTAAATTGAGAGCTTTGTCTTACGGCTCAGCACCTTTTTCACCACGACAGACCGATGCAGAGCCCGCATCACTGCGGATGCCGCCCCGATCCGCTGTCGACTCGCTCCATTCTTCCCTCACTGAACAAGACCCGAGATACTTGAACTCCTCCACTTGGGGCAGGATCTCTCCCCCAACCCTGAGAGGGCACTCCACCCTTTTCCGGCTGAGGACCATGCTCTCGGATTTGGAGGTGCTGATTCTCATCCCAGCCGCTTCACACTCGGCTGCGAACCGATCCAGAGAGAGCTGAAGATCACGGCCTGATGAAGCATAAGCTTAACTTTGGAACACAATTTTGCATGGCAAATGCATATGTACCATGTTTGGAAAGAAATAACCTTGACCTGAAAAATGCTAAATGTATCCTTTATATTAGATGGTAGCCATAATGTCAGAGGTTTGCATGTATATAAAATACATTACCCTAGTAAGGCACAGAGTCAACCCCCTCAGACTAAATCTGAAAAAGGCACCATCATTGCACAAACCAAAATGGTAAATAGGAATAAATCATTCATAACAATACTAAGATTAAATATTTAAATACACTGTGGCAGCAGCACTCCAGTGGTTATACTTATAGGTTATGAAGGAGAGCTGGGGGGGCATAATGGGATTTTTCTTAAAATCTTCACATTTGAAGATGTCAATTGACATTTGAAGTCGTTGCTGTTTCCACTGTGTTTAACGTGGGATTTCAGGCATTATAGCTGAAACATTTTAAGTAAAGAACATTCTTTGCTTTTTAGTTGCTTAAGTAGCTGGGTGTTCTTATCTATAATAAGATTAATAGCCTTTACAGATGCCATCCACCACAATGAGACATGCCACTGTCATTTATTATTCAATGTGCAGATAGTTATAAGCCTTTTATCATAAGGTCGGCATGGTGGCACAGTGGTAGTGATGCTGCCTTGCAGTAAGGACAGCCTGCATGGAGTTTGTATGGTCTCCCCGTGTCTGCGTGAGTTTCCTCCAGATGCTTCGGCTTCCTCCCACTGTCAAAAGACATGCAGATGGGCAGGTGGGTGAACTGGTGACAGTAAATTGTCTTGTGTGTGTGTGTGTGTGTGTGTGTGGTTGTTTGTCCTGCAACGGACTGGCATCCTCTCCAGGGTTTGTCCCTGCCTTATTCTTGCTGGAATTGGCTCCGAAAATGACCCTGGTCTGGTTTAAGCAGGTTAGAATATGACAGTGACTTCATCATGAAACTGTTAGACTAAATTATTGGAAATTTTGTGGCTGTTCTCCGGTTCTATAAGGCACATGTAAAATCACAACTGTACACCTCTATGTCATTCAGATCATTGCATTACATACAAAAAGGGCAAATATGCATATGTCAAAGGGAACTCAATCTGTGTAGAGTCAAACAAGGAAGGCTCCATGGTGGCCTAATGCAAGTGTTTAAAATCTTCAGAGGAATGCAGCTAACAAGCGTTACCCAACCTCAAGGCCATTGGTTAAATGACTGGAGTGGGGTGGCAGAGTTTTGAATTCAAGATGGGATCCATTACTAAAGAAAGCAGTGGAAGGTAATTGCAAACAGTTATGGTTTGAGGCAGAGATTCTTAAGAATAACTGGATGAGGTATTGGGACATGGATACATGGTGTGTAGAACAAACTAATCTATAGTACTGTCACAAACAATCTGGACAAATTTGAGAATAACTCTACAACAAACTAGACGTAGAGAGACACTGCTTGAAGCAGTCAGCTAAAATATTATATTTAGTCCTTGTCTTTGCAACAAATACAGGTATTTGAGGCTTTATTTTAAACAAATAACTGAGTAGAAGTGGCAGATACCAATTAATGAATTAATCAATGTTAATTTCCATTAATCATTGGAAATCTGGAAGAAAAACCTACATTAGCATGGGAAGCGTGTGAAAACTCAAGGCTAACAGCAGCTAGAATGGTAGATGAATTGGTTGCGGTGGCTGTGAACTGCTGCAATATAGAGTTTTCCCCATCATGTACAACATTTTTCCATAGTTCATATACATATATCTCAATGCTAAAAGGAGGACTCAACGTATGAAATATTCATATAGGAAGGTGCAAAGTAATAACATGCTGAAAAGGTCTTGCTACTGGCAATGTGGACATTGTGAACAGCATCTGCAGTGAAAAACAGTGGAACTTTGGGCACAGTGTTAACAATTCAAGTCTGCATATGTAGCAGAAGTGGCACAGTGGTTAGCATTGTTGCCTAATGAATTCCTTATACCTTACCTTGTCACTATACAGTATGTGCACATGCTGCTGGCATCATTGTGTTTTTTTGCCGGGTACTCCCATTTTCCTCTTACATCCCAAGCATGCGTGTGTTAGTTTAAATGGTGATTATAAATTGGTCCTTTGTATGTGTGAGAGAATGTCCTTTAGTTGAAAAGACAATTCTTTCAGAACGTTCCTTCCTTGACATTGTATTGCTTTAAGGTGGCAAAAGACTGCTACGTTATGTCATAGTGAGAATTGTAGGGGACTGAATGATGTGCTTTAAAAACTAATGATAAGAAATTATACACTGAGTATAGCTGCAGTCCTTTTTGTGTATTTTACATTTTATTGGGTCACTAGCACTAGCAGGTGAAGTGGAAACAGAAAATGTCCCATTCTGTCTTAACAGCACCAGTCATGGGAGTGGTAGTCTCTGTATGTGCCCTGGAAATGAATTTTCAGAGAGAAAGTGAAATTACAGCAGAGTGAATGCAACCCAGCAAGATTTCTCTTGGATGCTAGCTTAGCAGATAAGCACATGGTAGACCCATGTCTTGTTTTTTTTTTGAAGGTGAACAAACAACCTGGGAGCAGGCACAGTTTTCTTTTCCCATTTTTATATAGAAAGACTTGTCGGGTTGCTCCAGGACTTAGTGAGGCCTGTGTGGACAAGTGGTCCTGTCAGAGGTGGCTTCAAGGGTATGCATTGTATGTGTAGAACTAAGGCCCCCAAATAATGGTTAGCCCCAGTCCAAATTAAAGTAGGGGAAGAAAAATAAAAAATGATGTGTTCTTTTCGTACCTTCTAATAACTGACAAATATGTACTGTCTGTGATTTTGAAACAGATTTAAAAAATATTGGTGTTTTTGAGCTGTCTGTCAGTCTGTATTTATTACCAGTCTTCCCAAAAAAATTTTAAAAAATGGGTCAGGTTAGTTAGTATGGTGGTCATGAGGTCACTTGAAAGAGGTGTGTGGCACTCCCGATATCTCTGCAAGAGGATGAAGGACCAAGTCTTTAGATTCCTTCCTGTTGCTTCCTGTTTTGCTATATGGTTGCGTGACATGGACGCTATCCAGTGACCTGAGATGAAGACTGAACTCCTTTGGTACTGTGTCTCTTCGGAGAATCCTTTGATACTGCTGGTTTGACTTTGTGTTGAATGGAGTCCAGAATGAGGCATATTATCTGAATTGTGAGGGAGCGTCAGTTACGGCATGTGGTGCGATTCCCAGAGGATGATCCGGCTCACAGGATCTTCATTGTTGAGGACCAGAGCAGCTGGCCCAGGCCAGGGGATGTCCACATAACACCTGCCTGTGGCAGATAGATGATTATTTCCAAATGGTGGGACTGGACCACGTGTCTGCCCAGGGAGGGACTGCCAACCGGAAAACTGAGCTGTTTCATCATGTGGTGGGTGTGGCATCGTGCTGTACCAGTGTATGCTCCCTAACCTGACCTGATCGATCTATCGATCGATCTACAGTATCTATCGATCGTGGTGGACCTGACTGTTTGCTCAGCAAGGTATTGTATTGTACTGCATCACCATCAGACAGTGAAAAACAGAAGAGAAAAAGAAAGGAACACATTGAAAAACACATGGTTTTGCTATTTTTAACTATGGGCATCTCTTGAGAGAACCACCAAAAGCACATAGAGAAAAAAAAGGCACATCTTTTAGTTGTATTAGTGATGATATAAAAATCACATGATTACAGCCCATTACCACAATCCAGTGTAACTAGCGGAAGGTAATTCAATGCATTTACAGTAAGATTCAAAAACTGCTTGTGATCCTCTGTCATTCAAGTTTAGAGATAGCTGTCGAGGTTTTCATGTGCAATAAAACAAGAGGTGTGTACAATGTCAATTATTTCTATGTGTGTAACACAAATTTTAAGATTCGTGGGAAGCAAGCACTGCATAGTAAGAATTATTCTTAATTTAAATTTGTAATATGCAAATCGAGCATTAGGAATGACTAACTTGTAAAAATACATTTAGTTAGCTGCATATTTGAACAGTAAAAAAACTTTAATACTTTTAGCACTAATAATGGTTAAAATAATTTTAAACAGAAAAATGAATATGTGTTTACATTTTAAGCAGTTCTTTAACTGACAATATTAATTAATTGTTTTAATTGTTGTATTGCCATAGAATTACAATGATTCTGTATTAAACACTGAATGTCAGTAGTAATATTCTACTGTATGTAATGTTATATTATTGTAGTAGTCCTTTTTCTATAAAATTTCTGATCCATTTAATTTAGTTTTTCTGTTTATGTTTTGTTTGCATGTTATATTCAAAAATCTGTTTTAATTAATGGGTCTGTAAATAAAAGATCAGTGTTATGTGTAATTTATCAATATTTTATGTTAATGTGTATGATAATAATTATAGAATCTTAATTGTTTACTGTGCTAATTCTGATGATATAAAAAACACAGTTATCTATCTTTAATTGAAATAATTTAACAATAATGATAATAGAATCTTACTTGTGTATTGTACTAATTTTGATAAAGTAAATAACAGTTGTCTATTTTATGACCATTTTTTTATGGTTAAACAATAAGCAGCTCAGCTATCAGCAATTTACGTCTTAAATTACCTTTAGATTTTTTTTTTTCCACAGTAAGGGAAATTGTGCTTTACATTCAAAATGTAATGTAATATTTTAGGTTACAGTGCCACCATCAAGTGTGTTAAAATCAATATTGCAAGCAAATGCCCCCAGAAAGGTCTGCACGTTGGATCTTTAAATCGAGCTGTATGTTTCTGATTCTGGATCTCCGCTCATTTGGGTCTTAATAGGCCTCAGTATCAGGGAGTGTGGAGCTGGGAGGTCATTTTGTGACAAAAGCTTGATGGCAAGGGGATAGACAGGAGATTTAGAGAGGTGTGAAAGACTGGAGATGGATCTTGTGGTGAAGGCAAGTGGGACAAGCAGATAAAAGAGAAGGAGAAACCGAGAGAAAAAGAGGTGAAGAGGAGACCATTGATGTTACTTTGGAGGTATAAAAGTACTACAGCGACTACACCTGATAGGTGGGTCCTGCATTTAGTTTATATTGTGAATAGGTTTTCTTTTCACTCTTTTTGTTCCCCTTTCCCTTGTTGTGCATATATTTATAAATTTTAGCTACAAAAGATTTAGATTTAGATTGCACAATAGAGTGACATTCTAGAAGAGAATGACTATGATCTGCTTTATAGCACACTTGGGTACTAAATTTAAAATAACTGACATAATAGTTATGCCCTGTACTACACTTCTGCAGCTACAAATCTTCAATAATAAGCACAACAACAAATGCCCAACTTGCTCTATATGGCAGGGTGGATCTGAACCTGTGACCATGACCCCTTGTCAACTTTACTACTGCTCCAAGAGACATGTGTGTCTCATGGCTGCAATGCTAACTGGTCAGATGTTGGTAAAAAGCTCTTTGGTTGTGTCATGGCCTTTTAATGCCTATTCCTTATTAGAAAAAGTCCCCAGGAAAATATTTGTTAAATGTACGTTGACTCTTCTCTAATAGTGTTGGAGAGGCCAGTGTGTGGCAGGATAAGGATAAAAATGTCACCAGGCACTCCCTGGCCAAAAGCAAAATATTAAATTACCTGTGCTGAATTGCATTCTCATTTTTAGCTTCTGCACAGGTCTTCAAATTTCAGTAGGGTCTTAGGCTTTCAGGCAGTGCTCCTTAGGTCACAGGTCACAGATTGGTTGTCATGCTTATGGAACCAGGCCACTCCCCCAGGACATTCATCTGCACTTGCCCAGCCTTCAGCAAGGACACTGCCCTGCCTGCAAAGGTTTTTAGAACTCCTTTGAATGCCTGATAAAGACTGTTCAAGTCTCATAAACCTTGTGTGATCTTTCAGTAAGATGTCAGTTGCTGCCCTGGCTTAAAACAGAGCAATGCCAGTTACACAAATAAAAATACAGTGCTGCACCTTGTAGGAATGAAGACCAGCTGCTCAGCTCATCACAGAAGAGATGGTGTCTTGTAGCTTTGTGTGAAACTACTGACTGTTTGTGAAGTACATCGAGATGTGCCGCACAAGTCAAACATTGCTTAGTTTTCCACAGAGAAGTTTTAATGTATGAATGTTATTTTTTTGGTCTTTTTTTATACTGTAAAAGTAGTATTTAATATGTTATTTTTATTGAAAACTTTCAAGTGGAAATAGTTAAAGTGAAAACTTACAAAGCCATTGCTTTTTTTTATTATTACTTTTTGTAGATTTTTACAGTAAACCACCAATACAAACTCTCTTCCCAAGAAATTTCCACTTGTGTTTAGGAAAAACAGGTGGCGCAATCAAACATTTAGTTTTCCAATATTCAATCTAGTTGTCAATCTAGCACTTAGGTAATAGTTTACACTTTGTATTAATGTTACTTGTACATTGTTGTAGATTTCTCTCTGAATTCTGTCTTTCTGTCTATCTATGTAAAATTTATTTTTCACCCATCAGGCAATGATCAGTTCCTCAAGATGGAAAAGAAAAAGCAGGATTTTGGAAATATTTGCAAATTTGATAAAAACATACTTGTTTCCATGGGATTTTTTTTAAATAGGGTTTATGTTCGATTAAAAAAATGTAAGGTTTCCTCCCACAATCCAAAGACATGCAGTTTAGGTGCATTGGCGATCCTAAATTGTCCCTAGTGTGTGCTAGGTATGTGTGTGTGTGTGTGTGTGTGTGTGTGTGTGTGTGTGTGTGTGTGCGTGCGCGTGCCCTGCGGTGGGCTGGTGCCCTGCCCAGGGTTTGTTTCCTGCCTTGCACCCTGTGTTGGCTGGGATTGGCTCCAGCAGACCCCCGTGACCCTATTCGGATTCAGCGGGTTGGAAAATGGATGGATGGATGGAAAAATGTAATCACAATTAATCTAACAATTAAAGTTTTTAATAGAAATGAACTGTATATTAATTGCAACTTATCATCTTTCCTGCATATTACTGTTTCTATAAAGCAAAAACAACTCAGTAATTGATTAATTTTTATTGCAAAACAGTTTTAATAAACACTTGTCTGTTGAAATGAAATTATTCCGGTTAATTTATTGAACAGTTTTGTGTAAAAGAAACAACTAAATTAGCATTGAAACATTAATCAGTTGACAGCTCAAAGTAAGTTTATTTATTTTGATTCACATCACAATGCAAATTAGTGTTGCACTTTGATTGGTTATCATTTTAAGTCTGCCTTTAAAATGATATGAAGATGAAAAATAAGACATTATTGATTTTCTATTTATTCAGCCAGTTGCTTGTGCGTGCCAGTTTACTTACACTGGTTCTCCAAATGTTGATAGCCAGATACAGAAAACAAATATTCACAAGGTAATTTTAAAATTAATGGTGAGTTGGTCTGATCTGTTACAAGAGAGGGACTTACTCGTTAGCAGCGGTGTAATTTTTTCATGTTTTTTTAGCATCCCGAGGTATCCTGTAATTAGCCAGAGGGAGCTCAATTACAGTATATGCAAACATATATAAACCTCAGTGGCAGAAAAAAGGCTCAGAAAAGATAGATGAAAGTATAGATTTCCCAGGATTTGACGCTGCATTATCTCTAGCAGAGAGCGAAAGTGGGAGCGAGTGTGCAAGCGAGTCAGACCAGGAGTACTTGCTGATTTCAGAAGGTTCAGTGAAACTGAAAAACTGGCCCTACCTTCCGTGCTGTCAGCTACCCCTCGGGAGCCAGCAACACCAACTCCAACTGGGATTGATACTTTACCCACGGAGCATGGAGAAGACTGAAACGGACATTCTGAGCTGAAGGGAATGATCACCACACTTTGGGGTGGGGGGGCTAAACGGAGCTCAAGAATAATATAAAAACAGATATAAATCATTTAAGGAAAGAAATAAAAGGCATACCCAGGACAAATGAGAAGCTGCTTCAGGATAAAGACCAGGAGAATCATTTAAGTAATCACTTTGAGGCAACCTTTAAAGGTATGCTAGAAAAATACAGGACAATGCATCTAAGTTTAAGAATAAACTTGGAGCACTTGGTGGTCAGTTTGAAGATGTTAAGTAAACGTTCACTACTCGTATTGAAATAGCTTACCATATACTTGAATTTAATACCTCAAAACCTAGAACTCTCATTGTGTCTTTTGAAAAATTACAATTTAAATTACGTATAATGCTACTTCTCAGAAAGAAACAAGAAATTATATTTGAAAATAACCACATTTGTATTTTCCCTGATTTCTCACCCTCAACAGCTGCTAAACGTGACACATTTTATAAAATTAAATAGCGTTTACGGAAAGCCAAGATCAGGTACAGCCTCTTGAATTGAAAGCGGACATTTAAAGCAAGTTCTACATTTCTACATCTATGGAGCAAGAAGAAAAAGAGCTAAGAAAACTGATCCTGACACTTTTTGTAATACGATCATAAATCGCATCGGGTCCTCACATGGCAATGAATATCTTATCTGCTGTTTGATCCACTGGCAATGATACTGGTACCGCAATTATACATTCTATTTCCATCTTGGCCACTTTTTGTTTACATTGTAATTACAATTATATGCGTGTATGTATGTATGTATGTGTAATTTTGTTTTTCCATAGGGGACTTTAACATCATACCTTGGTATTAGGGCTTACTATCAAATGCTGTCTGCTTGTCCAGGGCTACTGTCTAACATCATTCGCCACTGTTGGGGGATTGTTTTGTTTTGGACATGCTCTGTCTCTAGGTATTTCAGAGGTAATTTTAAGAGCCAATGTAACAATAAGCTTCATGGTAAAAACTCCTGTAAAAATTGGAAATTAACGTAAAAGCTATCTTATGTAATAATGTACTATCTTAAATTAAGACAGCAAAATGTCAACAAAAGTTCAGAAGCAATGTCTCCATGACCAAACAGTTAACTTTGTGAGGTGGAATGTTAAAGGTCTCAATCACAAATTAAAAAGAAAGAAAGTATTCTCTCACCTAACAAGTCTAAACGCTAAAATAGTATTTTTACAGGAGACCCACTTTGAAGTTGTTGGTTTTCATTGTGTGACCCTCACTAAGTCAGTGTTTCAGTTATTAAATATGGATATAAGCAGCTATGCCATAGTTCTGGGCTCCTAAACTGCCTTGGTTGCCATGATTACAAGGGTGGTATGGTTCATTATAGTTGTATGGGTCTGTGTTCTTCTGCATACATTTTAGCTTAACTGTGGTGGGCTGGCGCCATGCCCAGAGTTTTTCCTGCCTTGTGTTGGCTGGGATTGGCTCCAGCAGACCCCCGTGACCCTGTAGTTAGGATATAGCAGGTTGGATAATGGATGGATGGATGGTTAGCTTAACTAATGACTGTAAATGTGCCCACTGTAATGGTTATTTCCCATCTTGACCCCAGTGGATTGGATGAATGAATGAATGAATAAATGCATGAATTGAATAGAATGACATGGTTAATATTGTCTTTAAACATACTGGCCCAGTGCTTTTTTAAGCAGACAACTGCAGAACGTGGCGTGTTATGTCAAGTGGTTACAGAAAGATATTAGAACAATCTAGACGAGAACAGGCCATTCAGCCCAACAAAGCTCGCCAGTCCTATCCACTTTTTTCCTCCAAGAAAACATCAAGTCGAGTTTTGAAAGTCCCTAACGTCTTACTGTCTACCACACTACTTGGTAGCTTATTCCAAGTGTCTATCGTTCTTTGTGTAAAGAAAAACTTCCTAATGTTTGTGCGAAATTTACCCTTAACAAGTTTCCAACTGTGTCCCCGTGTTCTTGATGAACTCATTTTAAAATACAAGTGTCGATCCACTGTACTAATTCCTTTCATAATTTTAAACACTTCAATCATGTCACCTCTTAATCTTCTTTTGCTTAAACTGTAAAGGCTCAGCTCTTTTAATCTTTCCTCATAATTCAACCCCTGTAGACCTGGAATCAGCCTAGTCGCTCTTCTCTGGACCTTTTCTAGTGCTGCTATGTCCTTTTGTAGCCTGGAGACCAAAACTGCACACAGTACTCAAGATGAGGCCTCACCAGTGCATTATAAAGGTTGAGCATAACCTCCTTGGACTTGTACTCCACAGATCGTGCTATATAACCTAACATTCTGTTAGCCTTCTTAATGGCTTCTGAACACTGTTGGAAGTTGATAGCTTGGAGTCCACTATGACTCCTAAATCCTTCTCATAAGGTGTACTCTCGATTTTCCGACCGCCCATTGTGTATTCAAACCTAATATTTTTACTTCCTATGTGTAATACTTTACATTTACTGACATTAAATTTCATCTGCCACAAATCTGCCCAAGCCTGTATGCTATCCAAGTCCTTCTGTAATGATATAACGGATTCCAAATTATCTGCTAATCCACCTATCTTGGTATCATCTGCAAACTTAACCAGCTTGTTACTTATATTCCTATCTAAATCATTTATATATATTAAAAATAGCAGCGCCCTAGCACTGACCCCTGTGGAACACCACTCTTAACATCGCCAGTTCTGATGAGGTTCCTCGCACCATCACCCTCTGCTTCCTGTGTCTGAGCCAATTCTGCACCCATCTAAAAACATCACCCTGAACTCCCACTTCTTTTAACTTGATGCCCAACCTCTCATGTGGCACCTTATCAAATGCTTTCTGAAAGTCCAGATAAATAATATCATAAGCTCCACTTTGATCGTATCCTTTTGTTGCCTCCTCATAGAATTCCAACATGTTAGTAAAACACGACCTCCCTCTTCTGAACCCATGCTGACTGTTCAGAATAACTCCTGTCCTTGTCATGTGTTGCTCAATCTTATCCTTAATAATTCCTTCCATTAATTTTCCTGTGATGCTTGTTAAGCTTACTGGCCTATAGTTGCTTGGATCTGCCCTGTCACCCTTTTTATATAATGGGATGATATTTGCCATTTTCCAGTCCTTTGGAATCTCTCCAGTGCACAGTGACTTCCTAAAAATATGTGTCAAGGGTTTATATATGTACTCACTAGCCTCCTTAAGAACACGAGGATAAATATTATCTGGGCCTGGTGATTTGTTTGATTTCATCTTATTTAATCTGAGCAGCACTTCTCCCTCTACAATTTCCAAATCCCTCAGTACCTCCTTAGTAGTTGCGTTTACCTCTGGCAGGTTATCCACTTGCTCACTTGTAAACACCTCAGAAAAATGTAAGTTTAGGGCATCTGCTATTTCATTGTCTGTATCTTTTAATTCCCTTTACTATTCCTGATGAACTTGACCTCCTCCTTAACTGTTCTTTTACTACTAAAATACTGAAAGAATCTCTTGGGGTCTTCTTTCGCCTTATCTGCTATATTCCTCTCCAACTGTCTTTTAGCCTCTCTGATATCCTTCTTAATGGTTGCCCTCATGTTCTCATACGCGCTACGTTCTCTTTGCAGTCATTAGTCTTATATGCCTTATACAGCAGTTTTTCCTTTGCAACTTCTTTTTAAATCTTTATTAATCCATCGTGGAGTTTTTTTTAGTTTCCTATTACTTCCAAATTTAGGTATGTATCTGTCCTGCATTACATGTAAAACATTTTTAAACCTGTTCCACTGCTCCTCGACTGTCTCCACATTTAAAAGCTTATCCCAGTCTATCCTACTTAGACTTTGTCGCATCTGCTCAAAATTAGCCCTACTAAAGTTCAACTTAACAATTTTAGTCTTTGCATCTGTACTCTTACAAAATACTGAGAATTGTATTACATTATGGTCACTTGACCCTAGTGGTTCAATCACCTCTACACCCTCAATTCTATCCTGATTATTACAGAATACTAAATCCAGACAGGCTTCACCCCTTGTTGGTGCTTTAACATGCTGTGTTAAAAACAGTCGCTGATTACTTCTAAAACTCCTGCTCTTGTGCTCCTCCATCTGTAAGGTTATCCCAGTTAATATTTGGATAATTAAAGTCCCCCATGACTATAATATCCCCCTGTAAACTTGCCTTTTTGATATTACTAAAAGATGTGTGTTGAAATTACTGTCTGAATTGGGTGGTCTATAACACACTCCTAAAATAAGACCTTTTCCCTAATATTTTCCAGGCAAGCCACATGTCCTCACTAAGATGGGGCTCATCATCCAACTGAAGATGACTTACATTTAAACCCTGTTTGGCATAAACAGCAACCCCACCTCCTTTTCTGTTCTGTCTATCCTTCCTAAAAAATGTGTATCCCTCTATGTTACACTCATCCCCATCTTTGTTATTTAGCCAGGTTTCCGTTATTGCTATAATATCATAATTATGCTCTGTTACATACAACTCCAACTCACTTACCTTATTTTTGATACTTCTAGCATTAAGGCAAGCTTTTTTTAATGTGTTAATCCTACCTTTACGTGTTTGCTTAAAATTTACATTACTATGCATTTTTATTTCTACACCATTGTTTGTTCTTCCATGTATAGATCTAATTCTGGCCTGTCCTAAACTCCCTGCCCCCCCATTCCCTAGTTTAAACAATCCTCGACTAGCCTACACATACGCCTCCCCAATACATTGGTGCCCCTCCGGTTCAGATGTAACCCGTCACGGCGGAACAGGTCCCATCTGTTCCAAAAGGAGTCCCAATGCCCCATAAACCTATACCCTTCTACCCTACACCAAGATTACTTATTAAGCAAGGATCAGTTTCGGCTGCACAGAGACTGGACTGGCCAAATATTCCATTCCAGCTTTACAAAGAAAACTAGAGGTGTGGGAATTCTTATACATAGAACAGTCTCATTTGTAGTATCTGATCTTGAAGAACAGTATGTGATCATCATGGGGAATTTATTTAACTGTAAAGTGATTTTAATAAATATCTATGCACCCAATGTGGATGATAGGGACTTCGTCCACAATGTATTTGCATCCATTCCCAATGTGAACACTCATAAAATTATAATGGCTAGTGACTTTAATTGTGTTTTAAATCCAGACCTAGATAGGTCTCCTGCCACAGGGGGCGATGACATCTAACACTGCAAAAACAATTACATAGTTTGTAACCGATCACAACATATCAGATCCCTGGAGATTTCTAATTCCAAACTCAATTGCATATTCCTTCTATTCACCAGTTCATACTGTTACTAAAGAATTGACTTTTTCTTTATAGATAACAATTTCTTGCCTATGATTAAATCTTGTAAGTACGACGTTATTGTTATCTCCGACCATTCCGCTTTTATTGTTATCTCCGACCATGCCCCTTTGATCATGGAGCTCAAATCACTATGCCCCAAATATTCATCTTGCAGCTGGCATCTTAACCCACTTTCATCAGCAGATGAGAACTGTACAGAATTTATGTCCAATTTATGCCCACCCAGCCAACACAAGGCAGGCAGGAACAAATACACATACACACACACACCCCAAACACACACTAGGGACAATTTAGGATCACCAATGCACCTAACCTGCATGTCTTTGGACTGTGGGAGGAAACCGGAGCACCCAGAGGAAACCCACACAGACATGGGAGAACATGCAAACTCCACGCAGGGAGGATCCAGGAAGCGAACCCAGGTCTCCTTACTGCGAGGCAGCAGTGCTACCACTGCGCCACCGTGCCTCGCTGGAGACAGAATCATTGACCATAAAAATATAATGCACACGTTGAGAGACTACAATAAGTCCTTATGTTCTTCTCAGTTTAAAGAAGACAAGACACAACCTAATGCGTTTTTAGATGCATTACATATACCACAAGTAGTGCAGAGGAATTGGATAAACCTGTGACATTATCAAAATTAAAAATAAACTCATTTTAGAGTGGGAAAGCAGAAGGCCATGATAGCTACCCTGCCAAATTTTATAAAAAGTTCTCAATTAAGTTAGCCCCCCTTTTATTAGCAACATTTACAGAAGCTAGAGAAAATAAAATTCTACCTCAAACTTTTTGCCAAGTATTAATTACCATCTTCCCTAAGCAAAATAAGGACTTATTACAATCTGCATCATACAGATCAATTTCACTTCTGAGTAGTGATGTTAAGACACTCTCCAAAGTCGTAGCTAGAAGGATTGAGAAAATGCTTCCTTTGGTAATGTCACAAGACCAAACTGGATTTATTAAAGGCAGACACAGCTTCCAATCTTCAACGCCTGTTAATTGTAATATATTCACCCAGAAAGTCTAACACCCCAGAGATGATGATATCATTGGATGCAATGGTGGAACTACCTTTTTTCCTACATTGGAGAAGTTTGAGTTTGAGTTTGACCGAGCATTTGTGCATGGATCAATCTACTGTATTCCAGTCCAGAAGCTTCATTTTGCATTAACAACATTATTTCAGACTACTTCAAAGTAGAACGTGGTACTAGACAAGTTTGCCCCTTGTCACCACTGCTATTTGCAATTGCCTTTAAACCACTGGCAGTTCAATTTTGAAAAGCTTATGAGATAAAGGGGATTATCAGAGAAGGACTTCAATAGAAAATTTCACTACATACAGATAGTGTGGTTCTAATCCATCCATCCATTTTCTAACCCGCTGAATCCGAATACAGGGTCACGGGGGTCTGCTGGAGCCAATCCCAGCCAACACAGGGCACAAGGCAGGAACCAATCCTGGGCAGGGTGCCAACCCACCGCAGGACACACACAAACACACCCACACACCAAGCCAATTTAGAATCACCAATCCACCTAACCTGCATGTCTTTGGATTGTGGGAGGAAACCGGAGCGCCGGAGGAAACCCACGCAGACACGGGAGAACATGCAAACTCCACGCAGGGAGGACCCGGGAAGCGAACCCAGGTCTCCTAACTGCGAGGCAGCAGCGCTACCACTGCGCCACCGTGCCGCCCTGTGGTTCTAATATATATACTAACTAGCACTAACAGAATTTCAAAAGATTTCTGGTCTCAGAATTAATTTAAATAAAGTGTGCTCTTTCTAGTGAACTCTCAATCTCAAGCACACAATATTAGATTGGACATCTTCCCTTTTATCATTGCAGATCAGTTTAAATACCTAGGGTAAACCTCACAAGTAAACATAAAGCTCTTTATCAACAAATATTTGCTGTCTGCATAGAACAGTTGCACAGATGGTCTACCCTTCATCTCACTTTAACATGAAGAATTAACACTGTCAGGATGACTATCCTTCCTAAGTTTCTATTACTGTTTCAAAGCATTTTAATATACATCAGTAAATCATTTTTTAAGAAGTTAGATTCAACCATAACCTCATTTATTTGGAATTCAAAACATCCGTGTATTCAAAGGGTGACCCTACAAAGACCTAAAGCAGAAGGTGGCATGGTTCTACCTAACTTTCAATTTTATTACTGGGCGGCAATTATACACACTATAAAAACTTGGACATTGACGCAAATAGATAAACATACACAGGCTTGGTCTGCAATAGAAATAAAATCCAGCAGTACTTCTTTATTTTCCTTGCTTTGTACCCCAGTAAATGCACGTTATCACCAATATACTAATAATCCAATTGTGCTTCATCCACTCAGAATTTGGAACCGTACTTCAAGAAAGAGAAACTTTTATCTGTGGCACCTTTGCACAATAACCACCTTTTTCCATCATCTCCAACATACACAGTTTTTAATGTCTGGAAAACATTCGGATTAGGTCACTTAGAGATCTCTACATAGACAACTTCTTTGCATCCTACAAACAATTACGCACCAAATTTAACTTTTCAGCAACACATTTCTTTCTTCTTCTTTCAGCTGCTCCCATTAGGGGTTGCCACAGCGGATCATCTTCTTCCATATCTTTCTGTCCTCTGCATCTTGTTCTGTTACACCCATCACCTGCATGTCCTTTCATCACATCCGTAAACCTTTGCTTAGGCTTTCCTCTTTTCCTCTTCCCTGGCAGCTCTATCCTTAGCATCCTTCTCCCAATATACCCAGCATGTTGCCTCTCTGACTTTGTCTCCCAACCATCCAACCTGAGCTGACCCTGTAATGTACTCATTTCTAATCCTATCCATCCTTGTCACACCCAATACAAATCTTAGCATCTTTAACTCTGCCACCTCTAGCGCTGTCTCCTGCTTTCTGGTGGCTGCCACCATCTCCAACCCATATAACATAGCTGGCCTCACTACTGTCCTGTAGACCTTCCCCTTTCACTCTTGCTGATACCCATCTGTCACAAATTACTCCTGACACTCTTCTCCACCCATTCCGCCCTGCCTGCACTCTTTTTCACCTCTCTTCCACAATCCCCATTACTCTATACTGTTGATCTCAAGTATTTGAACTCATCCACCTTCGCCAACTCTACTCCCTGCAATCTCACCGTTCCACTGACCTCCCTCTCATTTACACACATGTATTCAGTCTTGATCCTACTGACCTTCATTCCTCTCCACTCTAGAGCATATCTCCACCTCTCCAGGGTCTCCTCAACCTGCTCCCTACTATCGCTACAGATCACAATGTCATCAGCAAACATCATAGTCCACAGGGACTCCTGTCTAATCTCATCTGTCAACCTGTCCATCACCATTGCAAATAAGAAAGGGCTCAGAGCCAATCCCTGATGTAATCCTACCTCCGACTTGAATGCATCCGTCACTCCTACCGCAGACTTCACCACTGTCACACTTTCCTCATACATATCCTGTACAACTCTTACGTACTTCCCTGCCACTCCCGCCTTCCTCATACAATACCACAGCTCCTCTCGAGGCACCCTGTCATATGCTTTCTCCAGGTCCACAAAGACACAATGCAACTCCTTCTGGCCTTCTCTAAACTTCTCCATCAACATCCTCAGAGCAAACATTGCCTTTGTGGTGCTCTTTCTTGGCATGAAATCATACTGTTGCTCACTAATCATCACCTCACTTCTTAACCTAGCTTCCACTACTCTTTCCCATAACTTTATGCTGTGGCTCATCAATTTTATTTCCTTGTACCTACTACAGTCCTGCACATCCCCCTTATTCTTAAATATCGGCACCAGTACACCTCTTCTGCACTCCTCAGGCATCCTCTCACTTTCCAAGATTCCATTAAACAATCTGGTTAAAAACTCCACTGCCATCTCTCCTAGACGCCTCCATGCTTCCATAGGTATGACCAACGGCCTTTCCATTTTTCATCCTCTTCATAGCTGTCCTTACTTCCTCCTTGCTAATCCAATGCACTTCCTGATTCACTATCTCCACATCATCCAACCTCTTCTCTCTCTTGTTCTCTTCATTCATCAGCCTCTCAAAGTACTCTTTCCATCTGCTCTCCTCGCTTGTGAGTACGTTTCCATCTTTATCCTTTATCACCCTAACCTGCTGCACATGTTTTCCAGTTTGGTACCTCTGTCTAGCCAATTGGTAAAGGTCCTTTTCTCCCTCCTTAATGTCCAACCTCTCATATAACTCATCATACTCCTTTTCTTTAGCCTTCGCCATCTCTCTCTTCACCTTGCACCTTATCTCCTTGTACTCTTGTCTACTTTCTGCATCTCTCTGACTATCTCACTTCTTCTTTGCCATCCTCTTCCTCTGTATACAGTACACTCCCAAAATTTGTGGGGGTTACATTCCTAGAGCACCCGCGAATTTTGGATGTGGTTAAAAAAATGCCTATTTTCATAGTTTAAACCCTAAATATGCCCCCAAAACACTTTTTAATTTAATTTCAATCTCAGCTTAATACATTACCTGCAAATAAAGAATGTAAAGGTAAACCTATATACTGTACTGCTATGTCTCCCACAGTGCTAGAGTGTAAAATACTGTACCTATGTTACCGCTATATGTACTGTAATTCATGCAAGCGAATTTTCATTGCCAGAAGCCATAGACGGTGCAGCTCGTTTCGGCGGCATCTTGGGGCTTTAACCGTTAAACTACCACATACTTGGGGGTTAATGCATCTCTGGATGCCAAATACTTTTTCGCTACACTTTGAGTAAACGTCACAATTAAAGAAAAAGTGAAATTTTAATGGAATACATTTTTTTCGTGCAAAGAGCATCACAATTACTGCAACGCTGATCATTTTACACACTGATAATGAACTGTAAAAACTATTTTAAAAAACTACTGGAACAATATGTACAAAGTGCAACTGACGCCATGGATGTAAATCACTGAGCCAACTGTGCTTAAACTGGCTGCATGCAAGCAGACAGAGGTAAGTGCAGATGCTTGCAGGTTAGTCTTAGTGCAGTTTGAACTTCATTCAAACCACTTCAAACCAACTTGTCTAATGCAGTTAGTTATTGATTAAACAATAGACAAACATCATAGGGGAGAACCTCCCACCCCAACAGGAGCAGAAAATGTCTAGAGGAAGGAAAGAGAAACAAAGCAATCAGCCAAAAAGAACACATGCTGCTCAGGCTTTTAAGTAAGCATAGCGTCGTGTGAGAAGCCGCAATCGAGAAGATGGTTATTTATTTATTTTTATGGTGAAGATCCCAAGGACGCACCCAGCCTTGAAAGACAAAAACAAAGTAAACCAGAAATTAAAAAGCAAATAAAGAATGTAATGAAAACAAATGAAATAAGAAAACAACAATACCACCCCTGTTTTCCTTATGGCGATTACACATTAAATACCACAAAGCACAAAACACACACTGTAAATCATGAAAAACAGCAACTGATGAAATGTAATGATGAAAATAGATAGTCCAGAAATCCGCACGTTGAATGGGAATGTACAGATAGTCCTACTGGTAGTTCTTGAAATGGTGAAGACGGGT